>NW_020837982.1:2596664-2833921 GCF_003676395.1 Aethalodelphis obliquidens | reverse complement strand
TGCTCCGCAATAAGAGAAGCCACTACAATGAGAAGTCTGCGCACCGCAACGAAGAGTTGCCCCCGCTCACCAAAACTAGAGAAAGCCCGCATGCAGCAAGGAAGACCCAACACAGCCAAAAATAAATAAATACATAAATAAAATTTATAAAGAAAAAAAGTTGTTGCTTCTTTGCTTCCAAACCCCAGATCTGTGTAAAAATGTCTCTTGTAGTTCACCCTAGCCAGAAACATACAGGGAGGGAATTTTGAGTAATTATTATTATCATAATAAATAAATAGTTCAGGATTCAAGTATGCATCCTGCCCCCTTACCAAGAGAACAATGGAAAAGTCATCTAACAATCCTGGGACCATGTGTACTTTGGGAAAAATGACTTGCAAGAGGAAAAAAAGAATAGTGGTATTTCATTCCTGGAAATTACCTAGAAGTCCATCATCAGGGATATTTGCCCTGCTCCTTTTCTACTGCCCAAATTAAGATAACTGCTGGATAAACCGAGGTTTCTAAAATTGTATTCCCTAAATTTTTAATCAAAGATAGCAGAGCTAGGCTTTTACTTCAGAGCCTTTTCATTTTCAATCACCACCTTATTTAAAAGAAAACAAACAAAAGGCCTCCAAATGAATCATCTCTGTAGTAATCTGATTTATTTTCTTACCTCTTGGCATTTAGGTGAATTGTGGTTTTATTTTTTTTTTAAGTAGGTAGGCTTAAGTTTCTCTGTTATCACAGTGGAATTTAAGAATTGCTGTTTACACTGTTTAACAAGCAGGAACAATGCATACTGTTCAGTAGAGGGTAGGTGAAGCTGGACACGTATTAAATTTTGAGTATTAAGAAAAGTGCTACGGTGGAGCCAAGAAGTTAATGTTTTTAGATGAACAAACTGTTTCCATTTAGTATAACTCACTCTCTTTTTTGTTTTTTTCAGGGAAAGTGTTATAAAAGGAAGGACTATACCTAAATTTTAAATTTTAATTATAAATTAAGTTTAGGTCTCCCTTTTTTCTCCTAAGCTATTCATAGATGAAGTTCATCATTCTTTCCACTGTACGACATGGAATATAAGCAACAGAACAGAAAAAGCCCCCCCAAACAAAAACCATTGTATCTGTTTGTCCCAGCTTTCTCCATGTCAACAAAAGTTAGGAAACAAAAGATAGTCATAAAAATCTCCACTACAGGAAAACTCGTCCAAAATAAATGTCTTTTTTAGCAAAAAAAACAAAACAAAACAAAATAAATGTCTTTTTTAATAAATTTATTTATGTTTTATTTATTTATTATTTTTGGCTGTGTTGGGTCTTCGTTGCTGTGCGCAGGCTTTCTCTAGTTGCGGCGAGCAGGGGCTGCTCTTCTTTGCGGTGTGTGGGCTTCTCATTGCAGTGGCTTCTCGTGTTGCGGAGCACGGGCTCTAGGTGGTGGGCTTTCAGTAGTTGTGGCTCGCAGGCTTCAGTAGTTGTGGCTCGCGGGCTCTGGAGTGCAGGCTCAGTAGTTGTGGCGCAAGGGCTTAGTTGCTCTGCAGCACATGGGATCTTCCCGGACCAGGACTCAAACCTGTGTCCCCTGCATTGGCAGGCGGATTCTTAACCACTGAGCCACCAGGGAAGCCCCATAAATTATGTCTTTATAAAAATGAACTTAATAGAAGTTGATCATATCAAACACAAAAAGCAAGCAAAATTGTAAACCATATAAAGGAAATCAATCTAACTTATAAAATGGCATTCAACCAGTCCAATACTTTGTGTAAAAATTGGATAACTTGAAGAATTACAGTGATTGTGTCACAAAGGTAGAGGTAAGATGTTTAAATTACAGGAAGTTTTAAAAATAATTTTTAAGTGTTTCTGCTTCGGACAAATAGGAGTTATCAAACCCCTTTCACAGACTTCTTTTCTCTGGATCCTAAGGTATGCCCCATTTTTCTTGCCTTCCTGGTTTTTGGGGGGTTCTGGCAGAGCTCAGCCGCATGGCTCAGTTTCTCAGTGAGCTCATCTTACTGTGTTATGGGTATTGCCTCAATCATTCTATGCCTCAGTCATTCTGCAGACCTCACATCTCTGAGAGTGTTTCTACTTTTTACAATGAATACCATAGGGCATTCGTCTTTGGTTGGGGGGTGTGGGGTCGTGGTGGTGGAGATTTCCTCCACCATTTCTTTACTATATGGGTTTTCTATATTCAGCAAGATTGTCATAAGAACCAATGTCTTCATTTATCCATGTACTGTACACGTTATGGAGTATGAGGCCCATTACCTGCAAAGATTTCTATAGACGCATAGATTTAATGAGCTCACCTTCCAAAGGCACTGTATGTGCCCCTATTTGTTAAAAGTGGTTGAAAATTAGAAGTGTTTCTGTGATTTTTTTTTTTTAGTTCGCAATGCCTCAAAGAGTGCATATGAGTTTTTAAAAGCCAATTTTTTAAAATAAATTTATTTATTTTATTTATTTATTTTGGGCTGTGTTGGGTCTTCGCTGCTGCACGTGGGCTTTTCTCTAGTTGCGGCGAGCGGGCGCTACTCTTCATTGCGGTGCGCGGGCTTCTCACTGCGGTGGCTTCTCTTGTTGCAGATCATGGGCTCTAGGCGCGTGGGCTTCAGTAGTTGTGGCACACGGGCTCAGTAGTGTGGCACACGGGCTTAGTTGCTCTGCGGCATGTGGGACCTTCCCGGGCCAGGGCTTGAACCCGTTTCCCCTGCGTTGGCAGGCGGATTCGCAACCACTGCGCCACCAGGGAAGCCCTAAAAGCCATATAATCTTACAAATATCCTACAGAAGCTTAGCACAACTCTCCATGACATCCAGGCTCTCAAAGATCAGAGCAGTTTGCAGGTGGGTTCTCAGTAGCAAGATGTCAAGGTCACCTAGGGGATTAACACCCAGAGCTGGACTCCTAGGCTAGCTGGCCTGCCCTGCTTTGTTCAGGCAATAAAAGCCAAAATGATAGTCTCATTTAGTTGGGCTTCAGCGGAGGGAGGGAGAGTAGGGAAGCACTCAGGGAAAACCTACAAATTCTACCATAGCCAGAATTTCCATTTATCCCTACTTGGAAAAAAAAAAAAAAGACAAAAGAGTAGCAAACACCTTCTCCATATGTTTCTCCATTGGTTCATTGTGCTCACTAAAACCAACTCTGTTTGCAATTCTGATCCAGGATGCAGTGAATCAGCAAATTGTTTTCTTTTTAATTTGTGGTATTACCCAGTTGCTTTGACATAAGCAGTGACATAACACTGACCATATTTCGCCGTGATACAAGCAACATCTTTCTCTGCTCTGAAGCTTTAGACTTCCTGAGCTGACTTTTCTAATGCAAGATGTACTTCTCAAGGGGAACATGCTGTGTAATCATGTTTAAATATTTGCACTGGCACCTTTAAAATCCGGTGCTGTCTTTAGGGCCTTTGTGGATGAAGCCTTGGAAAACCAAGACAACACCACTGTGGTTCTCACTCACTAGTATTCCCTTGTTATGATGAACAAAATTTCAATGTATAGAGCAAGGCATAGACACAAAGGTGAGCAAATTTGGGTGTCAATATTAAGTAAATTATTTAGGTAGTTGTAAAACGAGACCCTCTTTTTCTCCTCCATATTGCATTATTTTCAAATCATCTGAATTCCCAAGCTAAGAAACTATTGGCTAGAGATTGCCTCTGTTGCCACAGTCTTCCCAGTAAATACTGGTGAGAGCTAGGAACAAAACTTAATAAAAGCTTTCTTGTATGTTCTCTGCTGCCCTGGCATAGCATTAAATGGGTATGGATGGTCTTTCAACAATAGCCCACACTGAAGCAAAAAGTAACCCTGAGCTAATCCCTTCTACTACTAGCTAACCCCATCCACTGCCTCAAAAAGTTACTAAAGAGTATAACAAAAGAAACAAAAGGATGAAGATACTAACAGGAGTCACAACACCCTCTCCCCTGCAAGTTTAACAGTCCAACCTCCTCAACCAACCGCCAAGTTGGCTGTTATTTTGCAAAGTAGTCTGTGTTAGACCAACAGGTAATCCCTCTGTAGTTATTTCTGATTTAGGAAATAAGCATTTGTGTTTATTTTGTGGCCATAGTGAATCCTCACGCTGTAGCCTCAAGGGTTAAAGCCAGATAGAGCTGAAAGAAATGCTTTTAAAAGCTGTCCTTCAGGAGGCGGCCCTAGATCAGCTACATTTTGTAGGACAGCTTCCCCATGACCTCAGTGAGAGTATCAGAAATCTTCTTAGTGCAATGCGATCTCTTCTGTGTGCAGTTGGCCCTTTGCTTTGTGGTTTGAGCTTCAGCAGAATTCCATATGGCTGATGGTAAAGCAGAGAAGAATCCCAGGAGGGCCAAGAAAAGGTGGATTCCTGTTGCCAAAAGCTGCCTAGCAGTTTCCAGTCCATTATGTTCATCAACGTCTGAAAACCCCTGACAGCCAGCCATGGATATGTGGGAATGGCTGCTGCCCAGTCAACCAGGAATCCCTCAGCACAGAAGCTCTTGAAGGGGCAAAAAGCATATCAAAACACTTAAGTGGAAACACTTAAGTGGAAACTTAGGAGACTTAGGACTCTCCTTAAGGCCACAATGGCCAATGGTGGTATAGTTTGACACAAACCTCTAACTAGGCAGAAGAACAACAGGAAAACTGTCTGAAATAGGCCTGGATTCTTTGTTACCTCATGCTCAAGATGGCAACTTGGCTCACATGTCTGGTACCTGGGCTGGCATGACTGGAGCAGCTAGGCTCTGGGCAACGTGGCTGTCTCTCTCCACATGGCTCGCTCGGGTTTGCTCACAACATAGCTGTTTCAGGAGAGTTGGATTTCTTACATGGTGGTGGACTTGCCCCAGAGCAAGCATCTCAAGAGAAGTGCGCAGCTCCTTATGACCTGTCCTTGAAAATCCCAGAACTTCACTTCTGCCAAATTCTATTGTTTAAGAAGTCATGAAGACCAGCCCAGATTTAAGGGGAGAGGAATTCAAGAATGCCTCTTGAGGGGAGAGGAGCATGTGAGGTGGGAGATATTGTGTAGCCATCTTTGAAAAACACAATCTTCCGCATCTCAGGACTCCAAATTTTCTAACAACTGTCTAGTATTAGTAATTCTAGTGCATTGTATTTCTGTAAGAAAACCCCTAAATTTTGCTCTTGGTAATTCTATTTGGACAAATTGGAAATTTATTAAGCTTTTTAACTAACCAAACTTCTGAATTTGAGTTTTAACCATATTTAAGTGTTACTATGATTTCAGAGAGGCTGTTGATTCTGAAGTAGTGGACTTTGATCGAGTTGACTTAAAAAACAACACTATTTGGATCTTAACTGTGATATAGACATTATAGTAATAGATCATTGGTGTTCTATTGACTATTTCTATTCTTTTTTTTTTTTTTGGCTGCATTGGGTCTTCATTGCTGTGCACCGGCTTTCTCTAGTTGTGTCGAGCGGGGGCTACTCTTCGTTGCAGTGCGCGAGCTTCTCATTGCGGTGGCTTCTCTTGTTGCGGAGCACGGGCTCTAGGTGCATGGGCTTCGGTAGTTGTGGCACACGGCCTCAGTAGTTGTGGCTCGTGGGCTTAGTTGCTCCACGGCAAGTGGGATCTTCCCAGAGCAGGGATCAAACCCGTGTCCCCTGCATTGGCAGGTGGATTCTCAACCACTGCGCCACCAGGGAAGTCCAACTATTTCTATTCTTGAGGACAAATTCAACATATGCCATCATTAAAACTTAAAAAAAGAAGTGAGGACAAGGTAAGTACAGATAAAGCAGCACCCAGAAAATCTTCTAAGAATAATTAGAGACAACTTCACTAAGACCCAATAAGACTCAATACGCTCAACATCCATTGTTGAACTTGGAAGGATGAGCCCAAGAGAAATCTAAGTTATTAGAGCCAATCTCCTTCTTGTCATCTTTTAGGATCCACTCAGCAGAATGGGACTTGCATCTAGAAATAAGCACAGTCACCAGTACAGAACAAAGACCAGGAGTAGGAGTGGATGGGTGGGGAGGAGCACTGAACCTTCTCTACATGAGCACAAATAGAGAAGGGTCAGTCTGGAGGGCAGTCATCAAATTATCAGTGTCGGGCTTCCGTGGTGGCGCAGTGGTTGAGAGTCCGCCTGCCGATGCAGGGGACACGGGTTCGTGCCCCGGTCCGGGAGGATCCCACATGCCGCAGAGCAGCTAGGCCCGTGAGCCATGGCCACTGAGCCTGTGCGTCTGGAGCCTGTCCTCCGCAACGGGAGAGGCCACGGCAAGTGAGAGGCCCGCGTACCGCAAAAAGAAAAAATAATTTAAAATTATCAGGGTCTCCCAGGAGACAGGTAATGCAAAACAATAGAACCCCTGGCTGGGACATAACAGGATGTCCGTGAAAGCAGGCAACAAACCAGTTAGACACTAAGGGGTCCCCGGACAGCAAGAACGCCACAAAGGCCCGAGATTCAGGAGTAGGGGTGGTGGTGCTTGTATTCCCGAGAGAGTAAACACACGAAAGCAAAGGACACAGTTCTTTGAAACAAAACAGAATCAATACCAGCTCTGTTCTCTTCTGCCTGAGGTTATGACTAGTCCTGGGAGCAGAGGCAGAGCTGAGGTGAAGATCAGCTGGTTAGATGTGGGAGTCCTCGGAAGCCTGTTTAAGGGGAGGAACTAAGCTTATTTGGTCAGAAATGAACACACTGACTCTAAAAGTTGAGTGTGTCTCAGAATAGCCTAATTGGGTTGTTAAAAGTCACCCTTTGAACTCCACTCCCAAAGACTGTGGGTCAATATGTTGGGGTGCAGTTCAGGAATCTGCATTTTTATAACCACCCCAAGTGATTCTGCTGGCCCACATTCTGAGAATGATGGAAGTACAATCCTTTCCACTTGACCACAGGCTCAAGGATCACAAGGACAGCTGGGTTAAGGTTTTAGCCCACAAATAGAACAGTTAGAATTTGAGAGGACCTAAGAGGGCCTTCAACATAACCGAGCTTAGTGAATAATTCGTCAGAAATGATCCTATTTCGGAAGTTTTGCTTTTAAACAACTGCAGCAGAGCTGTAACTGCCACATCAGAGGTTTGAAATGTAGCTAGGAACATTTTGCATCATTAAAAAATGTCAAGCATTTGAGAAGTTTCCCGGCCTGATTTTAAAAGCTGCACGTTTGAAAATAAAGATACTTTTTCCCCTTAAAGTAAAAATAACCCTTGTTGATTGTAGAAACTTTAAAATTTAGATAAGCAAAAATAATATTTTTAAAGACCCATAATCCCACCACCCGGAGATAACCACAATTAACCCCTTTGTATGTATCTTTCCAGCCTTTGCCTAGACAAGTACACTCATATATGGGCTTGTTTTTCCTCCCCTTTGTTTTGATAAATGGGATAGTATTGTACTTTCCTGGGTAGTGGTGGTGGTTTTTAAAGTTTTTGTTTTAGAACCAGGCTCTGAGTTTACTCTCTAGCCCTTCTAGACCCTGTGGCCCTCCATATCTACTTCCCTCCGTATCTTGGCTTCTTTCCTCTCTGTCTGTTGATCGGTTGTTACTTTGTGACCAAAACTGGGTGTTCTACAAATTACCGATAGACGGGGCAACATGCAGAAATCTCACAGGCATTGTGCCAAATGATAGAACCCGGGCGCAGAGGAATACGTGCTGTGTGATCCCTTTTGTACAGATGAGTTGGGAAAGACCCAACTCATCTGTAGTGGCAGAAAATAGATGAGTGTTTGCCTAGGTATGGTTTGAAGGAGTTGATTACAAAGGGGCATGAGGGAACTTTGAGGGATAATTTAAATATTCTATATCTTGATTACGGTGGTTATTTCATGGGCGTGGACATTTGTCACAACTCTTTGAATTTAAGTTGGGTGTGTTTTATTGTACGTAAATTATGCCTCAACAAAGTTGATTTACCCTATACTAATTTATTATTCAAAATTCTAAGAGAGGGATTCTTACTGGCTCAGTTTGTGTTAGATATCCACTGTGAGTCCTGTCAGCCAAGGGTGGAGGGCCACTGTAAGAGACAGAGATTGGGGTATATTCCCAGCTCACAGCAAGCTTCCCTTCTCCAAAAATAGCCCTGAGACTCAGGAGTGGACCCCAGTGGTCATGCCTGGGCAGTGGGACTCAGTCCACCTGTCACAGCTGGCTGATGCAGGGTGGGGATATGACACAAGTCAGGCTAGTCCTCCCGCAGGAGTTTTCAAATGGGAACTTAGGAGAGAGAACCAGCATCTGGCTGGTGGGGACCTCTTCGGATGTGAGGCCCAGGTGCTGCCAGTAAGCAGGTCTGCTATCTTAGAAAAGAGTCAACATGCAGAGAAGTGCAAGACAGAGCAAAGTACTGGTAGAAAGGATTTCTCTGCAGTCAAGTGGGTGTGGAATAGGAATAATTTCAAACACCAACACTCTAAACGCACAGAGTCAACCACCCATTAGCTTTCCTCTTCCGGGACTAGAGAAAATTCCAGGGATGAGGCTTGATCTGAGTAGTTTATCAGAATTGCCAGAAGCAGGTATAAGAGGTATAAGCAGGTATAAAAGGGGAACCTCCACAGCCAGAGGAGCAAATGTAGGCATGTGATCTAAGCAACCAGTGGGAGATCAGACATAGGAGGGAGTTAAATTGTGCTTTCCATGCCTATTTACTGAGCACCGGCTGTGTCCCCGAAACGGTTCTAGGTGCTGGCAATATAGCAGCGGATGAGGCAGATGAGGGCTCTGCTATCACGAAGCTTTCATTGTACTGGAGGGAGTAAGGCAATAAACAAACAAGAAACAGACACATGGAAATTCTAGATAGTGACACATTCAATGAAAACATAAACATAAGGAGATACTAGAAAGTGGCTTCAGCAGAGAGCTAGCCATCTTAGACAGAGGGGTCAAGAAAGGCTTAGCAATAGAGGTAGCATTTGAGTTGACAGAAGAAGGAGCCCCAAGCAGCAGGACCAGTTTCCACAAATGCTCTGAGGAGCTCAAAGGTGTTTGAGAAAGTCCACAGGGGTGGAGTGAAACCAGCAAGGAGAGCAGAAGCAGGTGATGTCTGATGGGGAGGGGCCAGACTACACGGGTGAGGGGTTTGGTTTACGCTAAGGATGACGGGAAGACATTGGAATATTAAGAGAAAGTTTCCATTTGTAAAAGTTCCTGCTGGCTATTCTGCTGAACATGGAATGTAGGAGAGCAAAAATGGCAGTGGGGAGAACAGATAAGAGATCACAGTAGTAAGTCCTGTTGGACACAAGTAGACAAGTAAAGATTTGGGATGTGCATGACATCAGGAGTTGAAAACAGCAACAATAAAAAACAGGTGTTGGGCAAGAGTTTAAGGGTGTAGACCAGTGGTCCCCAACCTTTTTGGCACCAGGGAGCAGTTTCGTGCAAGACAATTCTTCTATGGTCGGAGGGCGAGGGGGGATGGTTCAGGCGGTAATGCGAGCGATGGGGAGTGATGGGGAGCGGCAGAGGAAGCTCCGCTTGCTTACCTGCCGCTCACCTCCCGCTGTGCGACCCAGTTCCTAACAGGCCACGGACCGGTACTGGTCCGAGGCCTGGGGGTTTGGAACCCCTGGTGTAGACTATGAACAAAGCAAGGTCATGTGACATGTAAGAGCCAACTTAAAACAGAATGTAGCTCGCCCAGCAGGCTTGGGGTGTCTGAGTCATACCACTGCCCTCAGTGCCCAGAGGCCCACGTGAGGCTCTGCTGCTGAAGTGGGGGAGCCCCTCCACCATTTTTTGTCACATTTCAATGTCACCCAGACATCAAAACAATGAGGTTTGTGCCCTGATGTTTCAGATTTCTTAGGGACAACAGCTCTTTCAGCATCTTTGGAAACCCCGCTCTCCCTAGCGCTCAGAGGGCAGTGTTGACTCCCCTCCCAAGACCCCCTCTGCTGGCATGGGCAAAGGTCATGCTCCTTCTTCAACAACTCTGTACAAATGGAGCCCCGAGAACAGACTCCTTCGGAGCCCCTACTTGCACTATCCCACCCCCATGGCCACATATGTCTAAATAGCCCAGTGGTGGACACAGTTAGGTTCAAGCCAAGACTGCTACAGAAGTATTATTTTAATTCTCTCTAATTAATCTCCTCTAACATGTTCAAATATCAAGACCTTATTAACAAAAATGATTTGGATAATCCACGCTCGAAATAAGTACTTAACCAGCAATATCCCTAATCTGAGCTTTCTGTTGGACTTTTGAACATTTTCCTCCAATTTTGAAAAACAGAGAGACAAACCAAGTAACGGCAAATAAGACATGCTGTTGTAATCTCTAGGCTACACATGAGTACTAAACTGAGTGCCCAGACACCCAGATGTCAGTCCTCAGAGGTCAATCTCTTCCCACCAAAGTTCACTCTTTTCACTCTTTGCAGTTTCTGAGCCAACTCTAATAGATGGATTATAGTTCAATAGCCTCAGCTTACTCAGGTTTTGACTATTAGGAATTAATTCACCGACTCTTCTAGTCAAGGGTCTGTTGGTTGCTAGAATCAAAGACTTATACCTGGAAAAACTAAACATGGGTTAGAGGAAGGGCAGCAACTGAGGCTGCTCTCTCACCTCCTTCTCTTTCTCAGCTGCCCCCCGCCCCCTTGCGCGTGTGCATATCTCCTCCATTCCTCTCCCATTTTCTTTTCTGGCCAGCTTCCTCTGCTTAGTCAGTGTCTCCATTGCCTCATACTTTAGGCCTGCACATCGCCTGTTAGGGCCACCCAACCTTAATTCTTTATAACTTGCCAGAACGCCTACCTCCCCGCCCTTAACCAACCTAAACCCCCCAGGGAGGAATCTGATGGCCTAGCTTATATATTCCAGCTAGGCCACAAGTCACGTCACTGACCAGACCATGAATTAGCTGCCTTTGGACCTGAGATGTATCTCTGATTATATGGGTTATAACCAGGGGGCTCAGGATCACACGGTTTATGACATGATCACTCCAGTGCAACTGGATCTAGGGACAGCAGTCCCCCGGAAGAGAGAGTGCGTGGGCAGACATCCTAAAATGTCTTTTGGTACATCCTCCCCACTCTGGGGCCCAGTGGCCCAGTCATCACATTGGGTTCCTATGCTGCTACCCGAGTGCCCTTGCTGTCAGTGAAACCCAGGACAAACTACTCCCATGGGTGTCCCTCCCCAAGCATCTAGCTGATCCGGTGTCACCATCCTCCCCCTGTTCCTCACCTTTCCCCTAATTGTCTCAGTCCAGAGTTAGAGAAGTTCTTCTCACACCCTAATGGGCATACCCATGAACTGGGGATTAAAATGCATATTCTTATTCAGTCAGTCTGGGGTGGGACCTGAGATTTTGCATTTCGAACAAGCTTCCAGGGAGCACCAATGCTTCTGCTCCCAGGACCTCACTTGAAATAGCAAGGTGTCATAGAACTCAGCCTGTTTCCAGCTCTTTAGTTCTTACTGGGTTTTGTTCTTAATTTGTTGTTTGGAAGGCCCCAGCCCTGGTTCAGTAGGAGAGCATAACACTGAAAAGGCAAATTATGTGACAGCTAGAACCTGATGGTCAAGAGACTTGAAATTAATCATCTTTTAGGTGTAACGTGGTGGAAGAAATGATATTTCTTAGAATTCTAGAAGAACTCCTCCTCAAGAGATAAGCTGAGTGCAGAAGATCGCACCATGATCCCTGGGGAAGCTCTGATTAGCTACCCCTGACATTTGCAGGCCCTGGGACTAATGCACTCACAGAGGCCCACACACCCTATGCCTAAATGTTAAAAATCATAGATCAGGTGAACACACTGCTAAATAAAATGTGTTCCACTCTCCAGTGTTGACAACTGTATCTTTGAAATGACAATATTTAAAAATACATGTACAGCTATAGTTTTATATGCCCAAATCAGTAAATTATCAAAGGTTACCAAGAATAACTGTTGGAACTCTTGTCTTGCTGTTCAGTTGATGGGTCAGGGATGTTTGGGAGAGTAATAAAATAAAGCAAGCATACTTTGTAAGTTATTCTATATTTATTTCATGAAATTTATTTTTTGTACTTTGTACCTTCGTTTCAGCAAAATTATAACAAAATTGTGATAATCAACATTTTTCACATAGTTGTGTTCTGTTGACAGTAATGACCTAAAGGATTAAAAAAATATGTTCTTATTATATCCAAAGTGTAAAAAATTTGAATATAGTTTATCAAAATATAAATTAAGGGGAATTCCCTGGCAGTCCAATGGGCTCTGCGTGCTTCCATTGCAGGAGGCACTGGTTCGATCCCTGGTCAGGGAGTTAAGATCTCACATGCTGTGTGGCGTGGTCAAAAATTAAAAATAAAAATAAAATAAATAGATGAAGTATAAAATCAAAATAATTACTTTTCATAAACTTTCAAAGTTCTTGTTTATTTATTTACTTTTGGCTGCATTGGGTCTTCGTTGCGGTGTGTGGGCTTCTCATTGCCGTGGCTTCTCTTGTTGCAGAGCGTGGGCTCTAGGCACATGGGCTTCAGTAGTTGTGGCACGTGGGCTCAGTAGTCGTGGCATGTGGGCTCAGTTGCTCCATGGCATGTGGGAATCTTCCTGGACCAGGGCTCGAACCCATGTCCCGGGCACTGGCAGGTGGATTCTTAACCACTGCACCACCAGAGAAGTCCCTTATTTTACTTCTAAAATACTTAATGTTAGCTATTAGAATTAAAAGGCAATACAATTATATTTAATAAATATCAAAATTTTAAATGGAAATTACTTACATCAAGCCAAAATGTGTATTGGGTTTTGAAAATTTAGTTAAATCTTGTTAACTATTTTTATTTTTTAAATGAAGGGGGTCAATAGGTAAAATGAAAAAAAAGCTATGCATTTACCAAACAGATGGAACTTTTCCAAGTTCAAAATACCAATGTGGTGCAAAGCCATCCCCAGGTCGATGTTCTGGCTGCAGTGCGTCCCATCTAAAAGGTGCCTGCTACTTCTTCCTCTCCTTAGATTATTTTGCTTATTAGAGTCTGGTGTTCCCAGGGGATCTAAGTGCTGGTGGGAACAAAAGCAAACAAGATGCCTTTGCAAACATTCCCTGTTCTTTTGACCTTCGAGGGACCTGCTAGGAAATGGAAAGGCTTGCTCGGCTTCCTGAGAAAACTGTAGCAAAAGGACTTTTCAACTGGTTATTATTTTTGGGAACTGTTCAGATTTCTCTAAACCCATTTTTCCCCCCTAACAGAACAGGAGTCAAAGAAATCCAAAGATTATCTTGAAAATAGAGGCAATGCTACCCTGTCTCCCTGTGTGCTATAGCAGTTAGGTTTTGATAGTATATTTATTTGAGTAGGCCCTTTCTCCAGACATGGTCAAAACTCAAAATGTTATGAATATCTGATTTAAACTTAAAGAGCTTTTCTATGAATTAGAGAAAGAAAGAAAGAAATTATTAGTACTTTTGGATAAGACAGTGACTTTGAAGGCTAACATCTAATTCCATACCACCTTGCAACCCCAGTTCCTGAAAGAAAGGAATAAAACACGAGTAAAAGAGAATCAGTACCAGAGCTAGAAGAGGATAAAGGATATCATTGAAGAACTTCTACTGGACTACAGCAGGTAGTCTGCATTGAAGGAAAAACACCTTGACCTTGACTCTTTTTCCCTTCAGGAAGCAGAGTCCTGCAGTAATTGGAGATCCTGGATCCCACTGACTCTCCTAATTAGAAGGAACAGAAAATGAAAGGTAAAATTTGGCCCTAAGTCATCACTCCACTTGCAATCTCTTTTACCTTTAAAAAAACAGTTGTGTGTGAGGCCCAAGGTTACAAGTGACTACCTCATAAAGAAGGTGGAGGGA
Organism: Aethalodelphis obliquidens; assembly: GCF_003676395.1. Classification (NCBI taxonomy): domain Eukaryota; kingdom Metazoa; phylum Chordata; class Mammalia; order Artiodactyla; family Delphinidae; genus Aethalodelphis; species Aethalodelphis obliquidens. Next base: position 2,820,104 of record NW_020837982.1, on the reverse strand, counting down.
GTGCCTTCCTGAGTTGGTGGCCACAACAATAGGCTAGATTCTACCTGGGGCCTGGGGGCCCCCAGGCTTGTCACACACCCATCAGAGAAAGCTGGCAGAGGTGCATCATCAAACACATAGAATCAAAATCTCTGCCCATCAGTTTATAGCCCTGGAGCCCTTCCTTCTACCCTTAGGCTGAGAATCAAAGAGGCTTTCAAATTAAGAAGAGCCTCAAAGCTGCATCTGGGAGAGGTGGGGAGGTGGGGGGAGATAGTGATGGGATCCCAAGAGAATCACTTTACTCATTTCAGGGCCTTATAGGACATTTAGAGAAATCTCTCAATTTTCAAAGCTCAAGAGGTAGAAAAAAACCAACATGGGAACCATGAAAACCTCTTGTATCATAAAGGGAAGGGAACATGGCACTCGTGAGGAAAACCACGCTGTTGAGTAAGGTGAAGTGTAGTGTGCTGAGGAGAATGAAATATTCCTTTATGCACCGAATACATAATTTCTCACAGGGAGTGAAATGTCTTTGTTCAAGAACATATCTAGCAAAGCATGACTGGCTTTGAAGAGGAAGCCTTCTAGGCATAGCCAAGATGGCTGGTGAACAAGAAGATGGAGAGATAAGAAAATGAACCTGAATTGGGAGGGGTTGGAGCAGATCAGAAGGGGCATGATGTGGGGAGGGTCTGAGGAGAAGGGCTAGAAGTTCAACAAGTTGAGGGGAAGGTAGGCCCTGAGCAGAGAAGAGAAATCTGGAGTAAAGTTTAGACGACAACCCCATTTATGTCCCGATGTTGCAGTCTGGAGCATTCTGACCCAGTAAGAAATGGGCATCTCTCTTAGCAAAAGAAAACTCTAAACTTGTCTCCCCAGAACCGTGTAGTCCAAGATGGTAGCCGCTAACCACACGTGGCTATTTACATTTAAATTAAGTAAAATGTAATAAAATTAAAAATTCAATGCCTCAGTCACACCAGCCACATTTCAAGGACTCAATAGACAGACATGGCTAGTGGCTTCCATATAGATGGCTTAGATATGAAACATTTCCAGCATCACAGAAAATTCTGCTGGGATAGCTGTGGTCTAGAGAATCCCTTATGCTCTCCCACCTAATAGAAATTAAAACAAAGGAAGCTAATTCTTTGGGTAACTATGATAGCCAGTGCAGAGATTATAAACATTCCTCTTCCTGGCGGGACACAGGGAAATTCCTTTGCCTTAAACTTTCTGTACTTAGTTGACTTTGGATGTTTAGGGGTTTTTATCAGAACTTGTTTTAGGAAGGAAGACTAGAATTTTTTTATTTTTAATCTTCTATCTGACTAAGTCAGAGAGAATTCTTTGCCAAAATTCTTTGCTACTTCCTTTTCTTTCTTTCTTTTTCTGGACGTGCTGCGTTGTGAGGCATGCAGGATCTTAGTTCCCCTGACCAGGGGTTGTACGCGCACCCGCTGCGGTGGAAGCGTGGAGTCTTGACCACTGGACTGCCAGGGAAGTCCCCAATACTTGCAATTTTTAATCCAGTCTATTGTCTGTTTGGAAATCCCAGGAGTTGATTTGATGGAGTTGTTTTCTGGGTCAACAGGGGTCACAGTATTTTCTCAGGCCTCCTGCCTACCAGTTACTTCTCTAGGATGCCAAGAAGCTTGTTTCTTGTTTATTGGATACTGTATTTAACCTATCAGCTTGACAAAGATCAATAGCACACGTTATATGTTGATGTTGGAATTAAGTACAAATTGTTACAACCATTATAGAGAGTGATATGGTAATCTCTATCAAAATTACCAATGTACCTGCCCTTTGACTCAGCAATTCCCCTTCATGAATTTATCCTACAGATATATTCATGAAGCATAAAATGATATATGCCCCAGGTTATTCATTGTCATACTATTTAGAAGCCTGGGAACAACCTAACTGTCCAAAAATAAGAGGACTGCTTAAGTAGGTTATACTATCCATATAACAGAATATTATGAAACCATACAAAAGGATGAAAAAGCTCTTTATGTAGTAGTTGGGAACAATTTCCAAGATATATTGTTTGGTGAAAAATAACCTGCCATCATTTGTGTTCTTTAAAAAAAAGGGGATGGAGTAGGGGAAGGATATGTGTAATTTCTATATGTGTATAGACTGTCTCTGGAAGATGAGGGAAATGAGGGGCTGCTGGGGAAGGGGATGGTGGGAAGGAAACTTTAATGTCCAAATAGACTAAATGTCCTATGGTACCTTTTGAGTGTTGTACTATGTGGACCAATTGCCTGTTAAAAATACACATTTTTAAAAAGAGAAAATTGAGTTTTCCAGAGGGCTCCTTCACCTTAAATCTTTCTTTCACAGTTTTTGTTAACCGATGAATATGAGTTTAGAATTAGAAAAATAGCTTGTGTGTCTGGTAACATGGCAGACTAGCTAACTACTGACTCTCCCTCTGAGCAGTCAATTACCACAATGAAATAGTAACAGTATCATCTGGAAAGTATCTGTGAGCTGTCCAGAAAGCTAGAAATCCTCAGGCTAGGAGCAGAGGAGAGCACTGAAGGCAGCTTTGACCCTGAGGGCTTTGCCAGATCTGGTGAACTTGACTGACTTCATGACCCAGCGAGGCTCTGGGGCCTGCAGAATGTGAGGATTTTAGTAACAGAGCCCCTCACCAATACGGGGTTCCAAATGTCCACACCCTCATGGTAAAGATGAATTAAAAATGCCACCCTGCTCCCAGCAGTCTACAAGGAAAATAGCCTGTCTTAAATCTTGGCACTGAGGACAGTGCGGAACTCCTTCCCTAAGCCCACCCCCAAGAAATCTGAAACCCAAGCTGGTTCTCCCCCAGGGATGCAACCGGAACTTTAAAACCCCAAACTGAGGATGTACATTGGCAGACAGTGTTCTCCAGTGCCCGACAGAAACAAGCACAGAGTCTTTCTGAAAAACTCCACTTTTAGGTTTGGGCTCCAAGAATTTCTCTAGAAGAAAACTGAGAAAAATCAATAAACACATAAGGAAACGAGGCATCACAAATGGTAGCCTACAGGACACAAATGCAGAATCAGACTTGTAAAAACACCTGATATTGACATTATCAGAGCTGGGACATTCAAATTGGGACACTTAGAAGTCTGAGTAATGAGCAAGGGCTGTTGAAAATGAACAAAACAGAACTTGTAGAAGTAAAATAGATTTACTTTATGCAGATAAAATCTCCAATGGAAGAGTTTGTCCTCCTCAAAAAACCTATAAAGCATGTGCAATGCCCACCAGAGACCTGTGTGTGGCAAGCATTGTTAATTGCTTACCCAACAGACCTCAGCTTTAATTGGGTATAAGGTGGTGGTAGCTTCAAGGGAGGTTGGCCTCCTCTCAAGCCCCAGGGGCTGAATCCTGATTGGTCAGACTCTAAGCCAATCACAGTTGTCTGCTCCCTTTGCCTGTCATTGATAGGCAAGGGTATGTGAAGTCATTATAAGCATTAAGATGTGAGAGAAAGTCTGCTGGGGACTTTTGAGAAAGTCCTAAAAAAGAGGACTTTGCTCCTAAAGGGAGGTGAATGGCGAGAATTAGAAGTTTTCTAATGCTAGGCATTGATATCTGCAGTGTGAAGCACAGAGCTGCAGCAGCCATCTTAGGACCATGAGGGGAGCTGACCTATGACATTGAAGGGGACAGGCCAGTACACTGAAGATGAAATGGCAAGAACTTAAGTCCTTGATGACCCAATTTGACTGGTAAGTTCACCAACTCTGAAGCCACCCGACTTCCAGAATTCTTGTTCTGTGAATATACTTTTCATTATTGTTGAAGCAATTTTGAGTTGAGCTTTCAGTGACTTACATCAGGAAGCTTCCTGACCGACACACCAGGCTCTCACACTGCAGCACACACCTAGGGCAGCAGGTCAAATCCAGACAAGGGCAGCAGGGACTAAATTCACAGCCAGCTGGTAGCTCACCTGGAGCTTCTTGGAAAACTGTGATTGGCCTCTTACCAGCTTCCTGAGGACAAGGGTCCAGGGGCAATGGAATGTGTTTTGGCCCTTAAGACTGAAGAAAAGTACCTGTTTTACACCAAGAGTCCAGCTTTGACGTCATTGATTTAGTTACTTATTATAAGTCTGTAGACACTAGGTTAGATATAAGGACAAACAGAGGTGTAGAACAAACACAGTGCGTCTTCTGAGTCCCCTCCCTTCCCCACTCACCAATCGCCTTTATAGTGCCATACCCACCCCTCTCTGCGGTTAGAGGCACCTCTCCCTGACTTTTTCACAGGAGATAGAATGATGCTCCATCTGAGAGTTTGTGTTGGGCTGGATCCAACCCAGCTTGGACCTTAAAAACTAAGGAATCAGGCTGAACTCTCAGACAGCCCCAGCCTGCATTGGGGTGAACCCTCTTCCCTAGCCCTATCCTTCTGTTCAACATGTCCACTCTGAACCTAAAGATGGGCTGGAATCAAACGCCCCTATAGGAATTCATGGATTCATCCAAAAGCCATTCATTATAAAGGCACAGGAGGAGTTCACCGTGCTCTGCTATGCCTCTGTGATCTTGCACATGCTATTAACTCTCCTTGTTCACCTGACAAGCTCATACTCACTCTTCAAGACCCGCTTGAACATCATCTCCTCCGTGAAGCTACCATAATTCCCTATCTCCCTTCTCACCAGTACCCCTTCTTGACAGAGGGAATTGCCCCTTCCTCCACACTCCCGGCATGCTTTGGACAATGTCTGTTCACTCAGTATTGAAAAATCTTTCGTTTGTGTCCATTTCTCTCTCCATGACTTATTCATCTTCGTATCTCTGTTTGTGACATATAAGAAATCCTCATTAAATGTTTATTGAAATGAAATGAGAGGGCCTGAAATAATGAAAGCTTTTCTAGATCGTGATGTCCGTTGCACGGTGGAATGTCCCATAGCCTCTATTCTGCTGTTGCCTGCAGAGTCATTTCCCCTTGGGGATGTGGACTTGAGGTAGTAGAACAGTTCTGTTTCCTTCCATTCAAGGAAGGCACAGAAACACACAAAGGAAATATCTTTACTGAGATTGAACAGATTCTTTTAAAGTTGCTATTTGGATCTCCTGGATTCCAGGGGTCTCTAGGGCTCCCATAATGTTGCACCAGGTTGCAAACACTTTAACATCCTGATAAACCCATCTATTTGTATTCTTTATTCAGACATGTTACTGCTCTAGTAAGTACGCATATGACTGAGAAAACAATAATTTCAAAAAGATTAAAATAAGACCCCCCCCACTAGAATATGTAAAGAACTCTTACAATCTACAACAACAAAAAAATATCCAATTAAAAGTGGATAGGGCTTCCCTGGTGGCGCAGTGGTTGAGAGTCCGCCTGCCGATGCAGGGGACGCGGGTTCGTGCCCCAGTCCGGGAAGATCCCACATGCCACGGAGCGGCTGGGCCCGTGAGCCATGGCCGCTGAGCCTGCGCGTCTGGAGCCTGTGCTCCGCAACGGGAGAGGCCACAACAGTGAGAGGCCCGCGTACAACAACAACAACAACAACAACAAAAAAGTGGATAAAGGCTCTGAATAGACATTTCTCCAAAAAAGATATACAAATGGCTAATAAGCTCATGAAAAGCTGCTCAACATTATTATTCATCAAGGAAATGCAAATCAAAACTACAATGAGATACTATTTCATACTCACTAGGAGGGCTATAATAGAAAAAACAGTTAATAACAAGTGTTGGTGAGGATGTGGAGAAATTGGAGCACTCATATACTATTGGAGGGAAAGTAAAATGGTGCAGCCACTTTGGAAAATAGTTTGGAATTCCTCCAAAATTTAAACATAGAGTTACCATATGAACCAGCAAGTCCACTTCTAGATATATACCCAAGAGAAAGGAAAACATACGTCCACACAAAAACTTGTACATTAGTGTTCATAGCAGCATTATTCATGATAGCCAAAAAGCAGAAACAGCCCCAAAGCCCATCAACTGATGAATGGATAAACAAAATGCAGTACATGCATAGGAAGGAATATTATTTGGCAATAAAGCAGTGATTCATGCTACAATATGGATGAACCTTGAAAACATCATGAAACTGCATATTATAGGAGTCTATTTATATGCAAGTTTTCAGAATAGGCAAATTCATAGAGACAGGAAGCACATTAGCAGTTGCCTGGGACTGGAGGGGTGGGGATGGGAAGGGGAGAGTGACTTCTGGTGGGCACGGTGTTCCTTTTTTGGATGATGACATTGTTACAATGGTTGCACAATTTTTTTTTTTTTTTTTTGGCCATGCTTTGAAGCTTGCAGGATCTTAGTTCCCTGACCAGGGATCGAAACCAAGCCCTCAGCAGTGAAAGCACGTAGTCCTAACCACTAGACCGGCAGGGAATTCCCCACAATTCTTGAATATAGTAAAAACCACTGAGTTGTACACCTCAAATGGGTGAATTTCATGGCATATGAATATGTCATTAAAGCTGTTTTATTTATTAGATAGATAGATAGATAGATAGATAGATGATAGATAGATAGATAGATAGATAGATAGGTGATAAACCAACCCCAAACAGAAGCAGCAGCCTGCCTTCTTCCTGTTTCCATGGCAGGGAGTTCTGATCTGTTTGTCTTTAATCCGTTTATCTCCCTGTTGACTGGGATCCACCCAGCCAGCAAACTCATGTTTGCTCTGCGGTAACATCCCTAGGATGTCCCAGGCCTCAGGCCTGACTTTTCTCTGCAGTCCTTGCCAGCTAGGTCAGTGTCGGGGAGGCAAACAGCCGGGGCTGGCCCTGTGGCAAATGTGTGACAATACAAGGGCGTGAGAAGCAGTCAGAGAGCCCCCTTATAGGCTCCCTTGGACAGCATGCTGGGGTCCTTTCTTCCAGTTGAACCTCCTGTTGCTGAGCCAGGAGGTGAAGCCAGATACCAGTGTGTGGGACTGGAAATAGGAAAGCACTTCCCCAGGGCAGGACAGGCTCTGGGGGCTCGTTACAATGAAAAGGAAGACAACACACACGACCAAGCACTGCCCAGTGAAGACTCTGTGCTATTTGCTTTACCTACTGATCTCATTTAATTCTTCCAGTGACCCTGTGAGGTGTGAAGGAGGGACTTTTTAAATTCCTGCTTTACAAATGACGGAACTCAAGTTCAAAGAGGTTAAGTAACTTGACTAAAGTTGTATGACTAGAAGTATGTGAGCCAGGTTCTGCTCTTAAAAAAAGAAAAAAAGATTCCAACTAGCTTATACATCCCACAATAGTGGACTGGTTTAATTAATTATCCTTCATTTATACAGTGGGACACTATACAGATGTGAAAAAGAAGTAGGCTTGCAGGCTTCCCTGGTGGCGTAGTGGTTAAGAATCCGCCTGCCAATGCAGGGGACACAGGTTCGAACCCTGGTCCGGGAAGATCCCACATGCTGCGGAGCAACTAAGGCCGTGCGCCACAACTACTGAGCCTATGTTCTAGAGCCTGCAAGCCACAACTACTGAGCCCGAGTGCTACAACTACCAAAGCCCACGCACCTAGAGCCCATGCTCCGCAACAAGAGAAGCCACCGCAATGAGAAGCCCGTGCACCGCAACGAAGAGTAGCCCCCCTCGCCACAACTAGAGAAAGCCCGCGCTCAGCAACAAAGATTCAATGCAGCCAAAAATAAATAAAAATAAATACATTTATTAAAAAAAAGAAGTAGGCATGCATTAAATAATAATGTGGAATGATCACCATGATGTATTTTTAAGTGAGAAAAGCAAGGTACAGAATGGTATATGTAGTATTCTACCATTTGTCTAAAGGAGGGAAGCAAAGATACATATATTTATAATTGCTTGTTTCTGAATAAAATAACTCTGAAAGGACATATAAGAGGCTAGGGACATTGTTTGCTTCTGGGGAAGGTATGATTGTCAGGCTCCAAGATCCCCCCCAGATTTCTAGCCTTCTGATAGTCACATCCTGTATGGGCTATTTTGGGCTGACTTGTTAGTCACACCAATAGGACATCACAGAAATGATGGTGTGTGACTTCCAAGACTAAGGCATAAGACATTGTGGATTATGTCTTCTTCTCTCTTGGATAATTCATTGACACGTCATAAGGATACTCAAGCTGCCCTATGGAGAGGTCCAGGTAGAGAAGAACTGAGGCCTCCTGCCAACAACCATGGGAGTGACCCATCTTGGAAGAGGATCCTCCAGCTCCAGTCAGGCTTTCAGATGACTGCAGCCCCAGCTGACATTGGACTATGGCTTCATGAGAGACCCAGAGACAGAACCAGCAGCTAAGATGTGCCCAAATTCCTGACCCACTGAAAGTACATGAACTAATAAATATTTACTGGGTTTTTTATAAGCTGCTAAGTTTTGGGTTAATTTGTTATGCAGCGTTAGATAACTAATATAGATTTGGGGGCTGCTATAACAAATATCTAAAAATGTGGAAGTGCTTTGGAACAGGGCAGTGGGCAGAAGCTGGAAGGACTTTGAGGGGAGAGTTTGTGAAAGCTCAAGATACCTTGAACAAGACTATTTATACAAACCGAGTGGTATTTGGAGAAAATGTGGACTTATAGGAAAATGTTACTGGAAACTGGGGGATATGGAATACAGTTAGGGGACTGGAGGGCTAGGGGATGGGAGTGGGAAAGAGACTTTTCACTTTGAACGTTTTGAATATTTAATGTAGTACCTATATAAAAACATAAACTGATAATATTTAAATAATAATTTTTAAAATGAGGCTTAGAATGTGATCTCCATGATTCAAGGTGACTTCTAGGATCTCTGGTCACTGCTGCCCCTCTCCCTACTATGATGCACAGGCCACCACAGCTCTCAATGGTCCCATTTTCAGGAGGACTAGAAAGGTCCAAGTGTCCCTGTCCCCAAAGGCCATGGTCAGGGTTCTCCCGGTGTACTTCAGGGGATGCAGGGAGCTCTGGGATATTTGGATTTGTTCCTTAAATGTCTTTTCTTTCCTCTTTTTCATCTCTTTGTTGTTGTTGTTGTTCTACTTTCTGGAAGATTTCCTTGATTTCACTTCCAATTATTCTTTGGACTGTTTTATTTCTCCATCATATGGTCAATGTTCAAGGACTTCTACCTGTTCTCTGTTTCTTTTTTGGAGCTTCCTAACCTCATTGTATGATTATAAGATCTTCCCTTACCTAGCTGAGATATTAATTAAAACTTTAATTAGTGGTCTCTTTTCTATGTTGTCTCTGTTCCTCAGAGATCCTTTTTTCTCCTTTTCCCCCTTCATTTTGTTTGCCTTTTCTCCTTTACAGCTTGAGGTGTCTAAAAACATCTGGTGTGCACTGGTTCCCTGCTTATATTTAAAAAGGAGGCTTTAAAACTCTCATTGGAAACTACATGTGGGAACAGCCTTTGTTCACTGAAGGTAGCTCCTTAGCCTAATGGGGAAGGAGATGATTTTTTTCTTACCAAGCTCCCTAATGTCCTCATATAAAGGATTTTTCTCTGGGGTTTTTTGGTTTCCCAGAGGAAAATCCCTAATATACTACGTAAGATGTAACAACCCGGTTACAGGAGTTCTGGGAGCAGACAAGAATGGGGAAGAAGGGGAAGCTGAGGGTCCAACCTTTTGTCAAGTATTTGATCCCCCTGTGTTCAGTCCTATGCTTCCATCTTTGCCCTCTCCTCTTCCTGGAGCCCTTTAAATTAATTTAGTCTACATTTTGGGGATGGGGGTGGTCTTACAGATTTTGCGTTAATTCCCCTGTCTTCACTCTCAGCCAGACCTTCCCTGTACTGTACCTTGTAGCCTTGACCTCTTAGGGGTTTAGGGGGAAATGCCCCTATTCTCACCAATCTCCCCTCTGCAAGCATTTTAGTTTCTATTTTCTTCTGCTCTGCTGGATCTTTTATCACTCTCCTGCCTTCCCCAAAACATCTTGAAATTTCTTATGTCTTCTCTCCTATTCTGTTTGTCCTAAGGCTTTTTTTAAAAAAAAAAATTTATTTACATATTTATTTAGGCTGCTCCAGGACTTAGTTGTGGCATGTGGGATCTAGTTACCTGACCAGGGATCGAACCCGGGCCCCCTGCTCTGGGAGCTCGAAGTCTTACCCACTGGACCACCAGGGAAGTCCTTTTTTTTTTTTAATTCCTTTACTAATGTTTAAGTTGTGTCTCTGTAAGAAGATAAGAAAATCTCTTATAATCCATCTGCTCTGTTTAACTGGACATAGCTCACATTTTCCTAAAATGCAGTACAGACTCAACAAAACACACCTGTGCGCAGGATTCAGCTCATCACCAGTTTCAACCAAGATACTGCCAGTGTGGGCTCCAATAAGTGGGTCAAAGCTATCTGCCAGCCAGATAAAGATCTTACCTGGATGGGGAGGCAGAGCCTAGGGATTTGGGGAAACCCTGAGGTAGAGCGATAACACCCTAAAAGGATTAACAATTGAACATTAAATTCAACTATGCTTATATGACAACTCCCATCTGATTGGGTTTATCTGGTGTCTGGTATTGACCTGGAGTGTCAGGTTTTTTGGCTTCTTGTCTAATTAGACAGATATTTAACTGGGTATGTAAATGTCCTTTCTTTTATCATTAAGAATATTTCTTGATTGGGAAAATAACTGGTAAGTATGGTGATATGATTTCTGTGTAGATAAGCAGTTTCCTTTATACTAAGCACAGTAAGATGAGAATACCCAGGAAACTATAGCATTCATAAGGCATACTGATTGGACATTAGTTAAACTTATTTTTTATTATTATTTAATTTATTTTTAATTAATTAATTTATTTTTGGCTGTTTTGGGTCTTTGTTGCTGCATGCGGGCTTTCCTCTAGATGCTGTGAGCGGGGGCTACTCTTCGTTGCAGTGGGTGTGCTTCTCATTGCGGTGGCTTCTCTTGTTGCAGAGCACGGGCTCTAGGTGCACAGGCTCTAGGTGCACAGGCTTCAGTAGTTGTGGCATGAGAGCTCAGCAGTTGTGGCTCACAGGCTCTAGAGCGCAGGTTCAGTAGTTGTGGCACATGGGCTTTGTTGCTCCGCGGCATGTGGGATCTTCACGGACCAGGGCTCGAACCCGTGTCCCCTGCATTGGCAGGCGGATTCTTAACTACTGCGCCACCAGGGAAGTCCAGCCATTTCCACTTTTTGACAGCTCTTCTACATTCAAAAATGAAGAGGTGCCAAAATAGGGAGTGTCAGGCAGAAATGCTTTAGGCTACCAATTACCTAAAACCTGATTTATTGTTCAAGAAATGAGTTTGTTTCCTGGCATAGTAAGAAGTCTGGAGGTGATGTTGGTATTGGTTCCACTGGACCCCAAGCAATTTCTATCTTCCTCATTCATCATCTCTAACAAGCTAGCTTTGGGACCCATGTACCACCTCTTACCCCTAAGATGGTCACTGTAGTTCCAAGCATCATGGCCTCATTCAAGGTAAGAATGAGGGTGAATGGGGGTAGCACCAGCAGCTTTGGTCGCATTTGTCAAGGAAGCAAAAGTTTTCCCAGAAGCTCTCAGGGTTCTACTTTATTGGCCAGAACTATGTCACGTAGCACTCTCAGCTGCAAGAAATTCTGGGAAAGAGAGTATTTCCCCACCCAGACTATATGATGGAAGAGGCCAAGGAGAATGGAATTGGGAATTGGTATTAGATTAGTCAACCTGCAGGGTCTGATGCCTTGGCTTACAAAACTTGCAGCCTATATATTTTTTAAATTTTATTTATTTTTGGCTGCGTTGGGTCTTCGTTGCTGCACGCGGGCTCTCTCTAGTTGCGGTGAGCGGGGGCTACTCTTTGTTGTGGTGCACGGGCTTCTTATTGTGGTGGCTTCTCTTGCTGCGGAGCATGGGCTGTAGGCATGCAGGCTTCAGTAGTTGTGGCGTGTGGGCTCAGTAGTTGCGGCACACGGGCTTAGTCGCTCCGCGGTGTGTGGGATCTTCCTGGACCAGGGATTGAACCCGTGTCCCCTGCACTGGCAGGCGGATTCCTAACCACTGTGCCACCAGGGAAGCCCTGCAGCCTATTTTTAATGTTGCCATTTACCAAATTATTTTAGCTCTCTATACTGATACAGGTATATAGAAAATGAGCTATAATTGTGCCACTCTTGGAAGGCAATTAGAAATTTATATTTTAAATACTTAATATGAAGTGCCTTGCTGGCAGTGTGGTCCGGAATGAGAAACAAATTGAAAGACTTCTTTCAACGCCATCAGTGAATTTCTGTGACTGTATAGATTGAATTCCAGAGAACTGACCAAGTCTAAAATCGAGGTATCTTGATTTAGTGATGTAGATTTAGGTGAACTAGGCAATGACCAACTTCCTAATACCATCCCCAGAATTAGACCACCACCCCCCCCCCCTGCACCCCCCCCGCCCCCGCCCCCCTCGCTGCACCTGGTCAGAAATGCTGGAAGCCCTGATCCTCGCTCCAGGGCTGGCTCCTTTACAGCTGTGCTTGCAGCTGGCCAGCTGGCCGGAGACCCCACTGGAAGGAAAGCAGGAGGCGAGGCTTAGGCAGCCCTGCACGGCCTGCCACCTCCTCCTTCTAAGAGAGGTTTGTGAGAGGGAGAGAAGCCAGGAGGGTGTGACAAGTGGAAAGGAGTCTTTCCCCAACCTCTCCCAACTTATCCAGATTGTACCGTTTCCCTTTCTTCCTCGAAGTTGATACTCTTCTCCATATTACAGGAGATATGTCAGCTACAGTCCAGCTCCTGCCTGGCCTTCAAAGAAGGCGAGTGTTTGTCACGCATTAGCCTCTTCCTCCTCCTCCCCCGTCAAACGATCTCTCAACCAAGCTTGGGAGAAATGAACCTTCCCTTCCTCCCGGAACATATTCAGGACTTCATTTCTCCTTGGGATTGCTCAATTTCCTTTCCTGTGTTTGCAATTTCCCCCGGCATGTGACTTGCATTTGGCAACTCTTGTCCTGGGGTGTTGGGGACGGTGGAGTTACGCCTCTCACACCACGTTTCTGTGCCACGAAGTCAAATTGCACTTTTTGGCTAGACCCACCTGTCCGCTGTCCCTGCCGAGGGCTCTCCTCTGCCCAGCTGCCAGCTCCAGGACCTGTCTTCCTTGTGCACCAGCTCAAGTAGCCAGAGGACATTTCTCTCTCCCTCCCTCTCCCTCTGTCTCCTTTTTTTTTTTTGGCCCCAGCACTTCCTATGTTTCAGTGGGGAGAGTGTAGCAGATCTGGATTCCTGGTGTTGCGGGGGCATGGCACACATGAAGCTTCTATCTGGGGTGATGTTTCTGACTGTGTAGCTTTGAGCCTAGTTCTCAATGGTTCTGTGAACTGCCCATTAACCTTTTGAGACATCTTCTGCTTAATTCAGTCATTCCATTTCTATGGATTCCAGCTGGGAACCATGACAGCCAGTAGTAGTTGAGTCCCTGACCTGACCTTCCAAGCCTGACTTTCTCATCAGTTTCCGCTTGAAGTAAGAGAAGGGACCCAGACCGTGTGTCAGGGAAGGATATTAACGTACTCACATTGTTCTTTTGTGTTGGGGGAGGCCGTGCTGTGGACACTGCACTCCACCCAGAAGTTGGAACCACATGCTTTAGTCTTCATTTTGTCAAAACTAACCCGCTGACCTTAGACAAGTCATTTTCCCTCCATGGGTTTCCTCATTTATCAGATGGTCTAAGTGAAGATGCAGATCAAAAGATGCCACATTTCCACATGGTTCCTGTTCTTGGAGCCTAAGTTTCATCACAGTGGCTCCACTTAATAGGCTATTTTTGTTTTTCCTGTAATAACTTGTAACTATAGTTCAAGCAAAAAAGCTTGACGCATGGTTAATTTTATTGCCCCGTGCCAGTCCTAGTTTCCAACCCCAGACTCAGCTGTATCCCAGCTTTAAAAGCCCAAGAGCTGGAACTCTACAAAACAAGGATTAAAATATGTGTATTCAAGCTATTTATAGGGACTGGGTCTGGGAAGCGTGTCTTCATTCTACTTATGGGTGGCATGGTCTTTACTTACGGATGGTGACGGTTTATGAAATCAGCCCGGGCTTGGGCCTTGGATCCTGGCTCTGAGTGGCCTTGAGTGAGGACCATACAGGTTCCCACATACTGCTCCATGCTGCCAGCTAATGGGTTGGGACTGACTTACTGTCCCAAGAAGGCTGTGAGTTTCTCAGGAGCAGGAACCATGTCTTAAATGGATTTCATGTCCCCTCTTACCTCTCTCACTTCGACTTTTATATACCTATGTATATGTGGAACATCTCTGGAAAACCACCCAAGAAACTGACAGCAGTGGGGGCCTCAGGGAAGACTGGAGTCAGGAGGAAGTGAGAGATTAACTCTTCCCTGTACACTCTTGAGTATTTGACCATGAACGTAATGTAATTACAGTATTTTTAAACTGCTTAATAGAGAAATAAGAAAACTCACATCTCCATTTTTATTTCATTTTACACAATAGTGTATTTGTTCAACCCCTCATTTGGGGGCATTCTGATTTCTCTGTCTGGTTAGAGGTTGTTGCTCACCTCTCTTCAACCTGGGAAGGCCTCCCAGAGGAGGTGGCTTCTGACGGATGAGTAGGAGCTAGTCAGATGAGGGAAGGCATTCCAAACAGAGGGAGCATTAATAAGGTGTGGGGCTTGTGAGAAAATGCAAGGAAGGTGGAATTGGTGGACATCAGCCTGAAGGGGTGGGATAGGTCATTTAGGGCTCCTGAAGCATCCTGGCAACTTGAATCCCTGGACTTTATCCCCAACACAGTGAGAAGCCACTGAAAGGATTTTAGATTGGTGAGTGATACTGATCAACTGTATAAATCAGCAACTCAGATTATGAGCAGTTCCCATGGCTTGTTGGTAAGACAGCTGGATTCTCATCTCCTAAGACCGTCAGACTAATGGTATGATCATGGGACCCTCACCAGAACATCAGGTTATACTACTTTTTGCGGGACTGTCAGTGTCTCTGCTATTTAGAGGCAGAGGGTCTTTAGAAGGTCAGTGTTACTGTCCTAGATGATATCTGGGGTGATGTTCACGGGGGATTTCATGGAATCAGATTTTTAGTGATGGGGAAAACTTAGGAATCCAATTCAGTTACAAATCCAAGTATTTTTGAGGAGCACTTGTGCTTCTGCAGACATGTTTAACATGAAAACCTTCTTCTGATCCTAAATGCCTTGAAATAAGTTAAAGACCACCTGTGTAATCTTAGAAGCTCAGATTCTGAGACATTGTCAGAGGGATCCAGTTCTTCCTACAAATGTTCTCCGAGCACTGAGTCTATGGCAGCATGAAACCTGACAAGCAAATATCCCTGCCCACTGTGAGGTCAGTCTAGCAAAATACAAGAGGATATGAGAGAAATGGGATAATTTAAAACAGGAAGTTTTACTGTTGAACTCTGATATTAAAATGAGAACAGAGAAGAAAACGTGTATATCTTCAAGTTCAAGCCAAGGTTTTTTTATATGTTAAGGATTTTACCAGTTTTCTCTGGGGCTAACATGGGTCTCACCAGTGATGGCCAACATTTCCTGAGCTATAAATTGCATATCATTTTCCCAGGCTTTAGCTGCAACACCGTGGCCCTTATTTTCATTTGAGGGAGGCTGGGTAGATAATAATTAATACTTACGAAGTTTCGCATTTAGTTTAGTAAAAGTTGGAATGAAATACATCTAATGCAAAAAGAAAAATGCAAAGGGTAATTTACAATTCAAACCAGAACACTTTCGAGAGTGACAGGGATGCAATTTAGTAATTTCATCCTGAAAACAGGTATGAACTGAGGCTGTCCCAGGGAAAGCAGGCACCTTTGCTGTGTATCACTTAGCGAACTCACTCTGTTACCAAATTGATTGACTGGACCTGCCCCGGGGTCCTAGCCTGGGCCGAGACTCCTTGTCTTGACCAGGGAGGTTCTCTTTCCAACCAGATTCGCGCAGCCAGTGACGAAACCCGTGCTGAGACTGGAACAGCACAAGCTCTATTCAGTGGTCAAAGGACAGAGAAGAGGGAGCTTTCTTTGCAAATCAAAACTTCGCAACGCAATTCAGGCAGAGACACCAAATATATAGGAGGGTTGAGGTAAGAGGGAGGGAATTGGAAAGAGTGGGAGGATTATTCATGACATCCAAGAACGGTGGTGTGGTTTGGCCCCGGAATTGACGCAGCACTCCTCTTCGGTCCTCGTTTGGGCTTTTCTGATTGTTGTCATGGCAACTGTCAACTGTCATGGCGCTGGTGGGTGTGTCATTTAGTTAATGTATTACAATGAGCTTATAATGAGGCTCAAGGTCTACTGGAAGTCAAATCTTCTGCCACCTTGGGCCTAGATGGTTATAAGTAGTTCTTGTTTTTTTCTCTTTGCAGCTTCCTCCTGAAACTTAGATAAGAGGGCAGGGGTAGGATTCTGGGGCTACAGCCTTGGTAACAATTCTACTTAGAACCAAAGAAAGGCCAACTATTAGTTTATTCATAAATAAAGGTTGGTTTATTCATAAATAAGGGTTGACCACGCCCCACCCCCATAAGCAGTCTGGAAGTGGGGTGTTGCTGGTGGCCCAGTGGCCCCAGAGTGCAAGGGTGGAAGGCTCTGATTCCCTTGGCCTTTCCCTCCAAGTGCCAAGATGACAGATCCAGCCACTGCAACCACGTCGGAAGAAGAAAAGGTGCAGTCCAGGGACCGTGAAAGCTGAGGCTTTCCAGAAACCCTAGGGGACTTGTGCTTATTCACCACTGGCCAGAGCTGTCTGGTAGCTTCCAAGTGCAAGGGAGGTGAGAAGGTGTGTTTTCAATGAAGGAGTAAACCAAGGAAAGAGAAAGTTGGAAGGGCTTTGGGTCCAACCTGCAGAGTGTCCGCCATAGGCTCCAGGTGGGAAACACACACAGAGCTGTGGGAGCAGAAGAGAACGCACCTAACTCTGCAGAGGTGCTGAGGGTGATGGAAACCCAGCCTCCGCTGACTCGATGGATGGAGAGCTCCGCACATGGGTGCTGAGGGTGAGAAAGGGTGTCGTAGGCAGAGCTAACCACATACAGCACAGGGCCAGGCTCAGGAAATTAGGCCCAGCGGGTAGGAAGGGGCCAGATGCTAATGAGTTTGATTTTCATTGGCTATGAAATCATCGGAGGGCTTCCAATGTAGATTTCAGGGCATCCCCGGATCTGCCTAATCAGAACCTCCAGGGGATGCCCAGCAAGTTTGGGAAAGCTGGCTCCAGTCTCGACCAGGGGTTCTCAAAGTGTAGGTGCTGCGTAAAGCCACCCACAGCACCACCACCACCACCACCCCGCCCTACACACACACCAGGCATCAGAATGGCAGTCCTTCTGGTGAGGGTGCCGCTTGGTGAGGGGATGGTCACTGGGTCACTGCTCTCCTGTCAGGTTGGCTGGGCCAGGAATGAAGGTGGACCAGTTCTGCAGGTGGGGTGAAAACAAAACCCGGAAAACAGCAACAGAGTTATCCAGGTTCTTTCTGAATGTGACTGAGACCATTCCTGAACCGTCCCAGCCAGGGGCCCTCCTTCCCGGGGAGCCAGAGGGAACTGGGAGAAAGATGAGTCATCAGTCCCTGGCTGGGGTTTCCAGTGGGGCTCACCCACGCTCAGGGCTCCCCCACCACCCCTCCCTCTTTAAAATCTAACTCCTCACCTCCCCCACTGCGGAGTTAGCCTGGGGAAGATGGTTCAACAATAACTCCTGGGCTGGAGGGAGGGAAGGAAGGAGGTAGAGGACCCAGATGCTGGTGCTTTACCCGCTGGGCTAATTCGGAATTAACCTGCTATCAGCAACACTAGTTTTGCAGGTAAAGCACCATTTGTCTTGAGTCAGATATATATCCCCAATAAATCTCAGCAACCTCTGGGACTCTGGGCTGGCATTGGTATTGGTAGCTAGAGAAGACATAGGAGAAAACCACAGCACTAATTTACAATGTGTAGTGCTGGCCCTCAACATGTGAGGTCGGTCACCTTCCCATCTCCCCTTTTATTTCATCAACAAACAATCCTTTGAGAACTTGCCATCTGCAAGAGGCTGTGATGGCCCTGAGGCCCCAGGAAGAAAGGCAAGCCCTTCAGTTTGGAGCAGAGGAGACAATAAAGGTGTGATAAATAAATAAGCAAAGGAGACTTCCCTGGTGGCGCAGTGGTTAAGAATCTGCCTGCCAATGCAGGGGACATGGGTTCGACCCCTGGTCCAGGAAGATTCCACATGCTGCAGAGCAACTAAGCCCACGTGCTGCAACTACCGAGCCTGTGTGCTGCAACTACTGAAGCCGGCGCGCCTAGAGCCCGTGCTCTGCAGCTAGAGAAGCCACCGCAATGAGTAGTCTGTGCACCGCAACGAAGAGTAGCCCACGCCCTCCGCAACAAGAGAAAGCCCAACACAGCCAAAAAAATTAAAAATAAGTAAGCAAAGAGCTGTGACAACACAACACTGGGGCTGTCAAGGAGGGGCATTAACCTGGAATAGAATAGGGGCAGGGGGTGGGGTGCAGGCAAGGAAGTCTGAGCCAGTCTTGAAAAGTCAGCTCTAGTTGACCAACCAAAAGGAAGTTTTCTTTTCCCCCAGAGGGATCACATGGGGATTTCAGGGATAAAACAGGTGGTGTTTACAGACTTTTCTTCTCCCACCTTCACCCCCCACCCAACCCCAGAAACTTCACTTCCATGCCCAGTTAGACTAACTTTTAGTACTTTGTGATCCAGACATTGAGCAGAAAAGGCCCAAAGGGGAAAGTGTTTACTGAGGGTGGAGTGGGTGGGGGGGGGAGAGTGAGTCTTCTGATAAAGAGTGGAATGGGGAAGAGGGAGGGAGGCGGGTGTCACTCCTGGCTGTTGAACTGCTTCTGGAACTGGGCCCTGCTGTACAGTTTAATCAGTGGGCTTGGAGGTGGCTTTCCCTCAAATCTTGGCATCTAGAGCCCTATGGCTCTGCTCCGCCCATCAGCCACGCTAATTGCAGTAGCCACCCATTCATTCACTCATTCATTGAGACAGAAGATACAGCCATGGGCAAAAGAAAACCTCTGACCTTATGGACTTCTGTCCCAGTGGGGAGACAGGCAAAGAACAATCAAACCAGTAAGGGATGAAGAACAGCAAGAAAGAGAGGGGGAAAGGGAGGGGAAAAGAGAGGGAGAGAGGGAGGGGGAGAGGGAGGGGGAGAGGGAGGGGGAGAGGGAGGGGGAGAGGGAAGGGGAGAGGAGGTATACTAGTTTACTGTGTTGGGGGAAGGCCTCCTCTGTAATAAGGTAACAAGTGGGCAGAGACCTGAAGGAGTGATGGAGGAAGGAGCCGTGTAGATAGGTATCTGGGGGAATCCCATTCCAGGTGGAGAGAGCAGCACCTGCAAAGGTCCTGAGGCAGGACTGCGGGGGAACCCCAAGCTTGCCAGTGCTGCTGAAACAGGATGAGCAAAGCAGGGAGTTCCCTGTAAGAGAAGAGACCCAGAAGGAGTTTAAGAGCACCAGGTTTGCAGTCATGCATGCCTGGGACCTGCTGTTTAGTAGCTGTCTACACTTAGGCAAATTGCCTAATTCTCCCTACGGCTCATTCTCCTTGTCTATAAAATGGAAGGAACAGCGTTATTGCCCTTGTGGGGTTCCTGTTACTGAACCATACCTGGGTCTGCTTGCCCGAAGCGCAGCAAAGCCAATCCACTGACACTGGGTTGTGGTGAAGAAAAGTACAGTGTTTATTGCATGGCGCCAAGCAAAGAGAACGATGTTCAAAAGACCCGAACTCCCCAGTGGCTTTCAGGGAAGGGGTTTTAAAGACAGTGTGATGGAATGCGTCACAGGATGCGTGATCAGCTCGTGGACAGTCCTCTGATTGGTTGATGGTGAGGTAACAGGGTGATGTTTCAGGAATCTCAATTGTCAACCTTCTGGTCTGGGGTCTACATCCTGGTGGCCAGCATGCAGTTAACTTCCTCCACCTGATGGGGGGTTCAGTATCTTTAAGACAACTCAAGGTCATGGCTCAGATTATTATCTATAGCCTTTGAGGAGGAAGCAAAGGTCCTTTGTTTTTATGGCTAAACTATTATTATTTTGTCTTGCTTGACTGTTTTCCTTTGATTCTGCATGTTCTGACTTCTCCGATTAAATTTGCTCTTTAGAACTTGGGGAAGGCCTAGGAGGCTAAATCTTTTCCATCAGCAAGAGATGTGGGATGAGGGGTTGGGGCGGGGAGGTCTATCCCCGGGAAGGCCCCACAGGGTCCTGCTCAGTTTCATTCCACATACTTTTATTATACGTACAATGTACATGTTCATTATTTACTTTAACATTTTCCCAAAGAGATTTTTCCAACAACACATGCTAAATTTTTTTCTTTTTTTCCAATTTTTTAAATTTGAATTTTATTTTATTTATTTATTTTATACAGCAGGTCTTTTTTTAAAAAAAATTTTTGGTATGTTTTATTTTCATTTACTTCAGTGTATTTTTTTTTAAAGATTTAATTTTATTTTTGGCTGCGTTGGGTCTTCATTGCTGCGTGCAGGCTTTCTCTGGTTGTGGCGAGTGGGGGCTACTCTTCATTGCAGCGTGCAGGCTTCTCATTGCGGTGGCTTCTCTTGTTGAGGAGCACGGGCTCTAGGCGCGTGGACTTCAGTAGTTGTGGCACGTGGGCTCAGTAGTTGTGGCTCGCGGGCTCTAGAGTGCAGGCTCAGTAGTTGTGGTGCAAGGGCTTAATTGCTCCGCGGCATGTGGGATCGTCACGGACCAGGGCTCGATCCTGTGTCCCCTGCATTGGCAGGTGGATTCTTAACAACTGCACCACCAGGGGAGTCCCAGTATGTTCTTATTAGTTATCTATTACCCAATTTTTTTTTATTGCAGAAAAATATACATAAAATTGACCATCTTAACCACTTTTAAATTTGCAGTTCAGGAGTATATTCACGTGTTGGGCAGCCATCACCACCATCCACCCCCACAACTACTGTCATCTTGTAAAACGGAAACTCTCCATCCACTAAACTGTAACTCTACATACCCCCTCCCCCCAGCCCCTGGCTGCTACCATTCTACTTTCGATCTCTATGAATTTAACTACCCTAAGTATCTCATGTAAATGGAATTATATGGTATTTGTCCTTTCATGACTGGCTTATTATACTTTTTTTTTTTTTGGCCAAGCCACGAGGCATGTGGGATCTTAGTTCCCCGACCAGGGATGGAACCCGCTCCCCCCAGCAATGGAAGCGCAGTGTCTTAACCACCGGACCACCAAGGAAGTCCCTGGCTTATTTCACTTAGCATAATGTCCTCCAATTTCATCCACGTTGTAGCATGTGTCAGAATTTCCCTCCTTTTCAAGGCTGAATAATATTCCATTGTATGTCTGTACCACATTTTGTTTATCTATTCATCTGTAGATGAACACACTTTGGCTGTTGTGAAGCATGCTGCTGTGAATGTGGGTGTACAAATATCTCTTCAAGACCCTGTTTTCAATTCTTTCAAGTATATACCCCCAAGAGGAATTGCCACATCATGTGGTCGTTCTATTTTTAATTTTTTGAGGAACCTCCCTACTGTTTTCTGCAACATCTGCACCCTTTTACAGTCCCACCAAAAGTGCACAAGGTCTCCAATTTCTCCACATCCTCACCAACACTTGTTATTTTCTGGGATTTTTGGGATAGTTCACATCCTACTGGGTGTGAAGTATCTTTTTTTTTTTTTTTTTTTTCCGTTACGCGGGCCTCTCACTGTTGTGGCCTCTCCCGTTGCGGAGCATAGGCTCCGGACGCACAGGCTCAGCGACCATGGCTCACGGGCCCAGCCGCTCTGCGGCATGTGGGATCTTCCCGGACCGGGGCGCAAACCCGCGTCCCCTGCATCAGCAGGCGGACTCTCAACCACTGCACCACCAGGGAAGCCCAGTATCTTTTTTTAGTTTTATAAAAACATCTTAAATCACATGACAACTGCGTGTCTCCCATGCTGTGTTTGAGGTACGTGGGCATCACATACCAGCAATCAGAAATTACTCTCACTGCTTCCCCCATTCCTCAAGGCAGGGGCTTGCCATTGTTACCCCGGAGCTCTGGTACAGGCACCAAAAGCAAGGCCAGAGGAGTGCAGAGCTTGGCTGGGTCTCAGCAAGACAGTTGCCAGAGTCAGGGTCAGGATTCAGTTATCTTCAGACGGAAGCAGAACATTTCTCTTTGAATCAGTACTTCCTCCCACTTTCTTTTCATTTTGAGCAAACAGAAACCCTAAGATTTAAAACCCTTTCCAAGGAGCTCTGAGCTATGGTCAGCGTAAGGAAGCAACTGTCTTGCTTTTAATCTTCAGTTTTGAACCGGAGTCATTGGGAGGTCCCTCGGCTACTGGTCCTTGGAATGGTCTCTGGAATGTGGGCAGATGGTAGCAGGTCCTGTCTCTGCCCATCCCTGTTTGACCCCTGTCTCCGCCAGGCATTGCACACCATATCTGGTCTGGAGGGTTCCGTGTAATCACGCACCCTGCTCACCCCCTCTGAACTTCTTAGGAACCCACACCCTGCCCTGACCCCGCTCACTGCACTGTTTGTACACTTCATCCTAGAAGCACGGCACGACACAGCTTCTCTCTCCTCGGGACATACCCCCGGCTCCCTGCTCTTCTCGGCCCCCTGCTCTTGGCTGTCCTCATAACACAGTGCATCCTCCGTGGCTGGCCCACGGGTCTATGACGGTGGGAGAGACGGGCACAGGCCTCACCCTGGAAAAGCCTGGCATAGCAGGAGAAACATAGTAATGACAATCAGCAAATTGAGTGCTGCATTAAGGAAAAACTAAGAGCTGCATTAGATAAAAAGTAAAGGCCCCGAGGCCAAAGGTTGAGAATCGGGAGGAAGAGCTTGCTGCTGAGCCGGGAGCTGGAGGCCCATGGCAAACGTCGCCCTTGCAGGTGAGGCTTGTGGGGGGGGGAAGGTCCCTGTCCGTAGGGAGAAGGTCTCCGACTGTTGCTGATGGGCTGGCAGGAAGTGTGATGGGCATCGGGCATCCAGTTGCCTCTGCTGGACTTCAGAGGTGCCCAAGACGGGGGTGGTGGTGCCAGTCGGCGGGCCAGGGGACCAGGTCAGGGTCTGTCAGCTGCGATGGCTGCATCACACAGCAGACATTGAACCTAGTCTGGGACAGTCAAGATAAAAGGTTTAGAAAAAGGCATGGTTAAAAAAAAGAAAATGAAAAAACATTAAAGAAAAAAAAAAAACAAGAAAAGAAAAAGGCATGTGATTTTCTTCCTTGTTTGTTTTTTACTAAAAACAGTAACTCCTCACCAATAACATGATGGCAATAGCTCTCTCCTAGTGATCACGTGGTAGGTGGCAGATGCTTTGCTAAATTCTTAACATGTATTATCTCATTTAATCCTCGGAACAATCTTAGGAGGCTTTATCACTATCTTCACTTTATAGATAAGTCTACTGAGGAGTTTATCTCTAGGGAGGTTAAGTAACTTTAACAAGGTTCAAACGTAGATCTGTTTTACCCAGAGCTCAAATCTTTAGCCACCTAATTCTGCCTAAGTATAGGCATTTTCTTTAAACAGCTGGGATGGGTTTGACCTGGCCACAGGGCTTTCTTTAATTCCCAACTCCTTCACCTCAATTCACATTTAAACCAGTCCTCCAGTTTCTGCCTAAAAAAGCAATGCTTATCATATTTAAATATTTACTAGAAGTCTCCATCTCTGTAATGGTGTACTTCCCGAATAATTTTTCTGATGGGGTCCAACCCCACTGTGAGAATTTTTCAGATTTTAACTATGAGAGGTGATGGTTGCATTAACTGATCTTATTGTGGTAATCATTTCTCACAATATACATATATCAGTTCATTAAGTTGTACATCTTAAACTTACACAATGTTATCTGTCAATTATATCTCAATAAAGCTGGGGTAAAAAAGAAAGAATTTTGGGGAATTCCCTGGCCGTCCAGTAGTTAGGACGCAGCGCTTTCATTGCTGAGGTTGTGGGTTGGATCCCTGGTGGGGGAACTAATATCCCACAGACTGCGTGGCCAAAAAAAACACACACACAAAAAAAAAAAAAAAAAAAAGGAAGAGTTTTGCTGAGGTAAATATTTTTCAAAATAAATAGGTCATTAAGTAGGGTTAGGAATCCTTTGTTATAAAGACAGGTTTTTGATGAATGGAATTTTCTGTAGCGAGCTTACTGTTTATATTAACTCTAAGTATACCTTTGTATCACCTCTGTCAGGCAATTTACCTTTGCTCACCCTTTGGGAAATGGTTTTGCATTTGATAAAGAGGCCCAAAACAGACAATGCATCTCTGCTTTAATCCTTTAAGAAAAATACCTGCCTTTATGTCTGGCCCAACCTTAAAAATCAGGTAAATAACAGAGAGTAGGGACTCCGTAAAACTGTCCCTAAAAAAATGGGCAGAATGGGAAAAACTGTATTTACACTGGTTAATACTGTATTTACAGTAAAACTGTACACTGGTAACTGGGATTAATGTAGACCTCAGAGCTTTTAGTGACTTCTTCTGACCTCTCCTGGACACATTTGGGATTGCATGGCTCTCAGGTCCTTTAAAGCAACCAGCAAAATTAGAATTAAAGAGTTGAAGTATAAAGTGTTTCATCTAAATCCCTCATTTCTTGAGATAAAGAAAGTAAGGAGGGGCTTCCCTGGTGGCGCAGTGGTTAAGAATCCACCTGCCAATGCAGGTGACACGGGTTTGAGCCCTGGTCTGGGAAGGTCCTACATGCCATGGAACAACTAGGCCCGTGTGCTACAACTACTGAGCCTGTGCTCTAGAGCCCGTGAGCTGCAACTACTGAGCCCGTGCACCACAACTACTGAAGCCCATGCACCTAGAGCCCGTGCTCCGCCACAAGTGAAGCCACCGCAATGAGAAGCCCGCGCACCACAATGAAGAGTAGCCCCCGCTCGCCACAACTAGAGAAAGCCTGTGTGCAACAATGAAGGCCCAACGCAGCCAAGATAAATAAATTAATTAATTAATTAATTTAAAAAAAAAGGTAAGGCCCAATGAGTTTATGTGACTTATCCAAGGTCATTCAGTTACATGGTGGCATATGCAGGACCAGTACCTAGATATGTATTATCTCATTTAATGATAAAACAGCGATGTGCAAATAGTGGTGAACTCCACTGGGATGAATACTCTTTGGATTATCTACAGAGAACCATCATTATTAGAAATGGGAACAACTGGCATAGACAAAGTGGTTGATAACCAAGAATTAAAAATTAGGATTGTTGGGACTTCCCTGGTGGACCAGTGGGTAAGACTCTGTGCTCCCAGTGCAGGGGGCCTGGGTTTGATTCCTGGTTGGGGAAGTAGATCCCACATGCATGGCACAACTAAGAAGTCCGCAGGCCACAGCAGAGATCCTGCATGCTGCAACTAAGACCCGGTGCAGCCAAAATAATAAATAGATAAATAAATATTTTTTTTTAATTAGGATTGTTTGAGGAAGGTCATAATTGTTTGAGGAAGGTCATGTCCCATATCCTATAATCCCACAATTATCTTCAGTTACTATTTGATGATATATGTAGAGTAACAGAGAAAGATTCAGAGAATTCATTTTCACAAAAAGCTCTTTTTAGTTGCAAATTCCTCTTCTTAATTATGGTTTATTAAAGTTAGTTTGCTTTCCCAGAGGACATTTTAACTGACTATAGGGAAAGAAAATTGCCCAGGGTTAAAAGGATTGCTCTTTTTAAGAAATGACTCTGCTAGTGTCCCTGCAAAGGCATTTGGGACCCAAAAGAGGTGTCCAGAGGTTTCTGGTGCTTCTTCGGCCATGAGTTCCATGCCTTTGAGGCATATCTGGATTAGAAAGCTGAATGACCACAAATATAAAGTCAACTTATTCCACATTTTGAAAGATCCAGAGGCATAGCATTATCTAGATGAGTAGAATATCATATTTGAAAGCATAAAAGCTTTGGAGCCATGCAGTTAGTGGCTACTTACTAGCTGTGTGAGCTTAGGTAGATTACTTAACCTCTCTGAGCCTCAGTGTCCTCAGCTATAAAATAAGACTCAGAACTGGTACCTCCCCAGAGAGTTGTTTGAGAGTAAACCAGACTGTGTGTGCAAATTCTTAGCACACAACCTGGTACAACAGGCCAAGGGGAGGGATAGTGTTGAGTTTCTCACATGATCCTAAATACACCAAATACTTTTTAAATTTTACTTTATTGAAGAATAGTTGATTTACAATGTTGTGTTAATTTCTGCTGTACAGCAAAGTGAATCAGTTATACATATACATACATTCTTTTTCATATGCTTTTCCATTATGGTTTATCACAGGATATTGAATATAGTTCCCTGCGCTATACAGTAGGAGCTTATTGTTTATCCATTCTGTATGTAATAGTTTGCATCTGCTAATCCCAATCTCCCAGTCTCTCCCTCCCCAACCCTTGGCAACCACAAGTCTGTTCTCTATATCTGCAAGTCTGTCTCTGTTTCGTAGATAAGTTCATTTGTGTCATATTTTAAATATTTATTTATTTATTTATTTTAGCTGCACCAGGTCTCATTTGCAGCATGTGAACTCTTAGTTGTGGCATGCATACAGGATCTAGTTCCCCGACCAGGGATAGAACCCGGGCCCCCTGTATTGCGAGCGCAGAGTCTTACCCACTGGACCACCAGGAAGTCTTATGTGTCATATTTTAGGTTCCACATATAAATGATTTCATATGGTATTTGTCTTTTTCTGACTGACTTCATTTAGTATGATATTCTCTAGGTCCATCAATGTTGCTGTAAATGGCATTATTTCATTATTTTTTATGGCTGAGTAGTATTCCATTGTATATATGTACCACATCATTTTTTATTTAAGTATTTATTTAGTTAGTTAGTTAGGCTGCTCTGGGTCTTAGCTGCAGGTTGCAGACTCTTAGTTGTGGCACACAGACTTCTTAGTTGCGGCATGTGGACTCTTAGTTGTGGCATGCAACTTAGGGGCGCTAGTTCCCCGACCAGGGATCGAACCCGGGCCCCCTGCATTGGGAGCTCAGAGTCTTACCCACTGGACCACCAGGGAAGTCCCTGTACCACATCTTCTTTATCCATTCATCTGTCAATAGGCATTTAGGTTGTTTCCATGTCTTGGCTGTTGTAAATAGTGCTGCTGTGAACACTGGGGTGCATGTATCTTTCAAATTATAGTTTTGTTGGGATATATGCCCAGGAGTGGGACTGCTGGATCATTCTATTTTTAGCTTTTTGAGGAACCTCCATACTGTTCTCCATAGTGACTGCACCAACTTACATTCCCACCAACAGGGTAGAAGGGTTCCCTTTTCTCCACACCCTCTCCAGTATTGTAGACTTTTAAAATGATGGCCCTTCTGACTAGTGTGAGGTGGTACCTCATTGCAGTTTTGATTTGCATTTCTCTAATAATTAATTAGTGATGTTGAGCATTTTTTCATGTGCCCGTTGGCCATCTGTATGTTTTCTTTAGATAAATGTCTGTTTAGGTGTTCTGCCCAGTTTTCTTTCCTTTTTTTTTTTTTTCCAGCACCACGTGGCATGCGGGATCTTAGTTCCCTGACCAGGGATTGAACCTGTACCTTCTGCAGTGAAAGTGTGCAGTCCTAACCGCTGGACTGCCAGGGAATTCCCATTCTGCCCCTTTTTTTTTTTTTTTTCTTTTTCTGCGGTACGCGGGCCTCTCACTGTTGTGGCCTCTCCCGTTGCGGAGCACAGGCTCCGGACGCGCAGGCTCAGCGGCCATGGCTCACAGGCGCAGCCGCTCCGCGGCATGTGGGATCTTCCCGGACCGGGGCACGAACCCGTGTCCCCTGCATCGGCAGGCGGACTCTCCACCACTGCGCCACCAGGGAAGACCCATTCTGCCCATTTTTTTTTTTATTGAATTGTTTGTTTTTTTGTTGTTGAGTTGTATGAGCTGTTTGTATATTTTGGAAATTAAGCCCTTGTCAGTCGCATCATTTGCAAATATTTTTCTCCCAGTCCATAGGTTGTCTTTTCATTTTGTTTATGATTTCCTTTGCTGTACAAATGCTTGTACATTTGATCAGGTCTCGTTTGTTTATTTTTGCTTTTATTTCTATTGCCTTAGGAGACTGACCTAAGAAAATATTGGTACAATTTATGTCAGAGAATGTTTTGCCTATGTTCTCTTCTAGGAGATTTATGGTGTCATGTCTTTAAGTCTTTAAGCCATTTTGCATTTATTTTTGTGTATGGTGTGAGGGTGTGTTCTAACTTCATTGATTTACATACGGCAGTCCAGCTTTCCCAGCACCACTTGCTGAAGAGACTGTCTTTTTTCCATTGTAAATACAGAAGATCTTAGTGGTGAAAGTTATACTTGTTTTATCCACAAAATTACTAATTTATGTATTTATCATGAAGGCAGTTTCAATTCTATCCCTCAAAGACCTAATAAAATCATCTAAAATGGACAAGACGTATGTTCACAGAGGCTTTCAAAAGAGTAGTACGACATCCCCACTCCAATACTTTTTTGTTGTTTACTTTTTGCGATTTTGTTGTGTCTTCTCCACAATAAAGAGTGCTCCGAAAACTTGGCAGTTAAATTGACTGACTGCGTATGTGTGTGTGCGTGTGCGTGTGTGTTTAAACATTTCATAAGCGTGTGCTTAGCACATTTCTTCAAGAGGAAACAAATCTTTGTCAATGAGAAACTGAAGGCATGATGCCTCCCTGAGTTAATGAAGTCAACCCAGCCTGTCTTTTGCTGCAATGAGAGAGGGGAAATGTAATCCTTTCCCATTATATTAGAGCAGAAGTCACAGTGGGATGCTACTGAGAAAGAGCTAAGGGGACAGGATTCTGGAGGTGTGAAATTCTTTAGCCAGAGCAGTGCTGCATTGATCAGTTTTGTGATTTATCTGCTCCCCTCAGGAAGATTTTGTTTACACACAATTTTTTTTTTTTTTTTTTTTGTGGCTGAAAAATATTTGAACAATAGAACACAGATCAAGTCCCATTTCCTCATTTTACATATGAGGAAACTGAGGCTCATGGAAGTGAAATGACTTGCCACTATGTTAGAAGTAGAGCCAAAACTAGTGCCCAGGATGTGTATTGGTCAGAGGTCGTGGTTGTCCATTATAGAAGCCAATTCTGGATAACTCAAGCAAAGGCTCACAGGGGCTGTCAGAGTTCATGGGAATCTGAGAGTCAGACCTGGAGACATCAGCAACTAAGAGCCCTCTGGAGGGCCAAGAAGCTGGGCAGTGTTCACAGAAAGTCCAGAAATTGTTTCATAACCAGAGGAGCCTGTTCAAAATATTGATGCCTCTTCCGCCTCGACTGCAATGGATGGTGCCAACCTTTCTTTCTTAGTGTCATGTCTTTTTTAAAAAACTTATTTTATTTTATTATTATTATTATTTTTTGGCTGTGTTGGGTCTTTGTTGCTCCACGCGGGCTTTCTCTACCTGCGGTGCGGGGGCTACTCTTCGTTGAGGTGAGCGGGCTTCTCATTGTGGTGGCTTCTCTTGTTGAGGAGCACAGGCTCTAGACGTGTGGGCTTCATTAGTTGCAGCTCGGGGGCTCAGTAGCTGTGGCTCACGGGCTCTAGAGCACAGGCTCTGTAGTTGTGGCGCACGGGCTTCGTTGCTCCGTGGCATGTGGGATCTTCCCAGACCAGGGCTCGAACCCGTGTCTCCTGCATTGGCAGGCGGATTCTTAACCACTGCGCCACCCAGGAAGCCCAGTATCATGTCATTTGCTCAAGATTCAAAGTCCTCAGGGAAAGTACCTGGTTGACTGAGCTGAAGCCATGCACTCTTGCTGCAGCTGAACTTGAGCCAGGAGAGGCAGATCTGGCCCCTTGAGTTCCCATAGGAGAGCAGCACCGCAATGACCCATGCGCAATCAGGGAGGGATAATGCCCCAGGAGGAAATTTTGGATACGGTTTAGTGGGAATGGATGTGGGCAGCCCATGGGGCAACCACAGGGAGCCTGGTGGCGTACAGCGGATTCTGACCACATGGATAGATTGCGCCAAACAGGAAGTGACACAGCAGGGAGGAAAGGATCCTTGTTGATGTTTAACCTGACTCTGACCTTTCCCAGGGTGAGCCTCTTTCCTGCTGTTACATCCTTGGTACAGTTGGGAAAACTCCACCAAATTATCACCGACATGAAACTAGTTATTTAAAAATCCTGTACCCATTGCTGAACAATGGCTCTTTTCGAAAATTATTTCTTAAAATGTAGGTCTACGTCCAAGGTTAGGATAAAGAGCTGGTCGGGTCTTTAGGGAAGTAATGATGGTCTATCAGTCCAGAGAAACAAAACCAATAGGTTGTGTATATACAGGCAGACCTCAGAGATATTGAGAGTTCTGTTCTAGACCACCAAAATAAAGCGAATATTGCAATAAAGTGAGTCACATGAATTTTTTGGTTTCCCAGTGCATATAAAAGTTATGTTTACACTGTACTGTAGTCTATTAAGTGTGCTATAGCATTATGTCTTAAAAAAAAGCAATGTAGAGACCTTAACTTAAAAATACTTTATTAGGGGCTTCCCTGGTGACACAGTGGTCAAGAATCCACCTGCCGATGCAGGGGACACGGGTTCAAGCCCTGGCCAGGGAAGATCCCACATGCCGCAGAGCAACTAAGCCTGTGCGCCACAACTACTGAGCCCATGCACTGCAACTACTGAAGCTCATGCACCTAGAGCCCGTGCTCTGCAACAAGAGAAGCCACCGCAATGAGAAGCCGGCGCACCACATGGAGAGTAGCCGCCGTGTGCTGCAACTAGAGAAAGCCCGCGCACAGCAACGAAGACCCAACGCAGCCAAAAAATTTTTTAAATAATTAATTAATTGATTTTTTAAAATATTATTAAAAAACTACTTTATTGGGACTTCACTGGTGGCCCAGTGGTTAAGACTCCATGCTCCCAGCGTGGGGGACCCTGCTTCGATCCCTGGTCAGGCAACTAGAGCCCGCATGCATGCTGCAACTAAAGATCCCACGTGCCACAACTAAGACCTGGCACAGCCAAATAAACAAATAAATATTTTAAAAAAAATAAAAATACTTTATTGCTAAAACATGCGAACCATCATCTGAGCCTTCAGTAAGTCGTAGTCCTTTGTTTGTTTTGTTCTGCTTTTTTATTGAAGTATTGTTGATTTACAATGTTTCAAGTGTATAGCAAAGTGATTCATTTTTATGTATACATAAACATATGTACATGTATATATGTATATATTCCAGCGAATGGTAATCTTTTTGCTGGTGGAGGGTCTTACCTTGATATTGGTGGCTGTAGCAATTTCTTAAAATAAGACAACAATGAAGTTTGCTGTATGGATTGACGCTTCCTTTCGTGAATGATTTCTCTGTAACATGAAATGCAATTTGATAGCATTTTACCCACCATAGAACTTCTTTCAGAATTGGAGTCAGTCCTCTCAAACCCTGCTGCTGCTTACAAATTTTATGTAGGATTCTAAATCCTTTGTTGTCATTTCAACAATCTTCACAGCATCTTCACCAGGAGTAGATTCCATCTCAGGAAATCAGTTTCCTTACACTCAGCTGCAGAGCAGCATACTCATTCTTCTTTGTGGAATGTGTTGCTACAAACGTTCGATTTGTAAAAAGTGGCAATATCTGCGAGGCGCCATAAAGTGCAGTACAATAAAACAAGGTGTGCTGTATGTGGAGAGAGGGATGTATTTTCAGGAATTGGCTCACTTGATTGTGGAGGCTGGTGAGTTCAAAATCTGCAGGGTAGGTGGGAGGCTGGAGACCCAGGGAAGCATTGCAGCTTGAGCCCAGTGTGGTCTGCTGGCAGAATTTCCTCTTCTTCTGGAGAAGTTGGTCTTTGTTCTTTCTTTTTTTTTTTTTAATTAATTAATTTTATTTTTATTTATTTTTGGATGTGTTGGGTCATCGTTACTGCACGCGGGCTTTCTCTACTAGTGGTGATCAGGGGCAACTCTTCGTTGTGGAGCACAGACTTCTCATTGTGGTGGCTTCTCTTGTGGCGGAGCACAGTCTCTAGGCACGCGGGCTTCAGTAGTTATGGCACATGGGCTCGGTAGTTGTGGCTCGTGGGCTCTAGAGCGCAGGCTCAGTAGTTGTGGCGCACAGGCTTTGTTGCTCTGCGGCACGTGGGATCTTCCTGTGCCAGGGCTGGAACCTGTGTCCCCTGCATTGGCAGGCGGATTCTTAACCAGTGTGCCAGGAGGGAAGCCCGAGTTCGTCTTTTTTCTATCAAGGGCTTCAACTGGTTGGATGAGGCCCACCCACAACATGGTCATCTGCTTTATTCAAAGTCTACTACTTTAAATGTTAATCTCTTCCTAAAAATACCTTCACAGAAACATCTAGAATGTTTGACCAATATCTGGGTACCGTGACCTAACCAAGTTGACACATGAAATTGACCATCACACGTCTCAGAGAAACAGCTGGGAAGGTTTAAAGGACTTTACAGCCAGCTGTAGCCACAGTTGACCTTGGGTAGCCACTTTTCTCTTTGGGTTTCAGTGTCCTTATTTGTAAGGTGAGGGGCTTGAGTTGGGTGGTCTCTAACGGCTTGGGGGTAAAATAGGAAGGTGAGTATAAACACTGAATTTATCCCCTCCCAGATTCTCATGGGGAATTTCCAACAGAGTTTTAAATGGTGAGAACTTGCTTCAGACATGGAAACCAGGTAGAGTCCTATTTATGGGTTTCCTACCCAGCCCCCATTCCCTCCTTCCCAGCAGCACCCCAGCTTTTATTCAGGTTCCCATCTTCCCTCACAGAACTGTGTGCTTCCAGAAGAACTGACCTCATGCCCAGCACCAAGAGTTGGCCTGCTTGCCCTGAGAGGACTTTTATCCCCCTGCCATTTATTGGTTCAAGAACCCAGTCAATTAACACACACCGATTCTCTGGACATGGGAACAAGTTCACAAAGGGGTTGGTAACCAGATGCAGCCAATAAGGTGTAAAGAGAAGTTTGCTGTAAGCTTCTGAAAAAGTTACATCCTCCTGCTTGAGAGACACCTACCAGAAGAGGCCATTTGGCTTCCTCTGCATGTGGTCAGGTGAGGCTCCGAATTGTGGCAGCCATCCTGCTACTAGTGCAAGACGAATCCAACTCAGGAGAATCCCAAGAACCAAAGCTAAAGCCTTGGTTGTATCATATCCAACCACCCCTAGTGATGAACTTTTCCAGTTATGGGACCCAATAAATCCTCTTTTTTTTTTTTAGGCCAGTTTGAGTGGGGTTTGGGTTACTCGTAACAAACAGAACCCTTACAGACACAACACTATAAAGGATGCCATTGAAATGCTTCTGGACTTGGTGCTAGGCTAATTCTGACAGTGGAGGGTGAGAACAGGCAGACACAGCAGGACGGAAGCCTGCACAGCAGGGCTTTCTCTCCAAGCAGACAGCTGCACCAGGCAGTACCTGCATCCAGTAGGGCTTTCCCCCAAAACAAACAAACGGGGAGACATCACCGTATCTATGAAAAGATGCTGCAAATCCAAAGAAGAGGACCACCCTGGAGAATAAGGAGGAATTCTCCAATTTGAAGTAAGTTTACGCAACATTTCAGAAAATGTATGAAGTGGATGTTATTGTTTAATCTGCTCAGCATCCCTCCCCCACCTCTTTTGACAATTGGCTTCATCCAATGGACACAGGTCTGGGAATGAGACCCAGGGTAGACCGATAAGCCTATCCCCGAAATATTTCGTGAAGCCAGAAGAGAGGAATTCTATCGCTTCTTGCGTTACAGAGCTGAAAGGGTATGAATTTGGTGTTACTAATGTTCTTGTTTCTAACCAGAGGGCAAAAATCCAACTGCAGTAGGAGAAAATGAAGCCAGTAAGGCTAAGCAAGGGGAGAGAGAGAGAGAGAGAGAGAGAGAGAGAGAGAGAGAGAGAGAGAGAGCCGGCACTGTGAAGACCCTGGTTTCAATCCCTCTCTGAGGTCCCTGGAGACATCCTCGTTTCTGAGACTCTGCCTTCATTCTGTCAGCTTCCCCAGTGTCTTTCCAATAAAGTCCCCGTTTCCCTCAAGCCACTTCCAGCTGGGTTTCTGTTTCTTGCATGTGAAAAGGCCCTGGCTCACAGAGCTTCTGCTTCATGTCCTTATCCAGCCAAATTGAAGGAAACATTGGCCAATACAGAGCAAGAAGTCGTAAGGAGGGATCCCTCTGAGATCCGGAAACATTTTCACGGAGAAGGAAACAACAAATGCCAAATGAAAAACTTCTTGGAGGCAGAGCTGCTAAAAATTAATTTAGTGAAGAAGATAAACTTAAGAAATTCACCTAGAACTCAAGATACATATGAAAATTACAAAACCAAAAGTGATGCGGAGGGCTTATTCAGGAGATCCAAGGTAGACATACAGGCTAACAGTTCTTTATTCAAAACCCCTGGAGTCAGATGCGCTTCTGGAGTCGGCATTTGGGGGGTTTTAGAGAGGTGACGTAGTGTATCCACGGATAATACATCCATCCCTCATGCGGTCTAGGTCAGCACTCTGCAATCAAAAATATTACATTTCTGCAGTGAAACACTGAGGGACATAAATAAAGACAATAAATAGTCTCATATCATGCCTGGTCAGGATTTACTGCCAAATAAGTGTTGCCACTTCCTGAGAAAAGTTTTGGTTTTCAGAGAATTTGAAGATTTTGGAATTCTGGCTAAAGGCAACTGTAACAGGAACCTCAAAAAACGAGCACAGAACTGATAAAATAGGAGAAACATTCAAAGAATCAAGGGGCGGGGGGAGCATTCAAGAGCTGAAAATAGTGACACTGAAGTTCAAAAGGTCAAAGAGTGTGAGGTACAATTGATTTAAACAAGACCTAAATGCACTCTGGTCATGTTTTTAATTTGAAAGATGAAGAAAAAATCTATAAGAATATAGAAAATTCTAATAAATAATTTATTGCATTGATTTAATGACTCTATACCAAACTTTTTACCCTATACACACTAAATATCATTTGCTTCAAACACATATATTGCATTTATATAAATTGATCATCTACTGGGCTACAAGGAAAAGCTCAGTTGTTTCTGAAAAATAACTTGACCAAGGTCGCCCAGCTGTTAGGTGATGGAGGTGGGTATTCAATCCAGAGCTCCACCTCTTTACTTCTTCTAATATCTTAATATTCTCCATGGACAACAAGGGGGTAGTAATTCATTTCCAGGCACTTGATCACAGAGATAAGTATTAAACTTGAGGATAAGGTCTACAACTGGCTAAATGTTCAGAACCATGTAACTATTCAATAAGTGTTAGTTGGTTAAATAAATGAGTGAATGAGCTAATAAAAACATGAAATAAAAAAAAGCTCACCAAGGAATTTTGTATTTTACACGGGAGGTGCTCAAAGACACCACTCTTTTTTAGAACACATCTGAGACACGGTTGGGGAGGGCAGCTGTTTCTTTATAAAGCAAGCGATGTAGCCACGCTGCTATTAGGCTCCATTAGAGGAAGCATTAAGACAAGGATGTACATGCGACCAAATTGCAGTAAAACTTCCCTAGGGTGAAAGGGATCAACGGGAGATGGGGCCTCGAGAGCCTTAATGGGCTTCACTTACTCCCCCTCAAAACTTTTTAAGCTTCCCCCATGGTGACCAACCCCAGAATAATGCACATTTAATTCAGCTGCTAATGCAGGAAAATCAATAGCTCCGCACCACAGATAGTTTATTACACATAATCTCAAGTTTAACACATAAATAAATAATATACATAAACCATGGCATTTAAAGAGTACAATTTGGGGCTCCTTTTTTTCCCACAGATCAAAATACTTCTTATATCTTACTAAATATTTCACGTTAAAAATGATAAAGATTTTTTTTAAAAAGCTAGGCTGGAATCACTTGGAAAATTTTTCCTTTAAAATAATCATTATGGGGCTTCCCTGGTGGCGCAGCGGTTAAGAATCCACCTGCCAATGCAGGGGACACGGGTTCGAGCCCTGGTCCGGGAAGATCCCACATGCTGCAGAGCAACTAAGCCCGTGTGCCTCAACTACTGAGCCTGAGCTCTAGAGCCCGCGAGCCACAACTGCTGAGCCCACGTGCCACAACTACTGAAGCCCACACACCTACAGCCTGTGCTCCACAACAAGAGAAACCACCGCAATGAGAAGCCTGTGCACCACAACAAAGAGAAGCCTCCTCTCACCGCAACTAGAGAAAGCCTGCACGCAGCAACGAAGATCTAACGCAGCCAAAAATAAAATAAATAAATTAAAAAAAATAAAATAATCATTATGATGGCTTTTATTTTAATAATACTTTACAAGTTGTTTTCATATATCTCACCATATTTTGAGCTTCCTCTTCACATCCTTGTGAGTTAGATGGGACAAGTAAACCTATTTAGCAGATGAAGAAACTTGAGAGGTGAGGAGAAAAGTCCAGCTTATAAGACCTGGAAGTCTAACACCTAGCCAAAGGTATTTTTAGTCCTAACAGGGACTTGGTTCTGTTTGGAGCTGGTGGGGCTGGAAGCAGTTTTACCCTGAATTGTGTCTACCGCTGGAATTCGCGCATGTCTGGACTTGGTAAATTAGGCTCACCAGAGTCTTAGTCTTCTGGAAGCTTGTTTTGTAGGCTTTTGGAGACCTCAGGTAGAGAGAGTTGAGTTAATCATACCCCTTAATTCATGACACATCACCATCATCTTCTTCTTCAAGGAATTGCTCTTATTTTGTTCAATTATAGTTTTCCTTTTATGCCCCATCCCCACTCCTTTTATATAAAGTTCAAAACAGGCAAAGCTATTCTCTAGTTACCAGGGTTGGGGGGACCACTGGTGTTCCTGAGGTGGTGGTAATGCTTTAGTTTTTTATCTGTGTCATGTTTATATAGAGTTACTCACTTTGCAAAAATTCATTGTGTTATATACTTGTGATTGGTGGGGGGTTCTAGATATATGTTACAGTTCAATAAAATTTTACTTTAAAAAATCCTGCTGGCATTTTTAATGGAATTACATAAATGTACAGATTATTAATTTGGGAGAGAACTGACAACTTAGAATTGCTAAGTCATCTTATCCATGACCATGTTGCTAAAATTTTATTAAGAGGGATATTTGTCATGAGGGATTAAAGTCTGTAGTTTCTTTTGTTTTTGTTGTTGCTGTTTTTCTTGCAGTGTCTGAATTTAGCATGAGGAAAATGCTGGCCTCATGGAATGGGTTGGGGAGTGTTCACTCCTTTTCATTTTTCTGGAAGAGTTTATCAAGAATTGGTATTATATCTTCCTTAAACATGTGAGAATTCACCAGTGAAGCTACCTGGGCCTGAAGTTTTCTCTGTGGGATGATTTTTAACTTCAGATTCTATTTCTTTAACAGATATAGGGCTATTCAGGTTATCTATTTCTTCTTGAGTGAGCTTTGGTGGTTTGTGTCTTTCAAGAAATTTGTCCAGGGAGCTCCCTGGTAGCCTAGTTGTTAGGATCCCTGGTTTTCACCGCCGTGGCCTGGATTCAGTCCCTGGTAGGAGAACTGAGATCCCTGGAAGCTGTGCAGCGTGGCCAAAAAAGAAAAAAGAAAAAGAAATTTGTCCATTTCATCTAAGTTGTCAAATTCATTGGCATAAAGTTGAATTACCTTATTATCTCCTTAATATCTATAGAATATGTAGGGATGTCAGCTCTCTCATCCCTGTTTTCTCACTTCTGTCTTCTCTTTTTTTGCTGATTAGTGTGGCTAAAGGTTTTTCAATTTTATTGATCTTTTCAGAGAACCAGCTTTTGGTTTCATTGATTTTTTTCTATTGTGTTTCTTTTTTCTAGTTTACTGATTTTCACTCTAGTCTTTATTATTTCCTTTTTTTCTGATTACTTTGGGTTTAATTTGCTCTTCTTTTTCTATACCCTTAATGTGAAGCCAAGAAAATTGATATGAGACCAATAGATCAATGGAATAGAATGGAGTCCAGAAACAGAACTGCACATACATGAACAACTGATTTTTAATAAAAGTGAAAAGACAACTCAGTGGGAAAAAGATAGTCTTTTCAAGAAATGGTTCTAGGACAATTTAAATATCCATATGCAAAAAAAAGAATTTTGATTCCTATCTCACAACATATACAAAAATTAACTCAAACGTATCACAGACCTAATGTAAAACCTAAAACACTAACATTTCTAGAAGAAACCATAGGAGAAAAGATTTGTGATCTTGCAGTAGGCAAAAATTTCCTAGCTTCTGTGTGAAAAAGTTGTACATTCTATTTTTATTCTTCTGGGGTTTACTTCTCACACATTAATATGTATACTCACCTCCATTTAACTTCTTAATCTTATTAATAACTACTTGTTTTCTCCCAAAGAGACACGGACCAGGTACTTTTCACTAGCTCTGGTCTTTTTTATTTCTGCTCTTGGTATTGTCTGGAGATTGGGTTATGGCTTATTATATTCTTTTTCTTTTCTTTTTTTTTAAAATTTATTTATATATATATATTTTTGGCTGTGTTGGGTCTTCATTTCTGTGCGAGGGCTTCCTCTAGTTGCGGCAAGCGGGGGCCACTCTTCATCGCGATGCGTGGGCCTCTCACTGTCGCGGCCTCTCGTTGCGGAGCACAGGCTCTAGACATGCAGGCTCAGTAGCTGTGGCTCACGGGCCCAGTTGCTCCGCGGCATGTGGGATCTTCCCAGACCAGGGCTCAAACCCGTGTCCCCTGCATTGGCAGGCAGATTGTCAACCACTGCGCCACGAGGGAAGCCCCCTTTTTTTTTTGTCATCATTTATTCAGCTAGCAAAGAACTTGACTAATTTATTTCCATGCCATATATTTCAAAACATTCTCTGGCTTTATTTTTCTCCTTGCTGGAGAACTCCCTCCAACAATGTCTTCAGATGAGGTCTTTGTGTGAGAAATCTTCTGAGGGTCTCCTAGAGCACCTGACACTACCTTCAATTCATTCCTTCACTCAAAAGATAGCTTAGCTTGATATAAAATTCTAGGGTCAAAATTCCTTTCTTTCAACATTTCAGAAGCATCTCTCTAGTGTCCTCTTGCGTCCTATTGAGGATTCTGACGTCAGCCTACTTCTTGTCCCATTAGAGATTATCTGTTTTTCTCTCTGGATAGCTCCATGAAAACGAGACCTCTGCTTTACTCACGGCTTCATGTTTAATGCCCAGATCAGTCCCCAGCCCAGTCCTTCAGTCAGCATTTGCTGGATGAGTGAATGTTACACCATTCTGCCTCCAGGATTAGTGTTATTGGCAGTTGTGTGCTTACACTGGTGAGCACGGTAGGCAGGTGTGGTGTGATGTGACAAGAAAGCCACAAAGAAGCCTCAACTCTTCTTCCAATGTTTATAATGACCAGTTGAAATTATGGCCCCCTGGTTCAAAGTCAATGTCACATTCAAGAAGCAGAGGACAAGAATTAATTTAAAAGAAATTTTCTCCCCCTCTCTCCCTCCTCCACAGGGATTTATTATTCCAGCAACTCCTTCCCCTATGTCCTTTTTCTGTTTATTCTCCGTATCTGCTTCAAGAAAGTTGTCTCTGACCAAAGTGTACAGTGAGTAGAAGCTGGGGACATGGACAAAGGAGGCAGGAAGTTAGTCTGGCAGCTAGAGAATCGGAGGGAGGCCTTCTGTAAAAACCCTCTTGTTCACAATTTATATTCCTGAAACTCTACCCTGGCATTAGGTGTCTGCTGAGTATTTCCTTCTAGCTGGAACACTTCCCTCTCAGTCTATTCAACATCTACTTGCCTACAGCTCAGATGTTACCTCCATGGGGCCTGAGATAACAATTAGGTACTCATCTACACATTATATTTGAGTCCCTACTGCTTGGTAATAAAAATATGTTTCATTTCACCCAGGTGATAATATGTAGTGTTTGGAAGGGACTTCAGGGAAGGTATGATCTGACCCCCAGCCAATGCTGGTGGTTTCTCAGCCCTGCATAGTAGATTCAAACCCTAGACCAATGAGATCAGATACCTGCAGGTTGGGCTCAGGCATCAGGAATTTGTAAACGCTTCCCAGCTGAGTGTATGTGCAGCCAGGATTGAGCATCACTGCTCCAGCATCCTGACTAGTGGATATCCCAGAGGCACCATCGTGCACTGGAATACAGCACAAAATATAAGGACTTCGGGTTTTTAGTTTCAAACCAAAGTTCAGAGATTTTCTAGGTATATGATCATGGACAAATTAATATTTCTGTGCTTCAGTTTCCATATCTATAAAGTGGGAATTTGAAAATACACCATCAGATCTAACTGCAGAATATACGTGGACATCCACACTTCCATTAAGTAAATTTGAAAATACATAGGAAATTGCTTATACAATTTCTTATCTATCTATCTATCCACCTATCTATCTATCTATCATCTTTACAATCTGTACATATATTCTTTCTGTGATCAAGATTAAAGTAATTTGCAGGACTTCCCTGGTGGTCCAGTGGTAAAGAATCCACCTTACAATGCAGGGGATGCAGGGTTCTATCCCTGGTGGGGGAACTAAGATCTCACATGCTGCGGGGCAGCTAAGCGTGCGTGCCACAACTACTGAGCTCGCATGCCTCAATGAGAGAGCCCACGTGCCGCAAACTACAGAGCCCAGGCGCTCTTGAGCCTGCGGGCCACAGAGAGAGAAAACCCGTACTCCACAACTAAAGAGAAGCCCATGCCACAACGAAAAGCCCGCACCCTGCAACGAAAGATCCCGCGTGCCGCAACAAAGACACGATGCAACCAAAAAAACAATAATGATAATAAATAAATAAATAAATAAAATGTATTCTTGAAAAAAAAAGATTAAAGTAATTTGAAAGCCAAAATTCTTTAAATAAATAAAATAAAATGGAGATAATAAAACACGCCATCCTCTTAAGGTGGTTGTGAGGGTTACAGGAGAGAAGCAGTATAAAACACTTAGCATAATGCTGGTACATTGCTAGTGGTAGCCAACCTTCAAGACGATCCCAAAGATTCTCGC
Organism: Aethalodelphis obliquidens; assembly: GCF_003676395.1. Classification (NCBI taxonomy): domain Eukaryota; kingdom Metazoa; phylum Chordata; class Mammalia; order Artiodactyla; family Delphinidae; genus Aethalodelphis; species Aethalodelphis obliquidens. The sequence continues at coordinate 2,779,106 of NW_020837982.1, read as the reverse complement.
CACGTAGTATTCATCCCTATGTGTAGTCTCTTCCCACGTGACCATTACAGAAATAACAGAGAGGGATGTCTGAGGCTAGGTTGGAAAAGACATTGCCCCTTCCTCCTTGCTCTCTTTCTCAAATCGCTTGCTGTGGTGGAAGCCAGTTACTATATTATGAGGTTGAAACTCAGGTACTACATGGAGAGGCCCTCAGTGGGGGAACTGAGGCCTCCTGCCAGCAGCCAGGTCAGGGAACCATCTCGAAGCACATCCGCCAGCCCCAATTAAGCCTTCAGATGACTGCAGCCCCCGCTGGGATCTTTGCAACCTCGGGAGAGATCCCACGCCAGAACCACTCCTCTAAGCCACTCTTAAATTCCTGACTCACATAACATGCATTGAATTAACAAATGTTTATCCTTTTAGGCCGCTGTGTTTTGGAGTAACTTGTTTTGCAGCAATAGATGAGCAAAACACCCAACAAATCTATCGTCATTATTATTATAAAGCACTTCCTAATTTTGAGCTGAAATCCATCTTCTCATAATCTCCACCCTCTCTTCCAGTTCCGTTTTTTTTTTTTTCAAGCCACATAGAAAGAATATCATCTTTCTTCCTCATGGTCAAAATGTTCAGTGACTATCTTCATGCCCACAGTTTAATTAATCAGACCTTAGCTGAAGAACAGTCATTGTGCCAGGTACTAGGGTTGCAAAGAAGAGTAGGACAGGGACAGTGCTCAGCCAACATCCCTCCTTGCGAATGAAGGGACTTGGCTCCCAGGTGCAGGAAGAGGAAGTCCCGATGGAGGCATGGCTGGTTCTACTTAGAGAAGTGAGGGAAGGCTTCTCAGAAGAAGTGGCAGGAGCTGAGGTCTAAGGGATGAATAGGAGTTCTCCAGGCAGATGAAGGCGAAGGCTTTCCAAGCAGAAGTTACAGGCAGCAGACCCCACACCTTCACCCCTCCACCTAAGCCCTTTCTCCTCCAGGGCACTCATCTCCTCCTCTTGTCCAACTTTTGGCACAGTTTTGAGTCCCTCCACTGCCCCATCCCCACCCCCAATCTGAGTAATTCCACTCAGGACACACCCTTTCCTCTCACATGACGGGGCATCCAGACAGAGCCAAGCCGCCTCCAGGGTGGTCTGACCAGTGTGGGGTAAGTTCAGCCATTCCCTTTCTTTTTCTGGAAGTTCCACTGGGTCCAGAGCTGCCTGAGGTTTTCCTGGCACCCACATCCTCCTGCTGACTCATGATGGGCCTACAGGCGTCTGGACTGCTAAGTCCCTTTTCACACGTGCGCCTGTTAAACCACATCTCACTCAGCTTTGTACTTCTGCTGTCGTTTTGTTTTTACAATTTTTCCTGGGTATTTTGAAGTTTGATAATTTGATCTATGCAAACTGCTAATCTCAGCTCCTGGTTGGCAGGGGCCACACAGAAGCAAACTGGACCACAAAAACTCACTTTAGAACACGCCCTGGAAACAGAAGCCTTCTGTCATTCTAAGGCCATTGTGGTTAGGGGTGATTCAGACTGACTGCAACTCCAACCAGCTTCAAAGATCTCACCGGATAAGAGGCTGTCTTGGATTTGGAGATGCCTTCGATGAGGGAAAGGCCATGGTGGGGTGGGGTACGGGCTGTGATGCTTTACAGATGGAAGGGAATTGGAAGGGGATGTTTGTCTGGTTCCCCACGGTTCCCACCTTCCCCAGTCAGGGAGAATCGGGCCATTGTCTAGATGGAACGCTTGGCTTGTTTATCTTCTTAGGCCCAGTTTGGTACGAGGTTTTCACTCAGTTTTTCTTCTACCCAAAAAACAACCACAGGAAGGGGCTGACCTGCCTTTGGCAAGTGTCCAATCCATGTTCTCCTTCTCCATTTCTCTGCCTCTTTCCTCTATCACCGGTTTCTAAGAGAAAATAAGAAGAGCAAGCTTCCCCTTTTGTCCCATCAAGGCAACATTAATCATTCATTCATTCAACTAGTGTTTATTGAGTACCTACTATGTGCCAGGCATTGTTCTGGGTGCTGGCAGTCTTAACGTGAAAGACACAGCCCCTGGCATCAAAAGGTCACAGTTCTGGGAGGAATCTCAGTAGTGTTAGAGGCAAACCAGAGGAGGTGAGAGCACATGGTAGAAGCATTTGACCCAGCTTGGGAGGAATTAGAAAAGTCTTCCAGGAGAGGAGACACATAAGCCGATCTTTTTTTTTTTAACTTTTTATTTTATATTGGAGTATAGCCAATTAACAATGTTGTGATAGTTTCAGGTACACAGCCGAGGGACTCAGCCATACATATACATGTATCCATTCTCCCCCAAACTTCCCTCCCATCCAGGCTGACATAGGCTGATCTTAAAGGTAGAGTTAAAGTTAGTCATGGAGAATAATCATTATTATCATAGCTTTTGTTAAACATCTTCACTGTGCCAGGCACTGTGTTAAAATATTTACCTATATATTATTTTATGTTAATCCTTGCAACACCACTAAGAGGTTGCTACTGTAATTATTCCAGCTTTATGAATGAGGAAAGTGAGGTTTAGAAAGGTCAATTTGCTCACGGTTTTACAAAGAATAAATAGCAGAAGTGAGATTTAGACCCAGATTTCTCTGACTCTGGAGCTCATTCTTTAACCCAGGGCTGCTGTGTATAGCTGTGCATGTTGTACACTGCACAACTCCAGGCACGGCCCTGCTCTTAATGATGCATTATGCATGGGAAGGATATCCAGGCAGAAGAATCTTCCTTTACAGAAATACGAGAAAGCAACCTAGATTTGGGAAACTGGCTCTGCAATGTAGCCGTGTCAGGGGCTAAGGAACTGCTTGAAGATGGGCAGCTCCTTTTGCACCTCCTGTGATTGCTATTGGAACTAGCTATTAGCATCTTGGGAGAGCTCCTGGAGCCTTGTATATGGTGAGGGACCCACTTCTTCCTTCTCACAGAGCAGTGGAACTCTCTGCCAGAGGTGACATGATGCGCCTAGCTCCCTTCTGAGCTGTTGGTCACACACACTTTCCAGTTCATAGGCTGCATGTGGTCCCAGGTTCATGAATTTCAAAACACCAGATGGAGGCGTTTGAATCTTTCTGCTGTGCTGTAATATTTTCAATAAACCTTGGACAACCGTAATGACAACAACGACAAAAACTTTATTTACAAAAACAGGCAGCTGGCCTGCGGTCTGTAATTCACCAATTTGATTTTTTAAACTATTGCATTGAAATATCACTTGCCTTGAGTATTGAGTTTTCCAGCATCCCTTTCACTCACCTCATCCCAGCCCCTGCCCTGCTTAAGAGCGCATGTGTCCCTTGACTGGATCCTAGTTCAGAAAAACCAGCATCTATAAAACTTTTGGGGAACAAACCAAAAAAAAAAAATGCATAAGATGATATTGGGGAATATTGTTACTCTTTAGGTGATAACGGTTTTGTAGTTATGTAGAAGATGTCCTTATATTTTGGAGATGGCTTTGGCAAAAAGTACACTATATATATACACACATACACATATATATATCCATATGTATATATATAAAAATAGAATAACAATTGGATTTTGGTGGTAGGTATATGGATGTTAATCGTACTCTTCTTCCAATTTTTCAATATGTTTGACACCTTTCATGATAAGTGGCTTTTACAAAATCTTATATAAGCCAAACTTTTACAATAATATAATAGACTGAAGACTGCCTGGAGGAGGATGATTGCCCCACGCTGGGGAGGGGGACAGAGTCACCTCACTTGCTCTGAAACTAACCCAACCCTACTCCTTTCAGCGCCTCCCCACCCACCTTACCTGCTGCCTGTCCTTGCTCCAGACCCATGAGGAATGGGGGTAATGGCACAATAAATTTTCAACTTAGGCTGAAATACAGAATTGCAAATGAAGAAGTTTCTAATTAATAAATATCATTTCGCCCACTTCTGTGTTGTCTTCTTTCTCGTGGTATTTCCCAGGAGTGTGCAGTGTGAAACAGGCGGGCCCCACATCAGACCCAGGAAAGAAAGGAAAACAGGATCCGTTTTTATTACGTAAGGCAGAGGTTGTCACAGGTGGGCCTCTGACCAGCAGCAGTAGCGTCAGCTGGGACCTTGTCACAACTCCTGGCTGCCTACCTCAGACCTGCCAAAGCTGAAACTGCGCTGCAGCCTGGCAATCTGTTTTAAGAAGTCCTCCAGGTAATTCTGATACATTCTCAAGTTTGAAAACTACTAATACAAAGACATGCAACAATACTTATAAATAGACTTCTTAAATTTGGTTCTCAGTAGACTTAATAGATTTTTTTGTTTGGCTGGTTTTTGATTTTTGGTGTTTTGTTTCGTTTTGGTCTTGGCCACGCCATGTGGCCTGCGGGATCCCAGTTCCCTGACCAGGGACTGAACCCGCACCCTCGGCAGTAAAAACGTGGAGTCCCAACCACGGGACCGCCAGGGAATTCCCCATATATACTCCGTTCTATTCCACGGTGATGGATATCCATTATAAACAGGTGTAGAGTGACATTCACCTGTGTATAATTCTGATGAGGAGGTTCCGTTACAGTGTGCTCAGAACCTGTAGCAAGTGCTTTATTTTTTTGTTTCTTTTGCGGTACGCGGGCCTCTCACTGTTGTGGCCTCTCCCGTTGCGGAGCACAGGCTCCGGACGTGCAGGCTCAGCGGCCATGGCTCACGGGCCCAGCCGCTCTGCAGCATGTGGGATCTTCCCGGACTGGGGCACGAACCCGCGTCCCCTGCCTCGGCAGGTGGACTCTCAACCACTGCGCCACCAGGGAAGCCGTAGCAAGCGTTTTAGAAAACTGCCCGTGTCACTTTCAGGAGTCGGTCTCAGGGCATGTGAACCCAAGACAGTGTTGCCAAGTCTGTGGTGTCTTTGGACCTTGAGTGTCTTTTTAAGCTTGGTCGTATATTTCAGAGAGTCGGGACAGCTATAATGTAGGTGTCTTATTACAGCCATTTTCAAGTTTTTCTGAGGCCTCAAACGATTTTATTAAAAAAAGAAACAGTCAGTCCGATGAGGATGTTGGGAGCAGGCTCTGGGGAGGGGGTGATGTACTTTTTCATCACGTAGGGCTGCTAGTCGGCCCCTACTTCTACATCCAGATCCATGCCGGGGAGCCTATGACAGCCAGGGTCCTCTCTTCCTCCCCGACCCCCAGACCTCTACAGCCTCCATTTGGCCTCAAAACATGGAGCTACCACTGTTCCCAGACACAGCTGGCCCAGCTGCACTGACATCACCCCTTTGGGCCTTCCCATGATTTAGGCATAAAGTAAACACAGATGTGGCAGGTGAGCAGCAGGAAGGCCAGGTGCACTGAGATTTCATAGAGGCAGGAAGTGTCCATGTTGTGCGATATTATGATGCTAGTTTACCTAACAACAATCAAAAGGCAATTCTTACCCCTGGCTCTGGACACCCCACCCCGAAGCCCCACCCAGGTGGGAATGGTCCTCTTCCACTTAAAGCCTGGGCAGCCTCATGAATGGGCTCCTTTAATCAGGTGCAAGAGGCTGCAGGCTCCTGATTAGGCAGCGTCCCCATGTCAGTCAGAGAATATCACCTTCTAAAACCAAAGTGAATTTTGAATCATGTGTATAAAGTATGCTAATGGTGACATGTAAATGTGTTTCTGACATTTCTCTAATATCAGCAATGGGGGGACTTCCCTGGCGGTCCAGTGGTTAAGGTTCCATGCTTCCACTGCAGGGGGCTCGGGTTCAATCCCTGGTTGGGATACTGAGATCCCGCATGCTGCACAGCGTGGCCAAGGAAAAGGAAAAAAAATAGTATCAGCAAGGGGACTAAAGTATAACATAAATTGTGATTCAATCATTGCAATGGGTCTGAGTTAATTCACCCATGGTGTGGAGGGCATTTGCCAATGTTTGTGTCTGTCTATCATCCGAGCCCTCCCTCTGTTTGGGGGAACTTCCCACTGCGTGAGTCAAAGTAAGCCTCTTGTCCCACAGGGAAGCAGAAAGGTCTAGGGACTAATCTCTTCCCCCACGTGCTCTTCGAATAAGGGCAAATGACCTAGGATAGCCAATCAGACGCTCTCACCCTAAACTTTAAATTGTGAATAAACGAAGCAAAGATGAATGGAAAGTTAGGATACGTGTGAGCTGGAAGGACTGGTCTGAGGTATTCTGGTTGGATTGTTCCTGCTAAAAGATGAGTATCCTGTATTCTGCTCCTTAGGCCCTGGCCCTACCTCAGTTTTTGCCTAGTCTCCAGCTTCTTGTAAGTTCTTTGTAGCCCTACAATCTCTTTTCTGTTTACAATAAACCAGAGTTGTTTTCTGCTGCTCACAACCAAGAATTGACTATGCACACATGTTTTGAATGCACAGTCCCAAGTCCATTTCCAGGTGTTGTAGGGACACCGAGATGACTACAGGCTGGAACGTGCTGCAAGCGGTGGATGAGAACACAGGCTCTGCAGTGACACAGGCTTGAGTTCCAGTCTTGGCTCTGTTCCTTACTAGTTGGGTCATCTTCCACGTGTTCCTTATCTTCTCCTGGCATCATTTCTTCATCTATAAAATGGGGCTGCTGCTCACAAGGTTGTTATGAGGGTTAAATAAAATAAGAGTGGCAAAGGGCTCAGCCTAGTGCCTGGTATGGAAAAGTACGTGATAGATGTTGGCTCTGATGATGGTCTTTTTTTTTTTTTTTTGCGGTACGCGGGCCTCTCACTGTTGTGGCCTCTCCCGCTGTGGAGCACAGGCTCCGGACGCGCAGGCTCAGCGGCCATGGCTCACGGGCCCAGCCGCTCCACGGCATGTGGGGTCTTCCCGGACCAGGGCACGAAGCCGTGTCCCCTGCATTGGCAGGCGGACTCTCAGCCACCGCGCCACCAGGGAAGCCCGATCTTTTTTTTTTTTTTTTGGCATGGGGTGGGGGTGGGGATGATTCTTAACTTCAAGGAATTTGTAGTCTTGAGTCTGGCTCATAGTCACTAGTTCCTCCCAAACTTCCATGGTAGAGATACAGGGACAGATACTATCACGACAAAACGTAATTATCTGCATGGGGTCTAGAAAACAGAGAGGCATAAGTACATTAGTCAGTCATTTAACCAATAAGATTGAGAGAGGGTTATTCGGGTCTTTATTGAGCTCCTATTATGTGCCATGGCCTTCACTAAGCATGGCTTCAATGGAGGAATAAAGCTATATTTGGAAAAAACACACACTCTTTAAGAGAGCCAGGTTAATTCTCCAGCCTAGAAGAAGTAAATTCCTCTCAAAGCCATCCTCTTTCAAATGCACTTCTGAATATTAACTAGTTTACTTTTCCAGGGACTTTAAGGTCAGGAAGTAGATATCCTGTAAGTCTGGTTATTGTGAATCATTTCCCAGATTCTGGGCTTCCATGAAAAATTAAGTTTCTAAACTTGCAAAGATGAAGCCCCGATCCACCACTGACATTTGACCCCACTAAGAAGCAGACAGCCTGTGAGACCTACTCTGTGCAGAGACATGCACAACCCAAATTTTTTTTTTTTTTTTTTGCGGTACTCGGGCCTCTCACTGCTGTGGCCTCTCCCGTTGCGGGCTCCAAACGCACAGGCTCAGCGGCCATGGCTCACGGGCCCAGCCGCTCCGCGGCATGTGGGATCTTCCCGGACTGGGGCACGAACCCATGTCCCCTGCATTTGCAGGCGGACTCTCAACCACTGCGCCACCAGGGAAGCCCCAACCCAAATATTTTTTGAGCATGTCCTGTATGCCAGCCACTGGGTGAGGCACACAGGAAATGCAACAGCAAATCAAAGAGGATGGCCCCTGTTCTCTTGGTGCTTACTCTGTGGTGGGGAAGGGAGCTATTTACCAAAGAATTACATAAACAGTCATGCCATGGCAAATTGTGATAAGTTCTCTGTAGGAAAAATGTAGGGACCTATGAGGTCATGTGGTAGGGGGCACTGACCAAGCCTAGATGTTGGGGAAGGTATTCATGGGTAAGATCCCATTTGAGCTATGATCTTAAGGATGTGTAGTGGTCAAAGTGAGGAAGGAAGGAAGGAGCAGGTTAGGCAGAAAGAACACAGATGAAGGTGCTGCAGTGGGAGGGAGCAAGGCCTAGGTATCTACCTCCTGAGTGGTTGGGGAAACATGAGAAAATACCTGTAGTCTTCAATAAATATGAGCTGATTGAATAAAATAATAATGTTAATAAAAACTAACAATTATTAAGCCCTTATTATGTTGTAGGAACTTTTAAAGTGTATTAATAAGGTTAATTAACACTAGCTGCTATAGCACAGAAGTCCCAAATCTCTGTGGTTTAGCACAACAAAGATTCATTTCTTCCTCAGCTCACAGTGGGTTGGGCAGCTCTCCTGGGCAATCTCCTCCAAGTGGTGACTCAGGGATCCAGGCCTCTTCCACCTTATAGCTCTATAACCCCCCAGGGCATCCTTAAAATTCTTCCTTAGATCTTTTCTATTACAACCACCCAACTAGTGAAGAGAGAGAGTATGGAAGATTGTGTGAGGTGTTTTGGGGCCAGGTTTGTAAGTGGCATACATCCCATCTGCCCTCATTCAGCTGGCTAGAACCCTGTCATATGGCCCTAATCTGACTGTCATGGAGGCCAGGAAATGCAGTTGCCTGTGTGCAGTGTGACTGCAAAACCTGCTCTCTTGACCATACATAATATTTGCTGATAAATCTTTATCAAGAGGCAGACTGAAGTGCTTGTTTGTACACTGTACTATTCTGGATGAAGCACTAACAGAATTAGATAGAGATGGTTACCAGATTTGGGAGTTTACACTCAAAAAGCCAGCTCTGGCACGGAAACTCACAAGTATGGTACATTCTATTGAAGAAAACTGTTAAACCCAGGCAGAGATTGTCAATTGCCGGGGAAGGGAGATGGGAGCAGGGAAGAGATTTCAAATCTCTGTGGGTGCTTGTGTACTTTGAATAAGAATATTCTAAGATGACCGTTGTTTTAATGTGTTTTAGTTATGATCCATTTATTTTGAAATTTTGAATACAGTTGGGGTGGGGTGTGAAAAGAGATATTTATATTGTTCTAAGGGGATTAAAAGAAGGTTGAGAAGCTGCCTAAGGATAGGAGTAATTTACAAGGGGCTGAATTTATGTGGGAAAGAAATAAAGGAACAGGCACGATTCCTTCCCTTCCTTCTTCTCCCAAGCTGACCACATTTTACATGTTCTAAACTGATGCAAATTTCCTATCCAGTCTAGACTTTGGCCTCTGGAGGGACCAGATTAGGGAAAGAGAAGACCAGGAATGAAGAATTGGAGGGAAAGAAAGAGAGGAGACTCTCACATAACAAAGTTGCTTAAGAACATAGGGAAGGGGAAGAAGCCATCAAAAGCCAAATGGAGTACTTAAAAACGGTACCCAGACTACGTTTAGGTGTTAGAAAGTGTTCCTGGGTGGTTGGAGAGCCTAAAGGACTGAGTATCAAAGAAGGGAGAAATAGTTTGGTGATTTGAAGAGTGTGACATTACTCTAGACAGGACTTCAAGATCTGAGGTGGTGAGAGTGATTGATGGATAACAAAGGTAAATAAGGTACATTGAGGGCTGCTACTCACACAGACTGTGACATGCAGTTTACCTGCTTTTACTTTACTATTTTATTTTACTTTACTTGTATTTTATTTTACCTGCTTTTAATCATCACAAGAGTCCTATGGAACATGCACCCCCGTTGGTCCCATCTGCCAAAGGTCACATGGCTGGCAAGTGGCCAAGCTGGGATTGGAACTGTCCTTCTGGCTCCAGAGTCCAGGCTAGAGTGGATGTGCCTGGGTTGCATGGAGGCTTAATTAAATGCTGGTGTTTATACAGTGGAAACACACACAGCACAGTCAGTTAATTACTTCTAACAGTCTGGGCATTAAATACTTTCTCCTTTACCTTTCCTCCAGGCTCCCACTTAGAGAATCTTTGCATCCTTAAGGACAATCTACTTGTTTCCACTTGGACAGCTTGATTAGGAAGAGAACGAACTCCTGGAAAGCTCGTTCTCACAGCCAAGAAGAGCCAAGTGAAAAGTTGGTTCCATTTTCCCCAGAGAGTAACAGTTCGTTTAATTCCGGCAATAAACTGGCTCCAGGGAGAAAGGACTGTTTAAAGGTCTGTGTCAATTACACAGTGATTATGAAATTCATGATATGACTAATCCAGTGGCTGAACCTATGATTATCAGACATAATCCAAGAATATAAGTGTAACACACTCTTTTCCTCCCATTAAAGAGAAGTCAGTGCTACGTTCCAGATGACTTCTCTCCTTTCTTAGATCTCTTCTCTCTATGAAAGAGTAAATGTTTACCAAATGGTTTCTGAATTAAACTCAGTGTCCTGGAAGCTATAAGGGCTATTTTTCTTGGATGGCTCAAGGTCTGGGAACTCCAGTATGTTGATTTATATAATTTGAAGTACCATAAATGCCTTTGACCTTGAAGACTTCCTTTTAATGATTTGCATATCCTTGCCAATGATTAGACTACAGGCCATCAGGACAAGCCTGTAACTTCCTGGAGAACTCCTTCTTTATTTATTTTTGGACATTTTATAATTTTTTTTCTCTTAAGGCTTTGTAAATAGTAACCAAAACCCATTTGTAACAAGCATCTATAAACGTATCGGCTTTTAAAATCAGGAGGTAAAAAATTATTGCCCAAGCTCTGAGGTCATTGATTGTTTTTGGTGAGAAGTCTGTGACAATCTCCGAAAGCCTGCCACCTCTCAGCCCTTTTCAGAGAAAAATGTTTGTGGTTCCTATGCACTGGGGGCTATGTTTTGGGTCCTGTGGCCACGCTTCCTTGGCCAGAGATGACTGGACCAAGGATTGGCACGTGATTCAAAAGTTGTCCTTTATAGGCTAGACAGCAGCCAATGAGATGTCCTGATAAAAGAGCTTGGCAGAAAAGGAGGACCTTCTGCAGGATGGTGTCTGGGTGACTTGGACTGTGAGAGATGCTGAGGTAATTAGTAAGAAAAAAGAGGAAGGAGAGACAGTCATGATATCGGCGTAAGTCTAGAGTCGCAAGCAAAAGACACCTGTTGTTGAGAGGCCAGCACGATAACCAGGTATCTGTGTTGTATCCCAAATGCCAGTTGGTTTTCTTATCTCCTATTCTCTCACTTCTCCATGTAACTTTATAGTAAGCCCCCAGACTGAGGAAACATGATTAGAACTCTGTTTCTGGCCCCCATCCCATATGTCCATATCCTAACCCCCAGAACCTGTGAATGTTACTTTATAGGGTAAAAGGGACTTTGAAGATGTGATGAAAGATTTTGAGATGGACAAACTGTCCTGGATTTTCCGGTTGGGCTCAATGTAATCCCAAGTGTCCATATAAGAAGGAAGCAGGAGGGTCAGAGTCAGTAGTAGGGGTTGTGACCATGGAAACAAGAAGTTGAAGTGATGTGAGGAAGGGGCCAGGAGGCAAAGAATGCAGGCAGCCTGGAAAAGCTGAAAAAAGCAAGGAAACATATTCTCTCCTGAAACTTCCAGAAGGAACCAGTCCTCAGGACATTTGGCTAAATCTCAGTGAAACTGACTTCAGACTTCTGATGTCCAGAGCTATAAGATAATATCAATAAACCTGTGTTGTTTTAAGTCACCAGGTTTGTGACAATTTATTACAGCAGCAATAGGAAACAAATACACCACCTGACTGACTAAGCCAGGGATCCAGCATTTTTGTGCTTTTGTTGAGAAAAACATAAAACAAGTAACTTAAGCACTTGACAGTTCTGCCTATTAGTTCAGTATTGTGGGACGTTCCCTGATCTGCTCTGAAGAGGTCATTTCATTTTGCCAGGAGGATATAAAGGGAAAAAATGGGAAATTAGGTATTAAATGACAAGAGAATTGTCAGCGTGGCCACAGTCACTCAGAGAAGATGTCCTTAAGAGCAGTATTTGTAGGGGGAAAGAATTTTACCTTATGCTTTTAAGACAACAAGATCAAAAACAGATGAGAAGCCCAGTAAAACCGAAACCACACTTCACCCAGGACTATACCCATCACACTGTCATTTTTCATTAATTCAGAATCTGTCTGGAGATAGATCTCAGTGCCCTTGTTAATGTCTTTCAAGGCATTCTCATCATTGTATTTGGGTGCCCTCCTAGAGGGGAGGACGTTAATGACCCTATACAACACACTGAGCCAAGTACGAATACACATTAACTAGCTTTCCAGGACTCCTTTCTGCTCTCCCATTATAATTTATAAGAGAACACTCAGCCCGTTAGGTTCACCTGTCATCCTCCATAAAGACCCAAATGAGAATTCTCTTCTGGAAAGCTTCAAGTTTAATCAGTTCCTTCTGCTAGTTGTTCACAAAAGGCTTTCTGCTGCTGAAGAAAATTAAGCCTAAAAAAAACCAACAACAACAAAACAAGTTTCTATACATGTGATATCTTTTAGGATGAATGCATTTTGAAGGCAAGGACAAGGTTTTTTATACATGCTGTTCTTGATCTCTTTAGGAGACAATATACTTAATAAAGAAAACTTTTTGACAGTGGTAATTAGGATTATTCTGATAATTACTGTACTGATAACTACTGTTTGATAACTACTGTGTCCTTAGTTGCAGGCAACAGAATCCACTCCAGCTTGTTTTAACAGAACAGGATTGGAGCAGAGTACTAGGTAGATTAGAGGATTTCCAGCAGTGCCACGGAAACAGGCTAGGATACCACACAGCCAGAACAGTCCCAGGAGAAATGCCCAACCATAAACAGGACTGTTCTCATGGAAACCCCACTGTGGCTACTCACCACTCAATACCTATGATACTAGGGGCTGGACACTGGAACAGTCTTTTTTTTTTTTTTTTTTGGGCCACGCAGCATGCAGTATCTTAGTTCCCTGAACCAGGGATCCAGCCCAAGCCCCTGCAGTGGAAGCGCGGAATCTTAACCACTGGACCGCCAGGGAAGTCCTGGACACTGGAACTTTCACCAAAGCTTCTCCACCATTGTGCTTGCAAAAAGATGGATCCACCCATGTGCAACTGCCACTCCGTTTGAATCACATTCACCTTCCGGGGTCACACGTGCATCTGCTTAGCAGAACCTGGGTCATATGCAGGACCCTAGTTACGAAAGAGTTCAGGTGCTGGGAGTTTTAGAAAGGGTCAGAGTGGATGTTGTACAAGCCAATCTATGGAATCTGTCACAATGACCATATCTACTTCAGGTAACTTGTGTGACAGAATGGTGGTAATCATGAGGGTCACAATAAAAATAATAGCTAGCATTTTTTGGAGTGCTTTCTGTGTGTCCAGCACTGTGCTAAATATTTTATGTACATTATCTCATTTAATCCTCAAAGAAAAGCTCCGAGGTTGGTACTATGTGTACCCTCACATTAGAAGCGAAGACATTGAAGCACACAGAGTTAATGAACTTGCCCCAAGTCTCGCAGTCAGTAGAGTCAAGATTCAAACTCAGGGGCTTCCCTGGTGGCGCAGTGGTTGAGAGTCTGCCTGCCGATGCAGGGGACATGGGTTCGTGCCCCGGTCCGGGAAGATCCCACATGCCGTGAGCCATGGCCCCTGAGCCTGTGCGTCCCGAGCCTGTGCTCCGCAACGGGAGAGGCCACAACAGTGAGAGGCCCGCGTACCGCAAAAAAAAAAGATTCAAACTCAGGTCTGTCTAAAACGAAAGTCTGTGCTTTCAGCTAGTGTAGTGATGATGCTTTATTTTTTACCATTTTTTTTAGTCCATCCGTGAGGGCCAGCTTGACTAGCTAATCTGTGTTTCCCAAGTTTCTAGAAGACTTTTGCAAACACTGGGACTCTGATACTTGTGTAACTGGAAAAAAATATTAGATCTTCTGAATGTGAAATCCAAAGAAGGGGTACATCTGACCAGTCCTGGATTATATCACCTTTGTGTCAGATCTAAGGTGACCAGCCAATGATAAGAGATGCGCTAAATGGAAAAAGTCAGCTAAACAAATTGACCTTTGAAGAGGATGGAAAAAGCATGACAATTCTATATCCTGTACAACCTATATAGGTTGCTTTATTTAAAGTGGGGGGAACCCTTAAAAAGACTAACCTTAACTCTAGGCAAAACTTAAATGATTTTCTTCTCTTTCTTCATTTTGAAAGCCAGAGCCAGCCAGACAAGACAGGGCGTATACTGTTGCACAAAATCCTGCTGTACTTTGAGCCTCCAGGCTGAGGAGCAAATGCAATTAACATTCCAAGGTGTGAATTATTTCCTCACCATATGAAGCCCTGAAGCATCTTATCGTGATTACAAAGGCTGGACTAACCACAACTTTCTTAATGTAAAGTGTACACAGTAAAGATATACAGAAAAGCTCTTAAAAGTTATAAACCCAAACATTGCATAGTGCTTAGAACTCGTTTAATCACAGAACAGGAGACAGTTTCTAAAGAGCTTGCAGTTCAGTGCCTTCCCACCTCCTCTTTCTAAGTTAAAACAAAACAAAACAAAAAACTAAGACTCAAACCAACTCCACTGGAATCATCCTTTAATCTCATTCTAAACTTGTGTCATCCTGTTGAATAGAGGCCCACAGGGAACAGGGCCTACAAATCCCTGGACCTCCTGGTCTCTGGTAAAGACACGGTTCCTCCCCTGAACTGGCTTCCTTAAAGCTAAGGTATTTTCTCTTTTGCACACAGAGCAGTATTTTCCAAAATGTACTGTGGAAATCACTGAAGGGGTCAGGGGGTGTGTACATACATGAACTTTAAGTGGTTTATGAACAAGTATTTTTTAATTTTCACATTTTTTAGTTTAAATGTATATTGAGAAAAATATATAACATCAAATATGAGATTCATGGATATTCCTTATAACACGGCTAAGAGTTTTAAAAAGGGAGGGACTTCCCTGGTGGCGCAGTGGTTAAGAATCCGCCTGCCAATGCAGGGGACACGGGTTCGAGCCCTGGTCCAGGAAGATCCCACATGCCACGAAGCAACTAAGCCCTTGCACCATGACTACTGAGCCTGCGCTGTAGAGCCCGCGAGCCACAACTACTGAGCCTGCACGCCTAGAGCCCGTGCTCCACAACAAGAGAAGCCACCACAATGACAAGCCTGCGAACTGCAACAAAGCAGCCCCCGCTCGCAGCAACGAAGACCCAACACAGCCAAAAATAAATAAGCAAATAAATAAATAATTAATTTAAAAAGGAGGAATCACTGCAAGAAGTACATATATTAACCAAGTAGTTGTTAAATAAACCAATCAAATGCTACTTTAGTCAGCAAAACTGCAAATTGCTCAGGTGATAGAAGTGTGGGAAACTGTCAAAGGGGAGGGCGACCGGATTCTGGCACCTACTCTGTTATGCCCAGCTGGGGAGATCTTGTTTTAATTTTTATTTTTTAACACAATTTTAAAATATACCCCATTGGGCTTCCCTGGTGGCGCAGTGGTTGAGAGTCCGCCTGCCGATGCAGGGGACACGGGTTCGTGCCCTGGTCCGGGAAGATCCCACATGCCGCGGAGCGGCTGGGCCCGTGAGCCATGGCCGCTGAGCCTGCGCGTCCGGAGCCTGTGCTCCGTAACGGGAGAGGCCACAACAGTGAGAGGCCCTAGTACCGCAAAAAAAAATTTTTTTAAATTTAAAAAAATATATATATACTCCATTTACAGTTATTACAAGATATTGGGTATATTCGCCTTGTTGTACAACACATCCTCGTAGCCTACCTTACATCCTGTAGTTTGTACCTCCCACTCCCCCACCCAGCCGGGGAGATCGTGAACAAGTCACTTCCTCCGGTAAACTTCAGATTGTAAAATAAGAGGGGTATTAGGGGGAAATGTTGGAAAGTGGGGCTGTTCTTGTTCCAGGAGCCCAGGGCTCCCCAGGGTATCTGAGGGGCTGGCTGAGGAAGAAGGATGAGGCCAGCTGTCTAGGCTCCAGCCCCCAGAGCAGCTTTCATTGGTTTTACATATCAGGCTTCTAATAGAAATTGGTTTGAAAACAGGGTTTCACTGACTTTTAAAAAGTCTGAAAATGTTCTTCTCAGCCTGAAAATATCATATTTTTATATTTTGCTTTTATAAACCATAACGAACCAAAAAGCTAATGGTATTTAAATAAGCTCAACAAGAGTGAGGCTTGTTTCAGGAATTTTAGCCAAATAATAACAGATAACACGTTTTGATCACATAGTATTTACCAGGCACTATGCTATAGACCTCATAGTATATACCAGGCACTGTGCTATAGATTTTGTTTTGTTTTGACAAAACAAAATTGAAAACAAACCACCACCATGAGGTAATTAACTCCATTTTATAGATGAGAACACTGAGGCTCAGAGAGGTTATGCACTTGGCTTAGGTCACCCAGTTTGTTTCTGGTCAGGATATAACCCAGGCAGTGTGAATCCAAACCCTTCGCCTGTATTGCTGTTTTTGCCCCTGGGATGAGAGAGTGAGGTGCCCTAGTCTGAAGGCCAGTATCCTGGGGGTTGGAGATCTCCAGCAATATAACCATCCAGGTAATCCCACTTATCTCAACTTCACATACAGCTGCCCTGCACATTTCCAGTTACCCAGCATCCATGAGCCAATTTTCAAAGACTCTACCCATTCATCCAGTTGTTTGGCAGCTGTGGTCCAAGCATGCTGCTTTTGGCTAAATCATGGGTGATTTCTAGGTCACTGTACAGTCTTTGGTGTGAGGGTTCACCTGTGTGTGGGCTCACCAGCCACTTGCAGTAGAGTTCCTCATGTTCTGAAAGCACTCTGGGTTCTCAGGCTAGGTCCCTTGTTCATATTCATTTTCATTCTGTACCCCAGTGCTGGGCCTACCTACTGTCTGATCCACAATTACATTCCTGCTCCTGCCCTCACCTAGTTTCCCTTTTCCCAGACCCATGACTGACTTCAACACAATTTTTTCCTCTCTCTCCACCCAACCCCCATTCTGCTGCTCCTGGGGAAAAAGCAGAGAACCCCTTTGAGATTTCCAAAAGTTTTTTTTTTTTTTTCTAGTAACAATGGAGGGGACATGATAATCATTTTTATTTAACAATCACTAATAGAGTGCTTACCTTATTACCAAACACCACTCTAAGTGCTTTACAATGAGTAACTCGTTGATTCCTTATAATGACCCTATGAGGTAGGTACTATCATTATCCTTGTTTTGTAGATGAGGAAACTGAGGCACGGAGAGATTAGGAAACTTGCCAAGGGTCTCTTAACAAATAAATGACAGATTTTATATTCAAAACCAAGATTGTGTAGCTCCAGTTGGTAGGCACCTGTTAGCCACCTCGTGCTGATGCTTCCCAAAAGAAAAACATTAACAAAAAGTAACAAGAGAAGGTCGGAAGTTGGAAGTCATCTGAATTCTTTTTTTTTTAAATTGAAATATAGTTGATTTACAATCTTGTGTTAGTGTCTGGTATACAGCAAAGTGGTTCAGTTTTACATATATATTCCTTTTCAGATTCTTTTCCATTATAGTTTATTACAAGATATTGAATATAGTTCCCTGTGCTATGCAGTAGGGCCTTGTTTATCTGTTTTATATATAGTATTACAGTTTGCAGTTTGCAATTAGCAGATACATCTTAATGCTTTATGGTCCTCCAAGACTTTCAAATGCCTCTTACAACATTCCTTCATGGCTTGTGCTGCTGGGCTGTTGATTCCCTTTTCATCGTAGTGCCGGGCCCGGGTCTCAGTAAACGACCATTAGAGAGGGCAGGATACTGGGTCTCTGCTGAAATCCTCCCAGATCTTTTTATCATTTTGGTCATTTCTCCCCAGCGTCAAGTGTGCTTTTGTTTACAACAGCCTAACCTGTGACTCTTCGGGAGCCCCTGTTCCCTCAAGGGCATGGTTTTGGAAGTGCTGAGAAGTTTTCATCCTCCTGGAGTAGTCCTTAACAGGTGGCCACCGGTGGGGAGTGGGAATGCCTTGCCTTCGTTTGGAAGAGACACAGGTGTGACTTGCATTCCAGAGTCCCCTGCAGCATCAGGCCCAATGGCAGCCTTGCTGGTTTCTTCCCTTTCCCCTTTGTCCACTCCTTTACTGATTTCTCCTGGGAGCCCTTCCTTAATAAATCATGTGCCCACAGTTCCTCGCCTCAAGCTTTTGTTCTGGGAAACCCAACCTAGAAAAAACTTAAAAAAAAGAAAAACACCTTAAATGTTAAAAGAAATAGTGCTCCCTGATTTCAGGATAATTTAATAGAGCCAGGCCTGTTCCTTCTTAGCATCCTGATGGATTTAATGCTCAATTGAGCATTTTATTTACATTTTCACTCATCTTTGTAAGAGTTAATAGTGCCCAGTCTTTACGTTGCTCTTTTATTTCTTTGAAAGGTTTCTGCAATTCTTCCTCTCTCTAGGGACTCACTGGAAAGGATTGACTTAAACAGGGGTTAAAAATTTGTGTTACCCCAAACCCCTACCACCTTTCAGGAAGCAGTATCTCAAGTCATTCTTTGTCCCCCAGGACATGCACACGTGAACAAGCACGCACACACACATACATGCAGATATACTCACATATATGTGCACAAATCATGTGCTTACATGCATGCACCTGTAATGCACATACAAATACACATGTGTGCACACAATACTCATATATATGCACACACAAACCATGCACACACATGCATGCATGCATACACATATATGTGCCACAGTTAGGATACAGATTTCTGCCCGTCTCTCTGCCTAAGCAGTTCTCTGAGGAAACTCCTGATGCTTCTTTTTACTTGTATAGCTTCCCAGAGGAGTATGAAGGACCCTGATGGCTGTCAACAGAGTGTCATATGTGGCTCTGAACCAAATGATATAATTTTAAATGTAATGAGAAAAATAGAAGGCACTGAGGAAAAAAAGAAGGCAAATTATAAAATTTCTTTGGGCAGCTTTTAAAACACAGCTGGCCTGTTCAATCATCCTAAAAGTTTTTTTAAAGTCTAAGGGGGCATACAAAATTACCTTTAATTGAGTGTTTACTACAGCTTACATATTACTGTTAGGTCAAGTTTATAATACAGTAGATTCTGAACAGAGCTGTATTTATTACTATGTTGTGTGTATGTCGATTGTTATCTCAATAAAACTGGGGGTTGGGGGGAAGGACTATTAAAAAATACTTTCTGTAGAAGCTAAAAGAATCCCTGCCAGGTGACTTTCACATCAAAGAGGGGAATTTACATGTGACGAGTGTTACAGGAGGAACTGAATCCTCTTGGGAGGTGTTGCTTCTCTCCTAGCCCATAAGAACCAACAATGAGGACTCCTCATCGATGAGGTACGGTGCTAAGCACCCTATGTGAGTTATCTCAATTACTTCTCACAGCGCTGCTATGTGAGAGATAGCATTATTCAGTGAAAAAACGGAGGGTTACGTGAGGCGACCAGCAATTATCTGACAGGTCTGGATTCAAATCAAAATCCCTAGCGCCAAAGCCCGTGGCCTTAAACAATAAAAGGAATGAGGGGGAAATACTAGTATATGTAAGTGAACACCTGGATACCCCTCTACCCTTGTGTGGCTCTGCCTGCCTAGACTTAAAGTCAGGCCAGAGCCTCCAAGGTATGTGGCCCAAAGGGACCATGGGAATTTCTTATACCTTAGGACAGGTCACTCAATGATCGTAGCTGATACTTACGAGTGTTTCCCAGGTGCCAAGCACTGGTAAGATCTTCACAAGCATTATCTCACTTAAACCTCAAAGTCCAAAGCTGTGAGGCAGGTAGTATAGTGACCTTGTTTTACAGATGAACATAGGCTCAGAGAGGCTGATTTCCTTGCCCATGGCCACACAGCTCAGAAACAGCAGACCTGGCCTTCAAACCCAGATCTGGTCTGAGTTCAAGCCACATACTTAACCCCCTCTCCTATACTGCCCTCCAAAGTACTAAGCATAAGACAAATTGAATAGTCTGGGTCTCAAATACGTCCTTAAAACCCTACCAGGTCTCTCAATTAAAACTGGAAAAAGATAAAAATTAGTCCTTTTTTCAGATATTTCCAAATTGTGATTTTTTTTTTTTTTTGCCTATGCAGCACCTAAATCTCATTCCCTTTTAGTTGGAATTCCATTTTTGGAAGGTCTTGAAGGGGGGGTCCCTGCCTGCAGCGGAAGCTCAGAGAGGTCAGATAGTCCCTGTCCTGCTTCCTGGCTCAGCCAACAGGATGCTCCAGCAGGGAAAGATGGCTATGGAGGGATGGTGATGCAAAGACACAGGAGCCCTTAGAGAGCACTCACAGCAGTGCCTGTGGCCGTGAGTAATATTTCTGTGTCACGTCTTTGGCTGGGTTTCCTGCTGACTCACTTCCATTGGTTCCTGCCTGTTTCCTGGGGCCTGTCACTCAGCCTCCGCACCCATTCTATGACCCACCAATATCTTTCCAGTACTTTCTCTTTCTGTTCAGGTAAACTGCAGGTTGCTTCTGATGTGTGCAACCGAGAACCTGACGAGTACGAAATTATTCCTGCATTTGGAATTACATAGGTAGAGGCGAAGATAAACCCTTATCTTAGACTTCCACAGATGATAAAGAATGTACTCTTTTCTGAGATCCAAGGCTAGGGACATAAGTACGTCTTTGTACTTGGGTAACAACAATCTTTTGTACATTGGGACTATAAGGAGCTTTCCTGTGAAGGCCAGAGGCTGTCAGTAGCACTCTAAGTATTAAAAAACAGACACACACACACACACACACACCAACACACACATGCACTCACACAAGATAAAGGTGTTATCTGACAATGATGGCAAGAGAGACTAACTCCTTTCCTAAAGAAACATGCTATGGAGAGGGCATTTGGAAAACAGATCTTTAAATATTTTGTAGTTATGTGGTTTGTTCCTAAAAAACATCAGTGTGCACTCACAAAAGTGCTCATAGCTGCACACTTTTAAATTTGGAAGTCAAAATTTCTAATTTAAAGTAAGAAGTGCATGTTTCAGGGGATTTTGAATCCATTTGTTAGTTTAGAAAAACAACTGACTGACCTCAGGGAAAATGGAAATACACTAACTGCATTACAAGAGTAGCAGCACCCTTGCAGAGTTAGTGACTAGGGCTGAAAAACTAATATCATTAGAGGAAACTTGTAAGTGAGGGTAGCCATTAAAGAAGTAACAAAATAAACTGACCTTTAGAGCCAGAACTTTGAAAAGATCAATAAATCAAGATGATGAAAAAAGTCCCATCACAATGTCTTGGTAAAAATATTATGATAAACAACATTCATAATATTTTATGATTTATAATATATTATAACAGTATATTAAATATCATTAATAATATTGCTACTATTAGACATTTGAGTGAGAACAAAAAGTAATATATTATTAAATAAAACAGAATAGTTTAGAATATGTGTAGAATGTTTAAGTAAATAAATAAACCTCTACTGGGCATGACTGCTTAAATTTTTTTTAGTGATAGAAATGCGCCTTCAAAAAAGTTTGAGTACCATGGGCCTAAACTATTACATTATAAAGCAAAATGACCCTGTGAATTGACCTTAAGGGGCCATAGTGCATAGCGTTTCTCAAACTCCTCTAGTCATGGAACGTATGAAGAGATGAGGATTCCAAGAAGCCTTCTGCGGACAATGCTGTATGATGGTTAACAGAGTGGCCCTGCATGGCAGTCAGAGCTGGATTTAACTACCAGCCTCATCACACACTAGCTGGGTGCCCTGAACATGTTACTAAATCTTTTTGACCTTCTGTTTCTTACCTGTAAAATGGGGCTAGGAATAGCACCTCATATGCTTGTATAAACTTTTAAAATGATACTGTATATAAGTGCCTAGTATTGTATATAAGTGCCTAGTATTATATATAAGTGCATAGTACCTGACATCTTGTAATCACTTCTTGAAAGGAAGCTTCTATTATTACATGATACTAGAAAGTTAGGATAATTGTTTAGAGAGCTGTCATCTTTCACAACTACACTTCCTCAGGGCAAGGGTTGAGTCATCTATTACAAGTCCTATTAACACTTAGCTGCCATAGACATTCATGAATGAATGAAGAAATGAATGATAGAAGCAGAATTCTCTGAAATGAAAGTTTGGGAGACTAAGTATAGCACCAAAGACTGAAGGAAAAACATTTCTTTCTTGGTTGTCTATAACTCACCTTTTAATGACTAGACCAGAACACTCATATAGGATGAGTATTCCTAGTAGCTTTTGTTACCTAGACAGTTGATAACAATTAGCCAGTAATTAATTGTTTCCATCTGCTCCCCTTTGATTCATCATTCAAAACAAATTTATTATGGTTCTCCTGTGGTTTGGTATTGCTAGGAGCTAGAAGTCTAGTACAACCTGAGATGAAGACAAGATGACTACAAGTGCTTTAAAGGTCAAGGGAGTAAGGACTGGGGTGGCCAGGGAACGTTCAGCCATGGGGGCATAAGATAGGCTTCCCCCTCCCCCTCCAACTTTATTGAGGTATAATTGATGAATAAAATTGCAATATATTTAAAGTATATAATGTGATAATTTGCAATACTTATACATTGTGAAATGATTACCACAATCAAGTTAATTAACTCATCCATCAACTCACCGTTTTTTGTCTTTTTTGTTTTTGGTGAGAATGCTTAAGATCTACTCTCTTAGTAATTTCAAATACACAATACAGTATTATTAATGACAGTCACCATGCTGTACATTAGATCCTCAGAACATATTCATCTTATAACTGAAAGTTTGTGCCCTTTGACCACCATCTCCCCTCTTCCCCCACTCCCCAGCCCCTGGCAACCATCAGTTTACTCTCTGTTTCTATGAGTTTGACGTTTTCTTTCAGATTCCACATGTAAGTGATACCATACAGTATTTGTCTTTCTCTGTCTGGCTCAGGTGGGTTTGAAAGGGTAAACAGAAGAGAAATTATTTCAGGCCCAGATAAAACGAGTGAAGGCATAATAGAGTCAATTTCTCTCTCTCATTTCCCTTTGTGGGCTCTTCCCCAGCCCCTGCTGTTCCTATTACAGTGTTTAAATAGTTCTAATGATACAACTGCTACTCCTGATGTCATATTTATTGATCAATAAATAACTCAAAAAAGTCCTAGGCTTCACATGGCCCAGTTTTGGAGTGGTATTGTATTCAGAAAAAGAATCCAGAAACCAAAAGTGAAAGGTAATTCCTATGTACTTTCTTCAATTTACAACTCAAAGTAACACTTGAGAAAGTCACTCTCGGTCAAGTCCCCTGGTCTCCAATCAGCAGCTGCTAAGCCCTCTCTCTTTCCATTTCTTTCTTTTTTTTTTTGTAAATTAATTAATTAATTTATATTTGGCTGCGTTGGGTCTTTGTCGCTGCACATGGGCTTTCTCTAGTTGCTGCGAGCCGGGGCTGCTCTTCGTTGCAGCGCGCAGGCTTCTCATTGCGGTGGCTTCTCTTGTTGCGGAGCATGGGCCCTAGGTGCGGGGGCTCAGTAGTCGTGGCGCACAGACTTAGTTGCTCCGCAGCATGTGGGATCTTCCCGGACCAGGGCTCGAACCGTGTCCCCTGTATTGGCAGGTGGCTTGTTAACCACTGCACCACCAGGGAAGCCCCTCTTTCCATTTCTTAATACCCACTGGTGTCAGTTGGGGTTGCATTCAGCTGCATGTAATGACACCTGTATGCACCTGTGTAACTAAATGGAGGTTTTATTTTCCGTGTGTAACCAGAATTCCAGGGGTAGGCAGTTCAGGGCTGGTATCACTGCTTGAGGAAGTGTCCGTGACCACAGTTCCCTTTAGTTTTCATCTTTTGCAAAATGGTTGCTTCACCTCAAGGCTTTGAATCTGTGTTCTCAGCAGGAAGAAGGAGAGGAATGAAAAGCAAATGACAAAAGCTTCATGCATGCCAGCTGAGTCTGTCTTCTTATTTTTCTTTTTTCTTTAAATTCAGGAAAATAATAGTTTTTTAGAAACTCCACCCCTTGGAGTTCTGCTTATATCTCATTGGGAGTATTGGGTCAATTGGCTATCCATAGCAGAAAGAGAGTCTGGAAAGGTAAGGATTTTTGTTTGTTTTTTTAAAGTGGGCACATTGTCCCCTAAGAACAAAAATGGGGGAGAAAGGAAAGAATGATGGTTAGGCAGCTGGCGGTGTGTGCTGTATTTCTCTCCACCGAAATGCTCCCTGAACCTCTGCTAACACACAGGTACACATATAAACTCCCCTCTCATCTCCCCCTCTCTTTCCACTACTATTCTCTTCTTTCTTTCAGGAGTCAAACTGGATCTTTTTTATTCCAGCTTTTTGGGGGCTCCTCTCCTCAACTGGGAAATACCTACTGGATGACAGGCACTGTGCCAAGCCCTTTATAAGTATTATTTAACTCTCATTACAGCCTACAAAGCAGGTACTTTTATTATCATCCCATGTATAGATGTGGAAAGTGACGCTTAGAGTGATGAATTAACTTGCCAAGGTCACGTAGTTAGTAAGAGAGTAAGAGGTAGTGCTGTCATTTGAACTCTGATGTCTCAGGTAGAAACTGACTTTGAGATGGACATTTGTAGACAGGAAGTTCACTGTGAAGTGCCTTCAGGATTAATACCTGTCGGGGAGCAAGAAAGCAGGATTGGCCAGAAGAAGTGAAGCTAAGACATAGTTGCAACAAAGGGTTTGGCCAATCCCATGAGGAGCTTTGGAGTTGAGAAGGTCCATCAGTGTAATCCCACCTGGAGGCAAAGATCTCAAGGGCCAGGCCTTTAGAAGTGGGGGTCCCCTAAACTGGAAGTGGGTTCTCATAGGGAGGGGGTTTGACCTTGGGCAAGGTAGTTCTCTTCAACTGATGGTAATTTCTCTATAGGGCCTCAGACAGCCATCAGCTACTAACCCTCCCAGCAGCAGGGGTAGGGGTAGGGAACGAGGGCTTCAGTCCTGAAGCGGATACCATGGCGTCCACTATTGTCAAACCCTTGCACTATTCAAATCCACTTTCTTCATATAAGTTCTGGGAATAGTTCCTACAGATTCTGGTTGGTCTCTTTTCTGGGGGAAATTTACAAGAGTATAGTTAGTAGGATGAATTATAGCCCTCACCGCTGTCACTGGTCTTAAGACCACACTGATCATCTCCCTTCCCTTGCCTTTCTGGAGTCCCCTGGCCCTAAGGTAGCATCTATGGTACTCTCAGTGGCTTTCATGGTAGGATGACCGAAACACACATCCCTGAGAGGGTCTGAGCCCCTAGTCACCACATCCTTTTCAGATGTGGCTGCCGTAGTTGTCTATTTACCATCATAACTGAACAAGGGAATACCAAGAGACGTCCCTGTAGATTGCCAGACATATTCTACTCTGCCCCCTGTTGTGTAATAGCAGCTCTACCTCTTCCTCATGATCGGGGTCAATTATCCCTGAAGATGTGACTTCTTTCCTTGCCTGCTAGTGTCTTAGTACAAACAGCCCAAAGTGACTGGGAGGCAGGCATAGCTTGAAGTTTAATGGGACTATTGCTGGGTCCCCTGGTGGAAGTGTTCTCCCTTTGGGAACAAGGATCTCTAGTCCTACAGAGCCCAGAGTTGTGGGGATGGGAAACACAAACTCCCCAAATGGATCACTAGGGTTGATGTGAAGCAGGACCACTCCTTCTACCCCTCAGCTCTCAGATCCACGAATCCTACCTATTGGGGACATAGCAGTACATAATGGTCTTTGATTAGGGTGCATTATTTGTCCTGGAGGATGGTGCCCCATCCTCTCAGTGTATCGTCTCTAATCTGGACCTCAGTTGTGCCTTCAAATGGCCATTCCATTACTCTGTTGGACTGGCAGTTTCTGGCCAGTGGGGTATGTTATAGGACCGATAGATATATGGTCATGTATCCACCGCTTTACACACCTCTTTTATTGTAGCAAGGTTTCTTTGGTCCACTGCTATGTTATGTAGGATCCTGTGTAAGTGGATCAACTATTCTGTAGACCCTTAGACGGTGGTGCTGGCTAAAAACAAAGAAACCAACCAACCAACCTGAGGGCAGGAAAAGCAAACCCATACCCAGAATGTGTATCTATTCTAGTCAAGATAAATTACAGTTCCTTCTAGGATGCAGGAAGTCAATTTGCCATCAACTGGCTGGTTGGTTTCCTTTGAGGGATGGTGTCGTAGTGGGGACTCAGTTTTGCTCTCTGTTGCTGGCAGCTTGGGCACTTGGAGGCAACAGTAGCGCAATCAGCCTTGGTGAGCAAGAGCCCGTGCTGTCGGACCCATGCGTAGTCTCCATCTCTACCATTGTGGCTACTCTCTAAGTGCACTCTAATCTCTGCATTCCCCCAGGGGATGCAGGGTTTGGTTGTTTTTTTTTTTTTAAATTGAGAATCTTGGATAGATTGGTGCGGGGCAGTTTCAGAAGCTTCCACTTGGCTTTCCCCACTATAACTACTCATCCCACAGGCCAAGGAACTAATGTGGGGCTTCTGCTAACTACCAAGTATGTCTATTCTAATTATACATTCAGGGAGGACCAGAGGACTCATTACCATATGCACTTACTGGAAATCCAGTTTTCTTTAGTCATTAGGTTCTGGGTCTGCACATTGGCTGAGGTCCAGAAACCAGGCAGAGGATTGTGACTTTTTATTGCAGCAGCTTCCCTCAGCCTCCTCCTCATTCATCCTTGAGTTTTAAAAGGTGTACACAAAATTGGGGCAGCCACTATGCAAAACAGTATGTAGGTGCCTTAAAAAGCTAAAAATAGAGCTACCATGTGATCCAGCAATTCCACTCCTGGGCATATACCTGGAAAAGTTGAAAACTCTAATTTGAGTGTTCATAGCAGCATTATTTACAATAGCCAAGATATGGAAGCAACCTAAATGTCCATTGACAGATGAATGGATAAAGAAGATGTGGTATATATAAATAAACACACACACACACACACACACACACACACACACACACACACGGAATACTACTAAGCCATAAAAAAGAATGAGATATTGCCATTTGCAGCAACATGGATGGACCTAGAGAATATCATACTAAGTGAAGTAAGTCAGACAAAGACAAATATTATAACCACTTATACGTGGAATCTAAAAAATAATACAAATGAATCTATTTACAAAACAGAAACAGACTCACAGACATAGAAAACAAATTTAGGGACTTCCCTGGTGGCGCAGTGGTTAAGAATCTGCCTGCCAATGCAGGGGACACGGGTTCGATCCCTGGTCTGGGAAGATCCCACATGCCGTGGAGCAACTAAGCCTGCGTGCCGCAACTACTAAGGCTGCACACGTAGAGCCTGTGCTCTGCAACAAGAGAAGCCACCGCAGTGAGAAGCCCGCGCACTGCAACGAACAGTAGCCCCCGCTCGCCTCAACTAGAGAAAGCCCACGCACAGCAATGAAGACCCAATGCAACCACACACACACAAAAGAAAAAAGAAAACAAACTTATGGTTACCAAAGGGGAAAGGGCTGGGAGAAGGATAAATTAGGAGTATGGGATTAACAGATACACACCACTATGTATAAAATAAACAACAGGCATTACTGAATAACACAGGGAACAATATTCAATATCTTGTAATAACCTATAACGGAAAGTAATTTGAAAAAAAAATATGTAACTGTATCACCTTTGCTGTATACCTGAAACTAACACAATATTGTAAATCAACTATACTTCAAAAAAAAAAGTGTACACGATGAAACCTGGTTGGCTGCGCATCTCAGTTTCCTTTAGGTACACAGTGTTCTATTAACTATCTCCATAGCTCTCTGTGGGTCATGTCCCCTTGGTTGCCACTCTTAACAATGCCACTTAATTCTGTTGGTTAAGCGCTGCCACTTGGTCTCCATTTCTTCGGGATGCTGTCAGGCCTGTTGTTATCAGGAAGCCTAGCTCGGTAACAGTATCTTCCGTCATCAGCCCAGGCCTGCAGAGAGGAGTGCAGTAGTGAGGCTGATGTCCCTTCCCCTAGTGCATTCCTTGTTGGCTTGTGCTAAGTGGCAGAACGTAGTCAGTTGGTGGGATGTACGCGGTATATCCCTCTAGCCTGCCCACTTCCCTGCGTCTTTTGCTCCCTTCTTCTGTCGTCTTCCATGACAGCTCCAGCCTTTCTGTTTCACCTAAGGTGGACCACTGCTTTCTCCAAGCTTCCTAGAACCATCCCAGCAACCTGTTAGCACTATCTCCTGGATTCCTTGCCAGGATGTAAATACTGTAGAACGGGAATATGCTCATGTCAGTAAATTCTGCTTTGTCTGGTGTTATGCTGTCCTCTTTCCTCCCCAATTCAGCACCCTGGGGACTTGATCCCACACATATAGTCCCAGCTTCTGCAAGTGTATATACGTTAGCTAGGTCCTTTAGCTCTTTCCGGTTGCATAGTACCTCTCCTCCTTTGGCAGGTCCAGCAATTCCTCAGTGGGGTTATTTTGTGACTTGGCTTTAGTTATTGGTCTGGTAGGAAATGTACAGGTAGATCCTGAGAGCCTTGCAGGGTAGAGACTTCATTTTCAAGCAGGGGGCAGGGCACTTCTACAAACCCAGCGCTCAGGGTGATGTGGGATTTTAAGGTGTCTCAGTGCCTTTACCCAGATACTCCATCCGAAGTGTCAGGACCCCTCTGCTTCCTGGCTACAGCCCTGATCTTGGCATTGCACACTTCCCAGAGCTGAGAAGTCAACCTTTTGGGAGTTCTCCTAAGCTGCTAATTCAGTCCTGGGCCTGATCCCCCGCTTTTTCTGCCTCCTCCCCCTCCCCCACCTCATTTATATGCTGCTAAGGAGGCACTCTAGCTTTCATCCTAAGCCTTTAGTTGGTGATTAATCACCCTCAACTTTGCATTGTCTTTTCCTGAAGCTTAGATTTACTCCATCGATAGCTATCCAATCCCGTAGTTCTTAAATTGCTATTTCCCCCATATAGGGGTAGGATTCAGTAGAAAGAGAAGCTGGACTAAATGCAGTCACAGCTGAGGCCTCAGCTGACCCCTTGGGAGCTGATCCCTTAAGGGGACTCTGGAGTGGGAAGGGCCCTCCAGGGTGGTCTCACCCTGAGGCTGCATCTCCTGGTCATTTGTGCGGGCTCCCCTGGGCAACGGTGTGACCTGATCCAGGTAGTTGTTTGAATGAGGGCAATTCCCGGAAAGGGATTCTGTTGAGCGCTGTTGGCCACCAACACTTCCAGGGCTGGGGAAATGGGCGCCTCGGTCCTAAGAAGTTGCCTGCTCCTTGGCATGCTGGAGGTGGGAGAGAGAAGAGAATAGAGGGGATGCTCCTCTTGAAGAGCTTGAAGAAAAAGAT
The DNA here is from genome assembly GCF_003676395.1 of Aethalodelphis obliquidens. Classification (NCBI taxonomy): domain Eukaryota; kingdom Metazoa; phylum Chordata; class Mammalia; order Artiodactyla; family Delphinidae; genus Aethalodelphis; species Aethalodelphis obliquidens. The sequence continues at coordinate 2,749,817 of NW_020837982.1, read as the reverse complement.
TGGCAGATTGTTGCCTGACCAAGGAACAGAAGATGAAGGAAAGAGATGCATTTCAAACTATATCAAACACTAGTAGTTCCCCTAAACCCTCTTGTGCGGGACGGTGCAGAATGGGGGATGTTAGGACACAAAATTCTGTTTTACTCTGAAGGCCATGTCTTCCTACTAGACCAGAGCTAGTCAAACTGGTGCTCCATGGGCTAAGTTCAGATAGCAGACGTATTTTGTTTGGCTGCCCAGTGTATAAAAAACTGTGAATTGGCTGCCACTGTGTAAAAATTGGAAGAGTTTTGTATGTAAGTTCAGAGCTCCTGCTTGTCTTGAGTGATGGAAGATCTAGCAACACTGTGTCAACATTCCTGCAGGGCAGGAATTGACTGGAGTTGAGTGACAGCTGCTCCTTTACGGGAGGGGATGTGCTCCATAGTTCACCCGTCTCTATGGGTGAATTTCTGAACTTCTTTGGCATTTTTGTTTAGAATTCCTGCTATACTGTGCATGATATATATAATAGGTGTTTGGGCACTTAATATTGGTTTAGTGGAATTGAATGAATTTGATTGGAGAGGAGGTTTGGAGTGACGTCTAGACCTCCAATTGTAATGAGTGGCTTGGCACTCAGGGGAGGCCCCGGGACAACAAGTGCTGATTAGGATAGATTAATGACATGCTGGCTGGAGCCTGCGTAAAGCAAGATGAGCAGAGGGCAAAGGCCTGAAGTTTGGGTGTCTTACCATAGAGTTAGAGAGGAATGGGGAATTAGGGGAACCAGAGAAGGAGAGGAAAGGGAAGCACAGAGGGACCTTGGCAATGAAATGTCACTGGAGGCAAGGGAGCCAAGAGTTTGGGCAGTTACCTCCAGTCTAGCAAAAATGAGAGGAATGGACAGGGAAAAAGGCATGCCAACAGGGAAGTAATTAGGGACTTTCAGAGGAAGTATGAGAAAAGGAAAGATAGATTGTGGGTCTGGAAGTTCGGCCCCGAAGTAGAGGCCCTGGGATCCTTCGTGGGCATATGAATGAGAGCCTTTTGGGGGGTCCTAATTGGGGAAGGCATAGATGGACATTGGTTTAATATTCATCCTTTTCTTCAATACTGTCAGCATCATTTCTGACATCATCTAAAAGAAATTAGTCAGTATTCATGTTGCATCCTTAAAGAATGGACAAAAGAACCATCCAGACTCTGTCCTCTTGTTCTATTGGAATGAAATATTAATTAACTTAATATGTATTTTGGACAATCACCAGCCGGCAGAGACTGGAAACTTCTCTCACAGATATATCTCTCTGTATGAGTGCTATTGGCTTTGTGGGTTTTCTGTGGTAAAATTAAAATTCTGGTTTTGCTCTACCTTGTCACCCAGTTAGTAACCTGCTGTGTGGCCTCACTGGCTCTTAATTAGTATGTGCTCAGAATGTGTAAACTCACTTTAACATTAGCCTAAGTAAAGTGTATTGAGGAAGATGAAATTAAAAGGAACACATTCCAAAGTTCACGTTAGATATAGATAGATCATCCATTGTTTTGGATGTAAACCTGGAAAACCATCATGACCCAATTCCACACGAAATCATTTCAACTCTGGTATTGGGGGCACAGGGAACGCCTTTGTTTCAGAAGAGCCATAATCTGTCTCTATTGTCTTTGGGGTCAAACCACCTGGGTTTGCATCCTGACTCTGACACCTACCAACCAACTCTATGACTTCAGCCAAGTCACAGAACCTCTTGTGACCCAGCCTCATTACATGAGGGTAATGATGCCTATTGGAAAGCCTCGTTGAAAGAGTTAAATGAGAGGATGAATGTGTTGAATTAATAATGTATGCCAAGCCCTTAAAGGCTTTTTGAGGATAGTGAAACTTGAATCTTTCTATTTTCAACTAAGCAAAAGTTTTATTAACTCGGGTGCCTATCAGTTCAGCAGAGGAAGTCGACTGGGATTCCGGAGTCTGAGTACTTTGCCATTGGGTCTAGCACTGGGATTTAAGAGAACGTTTAAAAAGAAAAAAATCACCGAATCTCCCTTGGCCTTACTTTTTCCTGTTACTCAGCAGGCTATAGTAGCTACGAAGAACCTGGAAACCTGAGGTTGTGTGCTTTATTTTTTGAGAGAGCTTAAGGCAGAGCATAGCTCCCCAGAAATCAGCGGCAGAGATCTGTGTGCAGGGAGAAATGCTAGCCTCAGGGCGCCCTAACTTCCAACCCGGGGAGCAATCCAAACTCGGAGGCTGGCGGGGGACGGGGAGTCTGAGGTGTTGGTGGGATGGGAGCGGATGCTCCCGGGTCAGCTCAGACTCTCTCCGGCTACCACCAGAGTCCGAGTCGAGGTGAGCCCGGCGGCGTAGAGGGACGCGCGCCTCGGGGCCCGGAGGAGTTAGGTGACGTCACCTCCAGGAGGACTCGCTTTTTCATTAATGAAACCGGCCGGAGCGGGCGCATGCGCTGCAGGCCCCCTTTCCTCTCGCTTCCCCCTCCCCTTTCCCAGCCGCGCTCTCAATCTCGAGCTCGCTCGCTCTCCCTCTCCCCGGGCCGTGGAAAGGATCCCACTTCCGGTGGGGTGTCATGGCGGCGTCTCGGACTGTGATGGCTGTGGGGAGACGGCGCTAGTGGGGAGAGCGACCAAGAGGCCCCCTCCCCTCCCCGAGTCCCCCTCCCCCGTCCCCCTCCCCCCAGCCTCCTCGCCAACGCCCCCTTCCCCTCTCCCCCTCCCGGCCGGGCGCCGGCCACCCATCCCCACCCCCGTGGGAACGTTCGGCGCCTGCACTCCTCAGACCCTCTCTTCGCCTCTCCCCTCACCTCAGCCCCCGCTCCCCGCCCTCTTCCCGGCCCTGGGCGCCGGCCGCCCGGTCCCTCCGCCGCCCCCCGGCCGCGGGGAGGACATGGCCGCGCACAGGCCGGTGGAATGGGTCCAGGCCGTGGTCAGCCGCTTCGACGAGCAGGTAACGGGCCCTTGGCCGGAGGGAGGTGGGGACGGAGCGGGGGTGGGGACGGAGTGGGTGAGGGGAGGAAGGAGCGGCCGCCTCCCCCGCGGCCGCCTCCGGCGCGGCCGCCTCGGGCTCTAGAGGAAAGACTGGGGGGATAATTGGGGGTGGCCTAGGGGGGAGGTGCGGCAAGGAAGGGACAGCTGGTGGCTCGAGCTCCCCTTACCTCCTAAGTCGGGGGTGGGGCCTTTTCCCTGACCACCCCTCCGATCCTCCATCCCCTTTATCCTAGCCCTTCCGCTTGCTAATAGGGATGAGTGACCTGGGGACGCTTCCAGGGGCTCTCCATGTGGATTTAATCATCCCCCCCTTACTATTTTTTTGTGAACGGAGGTGGGTAACATTTAGGGGTTTCCTCTTCCCTCAGTGGATTTCCTAACTGGGGGTAACTGAAGGAACCCCCAAGGCCCGTCTTCTGTACCCCCAATGGGAGAACGATAACATCCCGCCCCTCCCCCAGTTTCTTCAGCTTCCTCTCTTGGAGGGGGAAGAGTGGAAGAAAGCAGGGAAAGCACAGGTTTTGTTACTTTCTGCTCCGTCGTCTCAGCCCGCCCCGAGAGCTCCGAGTGCACACACTCTGCACGTCTTTTTGATGCCCCACACGGGCGTCCCCCCATACCCTGATAAGACAAGACTGGCTTTTACATTGCCGTTTGCAGTGGAAACCATGGTTCTGGTTCCCTCCTGCTTCTGAAATATTTTTCTTTTTCTTTTTTTCCCCTTTCTTGGTAGTAGCAGTTTCCCCCTTTATTTTCTGCCAGAGATCTGAGAATGTGAATGTTGCTTTCTATAGTGGGAATCTTGGGGATTAAGGGGAGAAGAGTGAAAGGAAAGTGGGAAACTGCATCTGAGCCACTGACAACAGAGAGCAAAGACAGCTGGGAAGTGGTCCTGAAGCCGTTAATTCTGCTAGTGTTTTGTTGTTTTTTTAAACTCTCACCTCTTAGCTGACAAGAGAACTTTCATTGAGAATATTTGAGATGGAAAAAAAAAGTTTCATAGCTTGGAGAGGTACCTTTTTATTCCCTGAGCTTCAACTCTAAATCCTGGGGCTGATCTGAATGAATGCACCCGGAGCCTTTTGTCAGTAGGATTTAGTTTAACTTTGTGTTGCTTAGGTAGTTGGGGATCGTTTAAAGGGATGCTTTTTGCAGCTGCAGTTCTACCATGGGCTTCCTGTGATGGGGGAACTGTTTGAGATTGAGTCAATCTATTTTGTTTACTGGATATAATCATAAAACTGATTATGGGAGCTGAATGGGGGGAGGGCTCCACTTTTATTTGATCCATAAACATTTTCTTATGGGACTCATAGTGTTTCTGACCTATCTGAAAGATATTTGGGAATAGGCAGAGGAATTGAGAAGAAATTTGAGAAGAAACTACTTAGATAAAATAGAATTATTAAGCTGTCAGAGACTTCAAGTTCTTTCACACATCCTTATGCTTCCAGACCAAAAAGTATGTAAACGACTGTGCTACTAATCTGTTTGAGGAAGTGAAATGTTACTGCATATATTGGATTGTATTATTGATAGAGCCTTAGATTTAAAACTTGAAAGAAAAGACTTTCTCTGTGTAATTTAAAAAAAGGATTTAAAAGACCCACAGAACCCCAGAGCTGATCTGTGTGGACAGTTTAATCTGGGTGCGGGAATTTGATAGATTCACACCACGACTGTAGTTTCCAGTTTTTTTTAGTTAAAAATATTTTCCAGTTTTCAAACTTTATTTCTTCACTTCTTACCTGTTGATCTTTAGGCTTATCTGCCACATATGACAAACATAGTTTTCTATATTTTACAAGAGGAATGATTTTGATTATATGCCCAGTAATGCAAGTAAATTTTTCCTTCTTTTTGTCCCCGGAGTTAAAAGACCTTAGGCTTTGTTGTTTGCTTTGTTATGAATATTGTGGAATCAAACTCACCACCATCTGTTAAAAAGTAAGGATGTAAGAATTTTAAACAGAAGCATTAAAAAATATATTCCTTAGGTTGTAATTAAGAGAAAGATCCATAGGACAAATTATTCCTCACATTTTTCTCTTACAAGGTTAAAGCCCACTGACTTGGAGATGTAAAAGTATAAGAGTTTCGGTGTTTAACATAAGGCATTTATATACATTAACTTATTATAGAAGTAATAAACGTTTAATTCAAATTAGAGTTTACCTTGAGATTGGAAAGCAAGAAAACTAAGGCTCAGAGTGGTTAAATGACTTTCCAAGGTCACATAGCAGACCTAATAATAAGAGCCTCAGTATGAAAAGCATTGAATGCTGGACAATCAGGAATATTTTTTCTGATAAGTATCCCATAGGATTTGTTTTAATAATCCAAAAGTATAGTTAGGAGAGAAGAATTTATCTTTTTATTTAGGGGGGAAAACAACCTGCATGTAGTGAGAGATATTTGTATGAGAGTCTTAAGCATTTCAACTATGTCTAAAAGTTTTAAATTTTGGATATATTGACTGTAGTTTGTTTCACTCGGTCCAGGGGTAGCTGGGCTGCATCCTTTTATTATAGCTAAGGCATGTGTTGGGGCAGAGATCATGTGCAGGTCTAAAGATGGCAGCTCTATTTATGATTGAATTGATGTTTTGGTTGGACTTCTAATATTTGTGGTGATTAAAGTAGAAATGCATTACTAGCCGCTGTTGATTATGTGTTGTACTCTGATGGGTATTGCTCGGCAGCTTGGTGCAGTAGACCCAGTTTAAGCAAGTGGTAGTGTTCCATCTTGACATTTTGAGCTCAAGTCCTTGTTTCCAAGTGGGTAAAATAAAATTCCTGTAACCTGCTGGTATTGCAACTAAACCTAATATTTATGGCCTAAGTTGAACAATTCTTAACAATTTGAAAAGTAAGTACTAGACTTCCCTGGCAGTCCAGTGGTTAAGACACCCGTACTTCCACTGCAGGTCATGCGGGTTTGATCCCTGGTCAGGGAAGATCCCGCATGCACAAACAAACAAACAAAAAGTAAGTACTTTCTTGATTAGGGATGGGAGTTGTGAAGGTGGGCAGCTAGAAAGCTGAATGGATAAGTTATATCTTCTGCTTCTTCTTAACCTGCCTTTATGGTGCTGAATGGTAAGTTTCTAAATTGAAATTGGCAAATTTTAGGTGTGCAGCTTTAATTTGTGGCTCATTATCCAGGTTGCTTACAATGAGAGGGAGAACCTTCTTACATGCCTCACCTAGCTCCATATGCCCCACCAGCCTCTGTAGGACTTTGTTCCTGGAAAGGAGTATAGGAAAACTGGTCATATGAAGGTTTTTGTTTTAAGAAATTGAGAGAAGATATCACCAAATGATTTGCTTAAGTTCACTTAAGCACTTACATTTTCCATATCTGGTCAAGTAAAAATGGTATATAAAAAGCCAAAAAATAACATTTTAAAGAACATATTAGAGAGTAAACCCTGATTTTTTATTTTTAATAGTAGCATATTTGTTGTTGTAAATTGAACGCTAATCGGAATGTCCTTCGAATATGTGGTAGAAAATTCACGTTATAAAATGATTGGCAAGTGTCTTTGAAGTTACAAGCTACATGTTAGTTGGCCAGATACATTTGTAAAACTTTGAAGTCATTTTGGATTTAAAAAAAATCTCCTTAGCTTTGTTCTTAAAGCTTGTTCTGCGTTTGTAAGGCCTTATAAGTAGTTGAAAATGAATATTCTTTTGACAAGGGCTGTGTTATGGTGAGTGAGAAAAATTGCTTATTCTTTATTCTGGAACTCATCTTTTAAAAACAATTTCCAACTGGTCCTCAATTAGTTCTCTGTGTTCCCTCACTCCCCCCACCTTATCTAGCATCTAATTCAGTCTTTCTTTATGTGAGCGCCTTCCTTTTCACCTTCAAACTTAGATTTTTTTTCTTTTAAACATTTACTTGGTCCTGTAGCTTTCTGTGTACAGATCAGTCGTCTTCTTCCTTTGTTGCCAGATACCTGCTGCCTCTACTGTTTATCCACCTATATCCTTCAGAACTCTCTGAAAACTAGCTTTTGCCTCTTCTTTCCTTCTGGATTGCTTCTTTCCAGAAAGTGATTTCTTCTGGCAAAACAGTGGTTTTCTGATCAACTGTAATGCCTCTGTGGTGTTCCGTTACCCCTGGAAATCAGTCTCCTCGAATTCCCAAGACACAATACTGTCTTGTATGTACGCTTGCAGATCCTTATATGTTGATGTTCTCATCAATCCTTGTGCTTTCTCTATCATACCATGCTGCCCATTGTTGAACTGCGGTTCCTAAATGAGGGTCTGAGTTTTGTTCTGCTATTTACAGCCTCAGTCTTTATGCTAGCCATTAGATCTCTGTGGATCCTAGATTTCCTCATCTGTTGGAATTGACTAGAAAATCTGTACGATTTCTTTCCAGTTTAAATATTCGATGATTTTAATACTTTAACAGCATCTACCTATGCCACAACAGTCTATCGGGAGCTGACCCCACTTAATTTACCTAACGTTTTCTCATTATGCCTCAGTGTGCACCTGTGTTCCAGGCAAGCTGGCTTAGTCTCTCCTGTGTATGTCAAGCTTATTCCTGCTTCTCAGCCTTTGTTTACACCAGCCCCTGCCTAAATGCTTTAATTCCGCCTTTATCTTTTTTTTAATTCCTGTCCACACTTAAATGGGCAGCTCAAGCTTCATTTTTCCCACGAAGTCTTTTTAGACTAAACTCACTGCAGCCTCACTTCTTGGTGTGCTTGTCACCTGGGGTTCTACAGAACCCCCCTTTAACATGTCTCCCTTTGGGAGGGTAGGTTGAACATAGTTTAGCATTGTTTTCTTTTTATCAGATAGAGTATAAACTTTCGTAAAAGCAAGAAGCCATGGTTAGAATTCCCGTAATAGTCACCCCAGGGCCCAGCACAGTTAGAAGCACACAGTGAGTCATTGATGGAATGTTTTTCATATGATTCCTGGTTCAAAGGTAGACTGGCTAAAAAGAGTGGTAATTTTGGCTTTGTTTTAAATGTAAATAACTGAATTTTAATTTAGTGTTTATGGTAGCCTCGGTCTTATTAAGTTAAGTGATATTTTAAGTAGGAATAGGTTTTTAAGAAAAGAGAGCTTTAAGGAGGAACTTGTATATATTTATATTTCCTCCAATAGAGCTAACATTTTTAAATCAAGTTTCAGATCCAATTAACTACCTTTGTGATCTTGAATTTATCATTTACTTTTAGTGGCAAGTCTCTACATAAGGAAATTTTTTGCAGTGGTCTGATAGGATAATGAATGTGAAACACTTTGAAAAGACTAAAATTATTCAGATGTAAAACTGATACATTTTCTTCACTGCTGACTGATTATTATGTTTTCACTAAATAAAGGAGATTGACTAGTCTCTGGATATGCCCCTGTATGTACCTTGGCCAATATATACCTTACTTTAGCATTCACTGACGAATACTTAGGGTACTGAGAGGGTCCTTAGGATGACTATAATCGATCTGTTTTCTTGTTTATCATCTAATTTGTGGCATACATAATATACAGCTCTTCAAGTTTGGGAAGTGTAATAGAAAAATGTCATAAGGTGTGTGTGACTTGGGCCAGCAATATTGTTATATTAGATTTTAAATATTTCTACAGTTTTTGACATTTTTGACCAATAGGAAATTAGAATCTTAAATTTTTTTTTTTTTTTTTGTGGTACGCGGGCCTCTCACTGTTGTGGCCTCTCCTGTTGTGGAGCACAGGCTCCAGACGCGCAGGCTCAGCGGCCATGGCTCACGGGCCTAGCCGCTCCGCGGCATGTGGGATCTTCCCGGACCGGGGCACGAACCCGTGTCCCCTGCATCGGCAGGCGGACTCTCAACCACCGCGCCACCAGGGAAGCCCCCCCTTTTTTTTTTTTTTTAGATGTAATTAGCATGGAGAATTTTGTCCTTAAAGAAAAGGTTAGAGATATACTATAATAGTAAGCATGCCTTAGTTTTGCATCTTTGTTCTCTAAATTACTCAGACTGCTGTGGGGTATTTTTGTTTTATTTTCATATTTGTTGTTATGGTGTTCCATATAGACTCTCTGTTGTTGCATTATAACAACATACTTTTCAGGGTGAGCAGTGTATTAAAAATGTGTTTTGCACATGTGTTCACTAGGCCTCAGTCTACTCTTCATTGGGGGTTTTGTGTGTGTCTGTATGTATATAAGACAAGGGATGGGAGTTATAGGAAGGCTCATTTTTTAAAGGAAGTTTAAGGAGAATGTTCTATAGAAGAAGTAGAAGGGGAGATTTGTGGTCAGCTTAAACTGTTAAAAGGCTTAGAATCAATACTGAAGTAGAATATGGGCATCTTAAGCCCTTTGCTGAGGATTGACTTGGATTTATGAAAAGCATTGGCTTATTCCGTCTGACATCTTTTAGAATACCCCATTTTCTTGGGTGTGGAGAGGGAAGGATGAGACAAAGTCTGTTTTGACCTTGAAGAATAGAAAAGTTAAGGTGTTTTTACATTGTGGTGACTGTGAATTAAGTTCAAGGTTTCAGCAATTTGTAAATTTCTGTTTCATACTGTGTGGTAGCGCCTTCAGGAAAACAGAGCACACTCAAAGGTTGTGCTGAAGAAAATTTTAATGTTGTAGAATATAAATAACTGGAATTGATAGTGCCTCCAATAAACTCTCTCCAGGTGCCTGCTGTCGATGGCATATTTGACCACTTCAAATGTTATATGCCTGAGATGTGTAGTTACCTTCTTTGGTTCTCTGAGTGGCTTTGGAGCCATTGATTATGTCATCAGAAGGGCTACTGTTAAGACAAGAAAGCCCCAAGCTCATATGGAATCCCATCCTGTTATGATGAAAAATTGGAATTATCCTCTAAACTTTACGTATTTTTGCTATAAATGGTACTAATCACTTTGCTGTAGCAATAACTTGAGGTGCAGACTTACAGATTGCATGTTTTCTTTAAACCACTTAGGGTTGCCACTACGGTCTACAAGCTGTTGCCTGCCCCTATTCATATTTTATAGTTTGGAGTGTCTTATCCTGTTGGATTTCAGAGAACTTACTTAACTTTTTCTGGTGAAATCCTCACCCCCTCCGTTTCACATCCCCCAAAGCAGGGTGTTGTGTCTAGTGCAAGAGGCATGAAGTTAAGTTAGTAAATAGCAGGACTTTTAGAAATTTACTTTAAAGGACTTTTATTTAACTTATTTTAAATCATAGTTTTATATCCAGATAATGGCCTTGTGGATAATTATGGCTATAAGAATCTCAAGCGACCCTTTTCTGTTTAATTATTGGCAGCTTTCCTTGGATGGTCCTCATAGTCATTTGGGCATGACTATGCCCATTTGGGCATGACTCTTACTGCCTCAAATTTGTGATGGCACATAGTATACTATGTAGTAAGAGAAAGAGCTTTTGACTGTGCAGTTTTCAGAGTGACCTTGGGTAAGTCAGCCTCTCTGAACTTCAGTTTTCTGTTTTCATCTGTAAAATGGGGATAATATCTGCCTTACTTACGTCATGGGCTTGTTTAGTGTCTTAGGTGTGACTCTTTTATGTGAAAGGAAGCTGTAAATAATCATAAAAGTGTATTGCCATGATTATTATCCTGTGCAGTATTTTTTCTATCTTTTCTTTATATCAATAGTTTGGTGATTATTATTATTTCTATAATGCATGAAAAAAAACTAGAGAGGCAAAGCAACTTGTTCACAATCATATGACATGTAATTAATTGAGTTTAAACTAGAGTGTGGGTGTCTTAATCCTTAAAGCAGTAACTTTCAGTAAATAGAGCTTTATAAAAAGGCCTAAATTTTGTGAACAGATAGCACAAATATGTAGAATGAGGAAAGTATTATTGCTTCTTCACTCAAAAATGACATGGTAGGGGCTTCCCTGGTGGCACAGTGGTTGAGAATCTGCCTGCTAATGCAGTGGACACGAGTTCGAGCCCTGGTCCGGGAAGATCCCACATGCCGCGGAGCAACTAGGCCCGTGAGCCACAACTACTGAGCCTGCGCGTCCGGAGCCTGTGCTCCGCAACAAGAGAGGCCGCGATAGTGAGAGGCCCGCGCACCGCGATGAAGAATGGCCCCTGCTTGCCACAAATAGAGAAAGCCCTTGCACAGAAACAAAGACCCAACACAGCAAAAATAAATAAATTAATTAATTAATAAACTCCTACCCCCAACATCTTAAAAAAAAAAAAAAAAAAAATGACATGGTACGTTTTACCTTTTATGTTCATAAGAGAGTGTCTGGAAATCTTTTTCGATTGGTTATGGGTTAGACATAAGTTTTTTTTTTTACATCTTTATTGGAGTATAATTGCTTTACATGGTGTGCTAGTTTCTGCTTCATAACAAAGTGAATCAGTCACACACACACATATGTTCCCATATCCCTTCCCCCTCTCGTCTTCCTCCCTCCCACCTTCCCTATCCCACCCCTCTAGGTGGTCACAAAGCACCGAGCAGATCTCCCCGAGCTATGCGGCTGCTTCCCACTACCTATCTATTTTATGTTCGGTATATATAGACATGTTTTAAGCATTATATACTGATTTCATTGTTTATCATTCTTCTTTTCACCTTATCAAAGCTTCTCTTGGCTGTTAGAAGTTGTAACATTGTTCCCTTTTATTTAGCTTTATAACATTTTATAACTCACTGCAGATTTTTAGGTGAGGAGAGTTGAATTCTGAAGGTGAGAGAGTAGAATTTGTGAGCGTACCAACAGGAATGTATAATTATAAATATGAGATTATGTTTTTATTTCATTCTCTTATCTGGCATTTTACAGTCAAGTTTTATAAAGTTGCTTTTCATACTCTAAGAACATTCCATTTAGGATTTGATTAAATTTGAGACAACCTTTTAAACTTTGGTAGTGTTTGAATGCCTTGTTCTGTTGGATTTCTGGGTCTTTCTTTTTGTCTGTGCCCGTCTGCTTTCCTTCCTTGTTTCCTTCCTTTGTCTACTTTTTCAGCTCCTTCCCGCTCCCATCCCCAATAACAACTTTCAAATCATTCATCTTGTCTTTTAGAGTATCTTTCCAAATCTCCTGTCTTTATCAGTGCCTTTCACTTCTGTCCCAGCTCAGGGCTGGGAAGATGTTTTAACTTTATGCTCCAGGCAGGTCTTCTTCCTTTTGGGTAATGGCCTAAGGGGGAAAGAAAAGAAGCATTTGTATTTCCTGTTATGTTTCAGGTTTTGGTCTCTGATAACTGAATTTACAGTAGGGAATGGGAGAGATAGAAAGCATTGTTTTGGTTAAATGTTGGTAACAAAGATCAGTAAAGACCTGTGCTCTGGTTTCTGCCCTAACACGAACTACCTTTGCTATATTATGTAAATCTCTTCAATTCTGAGCTATTTCATTTACTGAATGTTGAACAGGAAAAATACAATCTGACAGTCCAAAGCTTTTATAATTCTTAAAATGGGTAGATGTTTGTTTCATTTTTTTAGAGCCAGTTGTTTTGACTAAGAAAATAATTGCAGTCACTAATTGATTAGTGACAGATCCTTAGTTAGAAGGAATCTGAGCTTACTTAAATCCACTTCTGCAATAGCCCTGACAGAAAATTGTTCAACCTGTACTTGGACATTTATTAAAAAAAAAAAAAAAATAGAGTGGTAATTCGTATTCATTGTAGGAATGTGAAATGTAACAAAATCACAATAAATGAATAAAAGTCATTTATAATAGCACAACTCAGAGGAGAACCACAGTTAAAATTCTGAAATTAGACCCCTTGGGTTTGAGTTCTTGAGCTTGGGCTCTGCCATTGCTTACTAGTCCTTGGCCAGGTTATTTAGCTTCAGGCTTCAGTTTCTTCACTTGTAAAAAGGGGTCAATAATAGTACTTACTTCACAGAGACTGATGTGAGATTTATATTAGGAAATACATGTAGAGCACGTGGCATAGTTTCTGGCAGTAAATGTTAGATACTATTGCTTTTATTAGGTTGTTGGGATTGAATGAGATACACTGTCTTATAATCTGCTCTTTTAACATAATATAACGTGAGCATTTGCCCAGATGATTATACTTTCTTTTACATTATTTAAAAATTTAAGGTATTATATGTAATTGTTATTTTTTCTTAATATTTTAAAAATAAATTTTGAATTTTCTACACTGAATATGTATTTTTATAATCAGAAAAACAATCGGTAACAAAGCAAATAAATGTTACTTTATAAAATGTAACTGGAATGTATTAATGTAAAAAAAAAATCTCAGTTTTTAGCAGCGTAAGGTTAACACAAGAGTAGGATCAGAATGAGGTGACTATAATAAAATTATTAAAGTACAAGAACTTGTTACAGTGCCTTCAGCTGTCCAGGTGAGAGGGGATCATGACCTGCCCACAAGAGAAGCCTTCTTGACAGGTCTATTGATTTCAGAGTTTTCAAGGATGGTTGTATGGTTGTACCTCACAAAATTTGACCAGTTCCTCTACAGACAATGGGATAAATCCTTTTTTTCCTGTCTGTTATAAATAGTACTATGCTATGCAATCTTATTTTACCCTTTGGGCAGCCAGGGGTACTACATCTCAAGGTAACACATTCCATTAGTAGAATTGTAATTGTTAGAAACTGTCCCTTAAATTGAGCCTCCTCTGTCTTATTTGATCACTAAACATTCAAGTTCCTATTATTTGTGGTAGATGCTGAGCACTGTGGTAAATGCTGCGGAAATAAAAACAAGACATGCTCTTGGTCTCAAGGAACCTAAAGTCTAGTAAGAGAGAAGGATGAAAAGAAAATTATGGTGAATGTTATGATGGATGCATAGGATACAATGGGAGTGTGTGAGAGGAGCACTTAATTTAGACTGGGCAGCCAGGGAGAGCTTGACAGAAAGTGAAGCCTGAACTAAGTTGTGAATCTTGTAGGTTCTTATATGCCATACTAAAATGTTTAAGCTCTCATTTGAAGATTTTGGGTGAATGTAATTTCATCTAATGGCTTATGCTTTGGTGGGAGAGGTTGAAAAATATAATAAAGGGAAATGTGGAATGAAGTACCATAGGAGGTAGAAGAAGATAGGGATCTAAATTCAGGTGGTGGATTTAGAGACTGAGATGGTAGAGAAGGAAAGAATGGGTTTGGTCTATAATAACTGTTGGGGTAAATGAGAGAGAAAGTGCAGTTTAAGGGCACTTAGCAATATTGGGCAGTATTAAGGACTCAGCTGAGTTTGGAGACAACGTCTTTGTTATGGTAATAGTCACTAGAATTGAAGGGATCAAGGAGTGTTGAGGACCAGTTGTTGGATAGGTGGTCCACCTTGACATTGAAGTCACCTAGATTAGGGTTCCCAGATTTAGCAGATGGAAATATAGGATGCCCAGTTAAATGTGAATTTCAGATAAACAGTAAATGTTTAGTATAAGTATTTCCCAATTATTGCATGGGATATAGTTACACTAAAAATATTACTTATGTTTATTTGAAATTCAAATTTAATTGGGAGTCCTGTACTTTATCAGGCAACACTCACCTAGATGGTAATGGATGTGAGGTAGAGGAAAAACTGAGCCAGGAGTCAAATCGTTTTGATGATGAGGAAAATACCTAGAAAATTTGTAGGTGACTGTGACAAGGTTTGTTAGTGAGTAGCACATGATTCATGAGCCTCAAGGAAGAGTGGGAAGAGTAGAAAAGTTTGGAATTTGGCCTCCTGGAGTCTTCTATTCATGGTTCCTAATTCTATTCTCTATAACTCTTCAGAATGTTTGTCTTTTTACATAAAAAATGTTGGAAGACAGATCTTAAGTATTCTTCAGGGTTGTCTCCCCGACCCCGAAATATATTATTCATTCAATTATTTATAGTATAAATTGTTAAGATATTTCACTATCATGGTTGTTTTTTCTCTTGGTGCAGTGGTGGTCAGTATTCAGGCATATCATTTGTCATCCCTTTTCTAAGTATTTTTGTATATGAGGGTGTTATGTGAGACTTTAAAAAAAGGCTTACAAAATGCTGAACTTCAGGTACTCTGTATTTTGGGTATTCATCTGATTACTGGTACAGTTAACCTATCAAAGAACATGTGTGTGCATGTGTATTTTTTTTTAAGTTTTATTATGAAAAATTTTAACACATACAAAAATAGAGAGATGATTATAAGTGAACCCCCATGTACCCATTACCCAGCTTCTACTTAGTTTTATTTCATCCATAGTCCTACCCCTTTCCTGCTCTGGGCGTTTTCATTATTTTGAAGCAATCCCAGTTATGATTTCCGTGTGACTTATTCTTAACTCATGCTGACCTTAAGAGCTGTGCGATATAAATACAGTACTCAGTGGGGAAGGCTTGAGTTTGAGTCATAATTGTCTACTGAGGAATGAGTTAACCTGGTCAAGTCAAGCTATCTGAGTATTTTGAAGAGTGTGTATGAGGGTTGGGGAGGAGACATATGCTACCTGCTCTTTTTCACAAATCAAAGATACGAGGGAATGTATGTGAAGGTAGTTTGTAAACTTGCTTTACACAGGTAAGATTTCATTATTGTTAGTAAATAATGCTTCCTTCTGTAAGTGCTTAAAAGTCATGTGCATAATAATCAGTCCTAGAATTATTTGGGTGTTGACATTAAATTAAGTCCATAGTCCTAAAATGACCTTTTCACCTTTAGCCGCACCTGCGTTTTGAGGCACCGTTGTTTTCTCATTCCCAGTCTGGCGCCTTTCTGTTTTTTGTGAGTTCTCAGAGTTCACAGACAGCATTCCCCTTGTCACATTTCAAAATTTTCATGTGTCCCCTTGGATTAATTCATATAGACTTGAATTCAGATAAGCAGGTAGTTGGGGTCTTTATGCATTATCTAAGTGTTCTGATGGCTGTCAACAATGCTCTTTCTCACATTTGAAGATAATTTTGTTTTCTGCTAAAACAGTTAGAAATAAAATTGAATAGTTCTACTTTCAGTCTCCTATAGGTATTATACCATGTACTCTAACTAATGATTCTTGCCTTTCCTTCCTCCTCTTCTTGATCGTAATATATTTTTTGAAGGCTTTACATACTTATTTTAACATCTTATCGTTAAAGTCTTTAGTGATTCTGAACTTTTAACTTTTTATGTTCATGTATCAGTTTATCTGTTGTAGGTAGTGTGTGTTCTTTCTCTAATGGCCTTATCAATACCGAGCTGGGGATGGGGGACAGGAGGAACAGGCACGTTAGTTTCTTTCTTTCTTTTGTTTTTGGCCGCACCGGGCAGCTTGCAGGATCTCAGTTACCGGACCAGGGATTGAACCTGGGCCACGGCAGTGAAAGCCCGGAATCCTAACCACTAGGCCACCAGGGAACTCCCACATTAGTTTCTTTAGAAATGTCAGCTTTACCAGATCACTTAAGACTCTTGTTAAAAGTACAGATTTCCTGGCCCCACTGAACATCTATGAGTTCTAGAGGTATGGACAATGAGTTGTAGTTTAAAAACTCTCCCCAGGTCACTTTGATGTAAAGCTGGATTTGGGAATCACTGTATGATATGCAGGGAGACTTAAGCTTCTGAGTAGTATAGTCATCTATATAGTACATAGTACAGTCATCTATATCACTGCAGTGAGTAGTAAGAAACTGAATGAACTTTTAAAATCATATTTTAAAAAATATTGGAGGCCTGTAGAAGTAATCACGACTAGATTAATTAAAATTCCAGTTACAGAAGAGCCCTCTGTAGGTGAGAAGAGGATTGCTGACATTTGCTGATTCTGGACACAGACTGAAGAAAAAGAATGAACCAGAGCTGAACTGAGTCTTACTAAAACTGCAGCGTAGCACTGACACATTTCAATTCGTGAATGGATTGAAATGATGAGCCTCTCTCATCCCTTTTGCCTAATAGAGTAGATAGAGAGTGCTCACTGGGAAGATATATTCTGGGGTCTCTGATGCTCTTTCATTTCCAGTATCCAGCGTACAATGAACAATTTCTAAAAATTTGAAAAGGTGGAAAACTGTGATCCTTAATCAAGAAGAAAAATAAACGGTAGAAGTAGACCTACAGGTAATTGAAATGATCAGACAGGGACTTTAAAATAACTATGATATGATAAAGAAAATATAGGAAAACGTGGACAAAATGGAAAGGTGGAGAATTTCTATAGAGAATTGGAATTCATGAAAAGGAATTAAATGGATATTCTAAGAATCAAAAACACGTCAGTAGCTTAAGGTCTGTCATTTATATGTTACTGAGAAAACTTTGGTGCAGGACTCTAGTATCTCACTCCACCCTTTGCCTTACTCTTCATTTATCTAAAAAAATGGGAAAACAGGTCAATCGAATATATACCATTTAAGTTCTATGAGAGCAGGGACTGTGTCTGTCTTTTCACTGCTGTGGTCCCAGGGCTTAGTGCCTGACACATTAAAAATAAAACAAAAAACATGCAACAACAAGAAGCCCACAGTATCTGAAATTAATTATTTGTTGGGTGGATTTAATAGACTATACCAATAAAAGACAAGAGTACAGAACTTGTAGACAAGTCAATGGAAAATGATCCAGTTTGAAGCACAGGAAGGAAAAAACAATGGAAAAAGTAGGACAGGACAAAAGAGATATGTGTAACTCTAGTAAAAAGTTGAATAATGTGTGGGACTTCCCTGGCGGTCCAGTGGTTAAGACACCATGCTCCCAATGCAGGGGGTGCGGGGTTGGATCCCTGGTTGGGGAACTAAGATCCCACATGCCAGCGTGGGCCCCCCAAAAAAGAAAAAAAAAGTTGAGTAATGCGTAATTGGAAACCCAGAAGTAGAGAAGGGAACTTAGTGTGGGAGCAAATATTTGAAGAGATAATGGTAAGACATTTTCCAAAACTGATGAAGGATATCAACCCATAGGTTCAAGTAGTTTAGCAAACCCCAAGCAAGATAAATACAGAGAAAAATACACTTTCTAAATATACTCAGACATACCTTAATTGATCTGTTGAAAACTAGAGACAAACTCTTAAAAGCAACCAGATGGAAAAAAAATAAGATGTTACTTTCAAAGAAACTAATATAACTGATGGCTGAATTTTGAACGCAACGGTGGAAACTGGGAAATAATGGAATGACATTTTTTAAGTGTTGAACAAAAAAAGCCTGTCAGGTTAGAATTCTGTTCCCAGCAGAAGTATCCTTCAGAAATAAGGGTAAAATAAAGACATTTTTAGACAAACAAAAGCTGAGAGAATTAATCGCCAGCAGACCTGCTCTGTAAGACTTACTAAAGGAAGTTCCTTAGGCAGAGGGGAAACATGTCAAGTGGAAGGATAAAACTATAGAAAATAATGAAGAGCACCCAATTGGGTGTAAAATTAGTAAATACACACCCAATATGAATAAATATACAAAACAGTGCCTTTTATTCCCCCCCATGTTCTTAGGAACTTTTTAGGAACTTTATTTTAGGAAGTTCCGTTTTTTATTATTATAGAAATTCTAGAATAGGATTTCTACAGTTTCTAGAATGATAGAAATTCAAAGTTTTATTAAGGCAAACTTGCCATACAATAAATAAATAAACTGCATATATTTAAAATGTACAATTTGATGACTTTTCCTATATTTTTAAGCCTGTGTTAACACCACAATCAAGATAATGAATATATATATCACCTGCAAAAGTTTCCTCCAGCCCCCATAATCCATTCTGTACCTCCATCCCGTTTCTGGGCACCTGCTGAGCTGTTTTTCTCAATATTTATTCATTCACCTGTTGGTAGACACTTGGGTTGCTCCAGTTTTTAGCTACTGCAAATGAAGTTGTCCTGAAGATTCATGTATATGACTTTGTGTGGATGTATACATTCATTTCTCTTGAGTAAATACAAAGGAGTAGAATGGCTGGGTCATATGGTGGGTGTATATTTAACTTTTTAAGAAGCTGCCAATCTTGTTTTCCAAAGTGATTATGTCATTTTACAGGAGTATATGAGGATTCCAGTTGTTCCACATCCTTGCCAACATTTATTTGCTTAAAAAAAATTTTTTTTACTAAAAATTTTTTAAATTATAGCCATCCAGTGGGTGGGAAATGGTATATCATTCTGGTTTTGATTTGAATTTCCCTAATGACCAATGAGCATCTTTTCATGTACTTAATTTACCATCTGAATATTTTCTTTGATGAAGTGTATATATGAATCTTTTGCCCATTTTTTAAAAATTGGGATTTTTTATTATTGAATTTTTGAGAGCTTGTAATATATGCTGAATACAAGTCTTTTACGAGATATGTGATTTGCAAATAGTTTCTCCCAGTTTCTGGCTTGTTTTGTTTGTTTGTTTTTGTTTTGTTTTTTTGCTTTTGTTTTCTTCTCAAAGTCTTGAAAGCAGATGTTCTTAATTTTGCTGAAGTCCAAATTATCAATTTTTCTTAAAAAAAAAGAGGATCATGTTATTGATGGTATATCTAAGAAACCTTTGCCTAATGCAAGGTCACAAAGATTTTTCTCCTATGTTTTCTTCTAGAAATCTTGTTTTAGATTTTACACTTAGGTCTATGACTCATTTTTAGTTAATTTTTGTACTTAGTGTGCTTCTATATGCCTATTTTGTCTTGCCATTCGACAGTCTTGATTATTGTAGCTTTATAGTCATTGAAATCAGGTATTGTAAATACTTCAAGTTTGTTGTTCTTTCTCAAGATTAAGTTAGTGTAGATATTTTGCAAAGAGGAAGAATCAAGTCCTTTGTCCTTCCGACAGTCTTTTTTTCCTTAAAAAAAGTATTTATTTACTTATTTGGCAGCGCCGGGTCTTAGTTGCGGCATGCAGGATCTTTTAGTTGCGGCATGTGGGCTCTTAGTTGTGGCATGCGGGATCTAGTTCCCTGACCAGGGATCGAATCCGGGCCCTCTGCCTTGGGAGCTCGGAGTCTTAACCCCTGGACCACAAGGGAAGTCCCACCTCCTCCAGTCTTGACAGGATTTCTTTAGTGTCCCCTTGGCAGAGGCTTAACAAGGAGCCAGCTAGCGAAGGGAAATGTAGTTTGCGCAGTAGCCCAGCCATCAGAAAACAAGGTAGAGAAGGGTAGGTGTGAAGATGAGAGGCAGCAACTTAGCAGTTGGCACAGTGCACTCCTTTGGCTACTCAGCAGCCATCCGTGCCTTTATACAGATATTTGATCTTGTATACAGAAGACAAACACTATGCTTTTGCCTAAGAAGATGGAAGTCTTCTTTATAAAAATGAAGATGTCCTGGGACTTCCCTGGTGGCGCAGTGGTTAAGAGTCTGCCTGCCAATTCAGGGGACACAGGTTTGATCCCTGGTCTGGGAAGATCCCACATGCTGCGGAGCAACTAAGCCCGTGCGCCACAACTACTGAGCCTGTGCTCTTGAGCCCATGAGCCACAACTACTGAAGCCCACACGTCTAGAGCCCATGCTCAGCAATAAGAGAAGCCACCGCAATGAGAGGCCTGTGCACCACAGTGAAGAGTGGCCCCCACTCGCTGCAACGAGAGAAAGCCCGTGCGCAGCAACGAAGACCCTAAGCAGCCAAAAATAAATAAAATTAAATTAATTTAAAAAAAATTGAAGATATCCTTACCTTCTTCCCAAAATGGGAAGCAAGTCCCAATACTCATTGTATCCATATTTGGGTGACTTTCACACTATCCATTTTTAGGCTATGTTAATTATGTCTCAAATTCGTAGTCCCATCTGAATATCATGCTACCTAAAGACTAAGTTGTAAAGTTAACCTTTACTAATAAAATTTGTATAACATATTGAGAAGGAGAAGAGAGAAGAAATTGGTTTATACGTTCACGCAAAATCTTCTGTAGTAAGCAAAGAAGAATATATGTGTAACTGCTGTAGTCTTTGCTTTTGTTAACTACTCTCTTCTACTGCTCATTCCATGTTTCCTTTGCCCTCATTCAGGGCCTCAGCTGGTGGGGTAACCCAAACCTTCATTAGTGAAGAATATGTGTCCTCACATATTCTTCACAACGTCCTCATATATTCTTCACACATTGCTTTGTGTGTGTGTATTTTCCATTAACTTTTACTGTTACACACGTATAAGAGAGATTTCAGAGACTCCTTAGGGTTCCACGCAGAGTCCTTCCCTGTCTTTATGTAGCAGTAGTCCTTTATCTCCTAGGTAACCCAGATAAATTACAACAGCGAGTAGAATGACCCTCTGCTTTGCCTCTTCATGATGATTCCAAGTTTATTTTGATCGTTAGCTTTCTTTTTTTATGAATGAAATTCTCTTCCATTCAGCCTGATAGTAACAAATGGCCATTAGTACAGAAGCTTGGGCTTCTGGTGTGAGCTAAGTAGTAAGCTAAGCACAGTGGCAGGTTCTTGAGCTTGTTATTTGAAAAACCTCTCCTTTCCTGGAATGAGTTTAGGATCTTATTTATTTATTTATTCATTCATTCATTTATAGCTGTGTTGGGTCTTCATTGCTGCGTGGGCTTTCTCTAGTTGCAGCGAGTGGGGGCCACTCTTCGTGGCGGTGCACGGGCTTCTCATTGCAGTGGCTTTTCTTGCTGTGGAACATGGGCTCTAGGCACGTGGGCTTCAGTAATTGTGGCACGCAGGCTCAGTAGTTGTGGCTCGCCGGCTCTAGAGCGTAGGCTCAGTAACTGTGGTGCATGGGCTTAGTTGCTCTGCGGCATGTGGGATCTTCCTGGACCAGGGCTTGAACCCTTGTCCCCTGCATTGGCAGGTGGATTCTTAACCACTGCGCCACCAGGGAAATCCTTAGGATCGTTTTACATGTCATGTTACAACCAGCAAACAGAATTTTTGCCATTCAAAAAATCTTTTCTCAGCCTCAGGAAAGAGGTGAAGCCTGGTTTGGACTCTTCACTGACTGTTCTGACTTTTCTTCTGAAATTTTAAATTTATTAAAATTTGCAATTTGTGAACTGTATGAGAATATTTTGTTAATATGTTCTTAAAAATTTGAATGCCAGAGGTAAACACCATAAACATTTAGTGTGCATATTTGGACTCTACTATTTGGATGTCCGTTTTCATTTTTAACATCAACTGCATTATTTCTTTACATAACTAGAAAAACAGGATGATTTGAAAGTTCGGTTGCTGGCTTTAAAAAAACTGTATTAGAAAAATAATTTTCACAATTGAACATAATTTAAATACTAGATAAAATGATGACCTGGAGGCAGATTGTTTTGGTAGGTAAACACTACATTGGAATTCTGGGGCTGCCAACGCTACCTGTGTACTTTTAGAATTTTGAATAATTTAAAACTTACAGAAAAGTTGCAACAGTAGTATAAAACGTCCCATATATTCTTTACCCAGATTTACTAGCTGTTTATAGTTTGCTCTTTGTTTTACGTTTTATTATTTATTCTCTCTTTCTCTCTGTCCATGTGTCTGTGCATGGGTGTGTATATAATATAAACACACACACACATAATATTCATTTGTTGCATGTGGAGGAGGCATTTGACAGTAAGTTGTAGGCATCATGTTCCTTTATTCCTAAATACTTCAGTATGTCTTAATAAGTAAGGACTTCTCTTACTTAACTACAGTACAGTTACTGAAGTCAGGAAATTTAACTTTGATAACTATACTGTTCTCTTTAATACACGGTCCATACTCAAAGTTTGTCAGTAACAAATTCCCAAATAATTCACATACTTTAAAAATCTATTTTGTTTTTACCAGTTTCCTGTGTTTCCTGATTTTTGAAGTGGTATTTTTTTTTTCTTCTTTCACCTTTGGGTTTCAGATGTGAGATTAATCAATATTCAGTACTGTAGACTCTACAGAAATTGCATACTGTGTTTTTCATTCTTAGGCATATGTAACGTAAGTCCAAGTAGGTATGCTAGGCTCCAACTCTTAAGCATATTTTGGGTAGTCTTTTTGGAAGATGATTTTATTTAAATTTTTTTGAAAAAATTTGAAAATTTAAACTAATATGGCTATTATGGAATAGAATGCAGAATTTGCATCTCTTTTTAAGATAAAGCATGAGACATCAAAGAAGTAATTTACCTCCCAATAATTGAGAATAAGAATCAAATTTGCTTGAGGTAGAGGAAGTATCTCCCATTAAGATAAGGCTACTGAAGCCTAGGCACTTGACTATTTAAAGCAAAAAAATTAATGTTTGAAGTTCCTTGAGCAATAATTTGAGGAAGAAAACCACAATTTAAAAATATAGTAATGATTTATTAAATGCTGTTTTAGTTATAGCTCACTCACCCAGAGTGTTTCTTGATTTTCAGACATTTTCCTGGTTTTCTTCTGGTTGGTAATTCCTATCTTAAGTGTCCTGTGGCCAGTGAATATGGTTTGTATGATACCAGTACTTTCAAATTTGAAGTTAGCTTTATGAGCTTGAGCATTGTATTAGTTATTTATTGTTATGTAACAAATTCCCCCAAATGTAGCAATATTGGACCAGAAACATTTATTATCTCATAACATTTCTGTGTGTTAGAAATCCAGTAGCAGCTTAGCTAGGTGTTTCTGGCTCACAGTCTTTCATGAGGTTCCAGTCAAGCTCTTGGCTGGACTGCAGTCATCTGAAGGCTTGACTGGGCCTGGAAGATTTAATTCCAACCTGATCATTTACACAGCTGTTGGCTGGAGGCCTGTTTTTTGCTAGCTGGTTCTTTTTTGACATTTTTTTTTTAATTCAAACAGAAAGTCACAAAAATTATAATCATCCTCATCAGTTCACTCAGTCCCATGTAATTAATTTTTTTTATCTTGATCTTTTGTTAGCACTTTTATGAATTCGTCAGTTTTCCATTAGTTCTGAAAATGCTTATTCATTCAGTTCAGCAGTATAGTCAGTTACCAGAAACCTGTACTTGTCAGAGTCTTTTCCATGAATTCCTTGAAGATGAAACCCTTTTATAGGAACATTTTTGCAAAAGCATCAGAGTACACCCAGAACTGTCTGTAAATGACAAAAGACTTAAAAATGAGCACGGTTAAAGATTTGATGAAAGTTCATAATAATGCAGTTGACAAGGAAATTTAGTTATTTCTTAGATATACATTTTAAAGCAATAACTAGAATTATGACTTATTATACAAGAACATATAAGGTTTTTAGGAATTTCATGTAATGTCTGAAACATTTATATTAATATATTTCCATACAAATAACCCAAAGAAAGTTTAGTATTAGGTTTTTTTTGAATTTTATTTTTTTATACAGCAGGTTCTTGTTAGTCATCAGTTGTATATACATCAGTGTATACATGTCAATCCCAATCGCCCAATTCAGCACACCACCATCCCCACCCTCCTGTGGCTTTCCCCCCTTGGTGTCCATACGTTTGTTCTCTACATCTCTGTCTCAACTTCTGCCCTGCAAACCGGTTCACTTGTACCATTTTTCTAGGTTCCACATACATGCGTTAATATACGATATTTGTTTTTCTCTTTCTGATTTGACTTCACTCTGTATGACAGTCTCTAGATCCATCCACGTCTCAACAAATGACCCAATTTCGTTCCTTTTTATGGCTGAGTAATATTCCATTGTATATATGTATCACAACTTCTTTATCCATTCGTCTGTCGATGGGCATTTAGGTTGCTTCCATGAGCTGGCTATTGTAAATAGTGCTGCAGTGAACATTGGGGTGCATGTGTCTTTTTGAATTATGGTTTTCTCTGGGTATATGCCCAGTAGTGGGATTGCTGGATCATATGGTAATTCTATTTTTACTTTTTTAAGGAACCTCCATACTGTTCTCCATAGTGGCCGTATCAATTTACATTCCCACCAACAGTGCAAGAGGGTTCCCTTTTCTCCACACCCTCTCCATCATTTGTTGTTTGTAGATTTTCTGATGATGCCCATTCTAACTGGTGTGAGGTGATACCTCATTGTAGTTTTGATTTGCATTTCTCTAATAATTAGTGATGTTGAGCAACTTTTCATGTGCTTCTTGGCCATCTGTATGTCTTCTTTGGAAAAATGTCTGTTTAGGTCTTCTGCCCATTTTTGGATTGGGTGGTTTGTTTCTTTAATATTGAGCTGCTGAGCTGTTTATATATTTTGGAGATTAATCGTTTGTCCGTTGATTCATTTGCAAATATTTTCTCCCATTCTGAGGGTTCTCTTTGCGTCTTGTTTATGGTTTCCTTTGCTGTGCAAAAGCTTTGAAGTTTCATTAGGTCCCATTTGTTTATTTTTGTTCTTATGTCCATTACTCTAGGAGGTGGATCAAAAAAGATCTTGCTGTGATTTATGTTATGTTCTTCCTATGTTTTCCTCTAAGAGTTTTAGAGTGTCCGGTCTTACATTTAGGTCTCGAATCCATTTTGAGTTTAGTTTTGTGTATGGTGTTAGGGAGTGTTCTAATTTCATTCTTTTACATGTAGCTGTCCAGTTTTCCCAGCACCACTTATTGAAGAGACTTGTCTTTTCTCCATTGTATATCCTTGCCTCCTTTGTCATAGATTAGTTGACCATTGGTGCCTGGGTTTATCTCTGGGCTTTCTATCTTGTTCCGTTGATCTATGTTTCTGTTTTGTGCCAGTACCATATTGTCTTGATTACTGTAGTTTTGTAGTATAGTCTGAAGTCAGGGAGTCTGATTGCTCCAGCTCCATTTTTTTCCCTCAAGACTGCTTTGGCTATTCGGGGTCTTTTGTGTCTCCATACAAATTTTAAGATTTTTGTTCTAGTTCTGTAAAAAATGACATTGGTAATTTGATAGGTATTGCATTGAATCTGTAGATTGCTTTGGGTAGTATAGTCATTTTCACAATATTGATTCTTCCAATCCAAGAACATGGTATATCTCTCCCTCTGTTGGTATCATCTTTAATTTCTTTCAACAGTTTCTTATAGTTTTCTGCATACAGGTCTTTTGTCTCCCTAGGTAGGTTTATTCCTAGGTATTTTATTCTTTTTGTTGCAGTGGTAAATGGGAGTGTTTCTTTAATTTCTCTCAGATTTTTCATCATTAGTGTATAGGAATGCAAGAGATTTCTGTGCATTAATTTTGTATCCTGCAACTTTACCAAATTCGTTGATTAGCTCTAGTAGTTTTCTGGTGGCATTTTTAGGATTCTCTGTGTATAGTGTCATGTCATCTGCAAACAGTGACAGTTTTACTTTTTCTTTTCCAATTTGTATTCTTTTATTTCTTTATCTTCTCTGATTGCTGTGGCCAGGACTTCCAAAACTATGTAGAATAATAGTGGTGAGGGTGGACATCCTTGTATTGTTCCTGATCTTAGAGGAAATGCTTTTAGTTTTTCACCACTGAGAATGATGTTTGCTCTGAGTTTGTCATATATGGCCTTTATTATGTTGAGGTGGGTTCCCTCTATGCCCACTTTCTGGAGAGTTTTTATCATAAATGGGTGTTGACTTTTGTCAAAAGCTTTTTCTGCATCTATTGAGATGATCATATGGTTTTTATTCTTCAGTTTGTTAATATGGTGTATCACATTGATTGATTTGCGTATAGTGAAGAATCCTTGCATCCCTGGGATAAATCCCACTTGATCATGGTGTATGATCCTTTTAATGTGTTGTTGGATTCTGTTTGCTAGTATTTTGTCGCAGAGTTTTGCATCTATATTCATCAGTGATATTGGTCTGTAATTTTCTTTTTTTGTGGTATCTTTGTCTGGTTTTGGTATCAGGGTGATGGTGGCCTCATAGAATGAGTTTGGGAGTGTTCCTTCCTCTGCAATTTTTTGTAAGAGTTTGAGGAGGATGGGTGTTAGCGCTTCTCTAAATGTTTGGTAGAATTCACCTGTGAAGCCATCAGGTCCTGGACTTTTGTTTGTTGGAAGACTTTTAATCACAGTTTCAATTTCATTACTTGTGATTGGTCTGTTCATATTTTCTATTTCTTCCTGGTTCCGTCTTGGAAGGTTATACCTTTCTAAGAATTTGTCCATTTCTTCCAGGTTGTCCACTTTATTGGCATAGAGTTGCTTGTAGTAGTCTCTTAGGATGCTTTGTATTTCTGTGGTGTCTGTTGTAACTTCTCCTTTTTCATTTCTAATTTCATTGATTTGAGACCTCTCCCTCTTTTTCTCGATGAGTCTGACCAATGATTTATCCATTTTCTTTGTCTTCTCAAAGAACCAGCTTTAGTTTTATTGATCTTTGCAATTGTTTTCTTTGTTTCTATTTCATTTATTTCTGCTCTTTATGATTTCTTTCCTTCTGCTAACTTTGGGTTTTGTTTGTTCTTCTTTCTCTAGTTCCTTTAGGTGTAAGGTTAGATTGTTTATTTGAGATTTTTCTTGTTTCTTGAGGTAGGCTTGTATAGCTGTAAACTTCCCTCTTAGAACTGCTTTTGCTGCATCCCATAGGTTTTGGATCGTCGTGTATTCATTGTCATTTTTCTCTAGGTATTTTTTGATTTCCTCTTTGATTTCTTCAGTGATCCCTTGGTTATTTACTGATGTATTGTTTAGCCTCCATGTGTTTGTGTTTTTTACGTTTTTCTCCCTGTAATTCATTTCTAATCTCCTAGCGTTGTGGTCAGAAAAGATGCTTGATATGATTTCAATTTTGTTAAATTTACTGAGGCTTGATTTGTGACTCAAGATGTGATCTATCCTGGAGAATGTTCCATGCGCACTTGAGAAGAAAGTGTAATCTGTTTTTGGATGGAATGTCCTGTAAGTATCAATTAAATGTATCTGGTCTATTGTGTCATTTAAAGCTTCTGTTTCCTTATTTATTTTCATTTTGGTTGATCTGTCCATTGGTATAAGTGAGGTGTTAATGTCCCCCACTGTTATTGTGTTACTGTCCATTTCCTCTTTTATAGCTGTTAGCAGTTGCCTTATGTATTGAGGTGCTCCTATGTTGGGTGCGTATATAATTGTCATGTCTTCTTCCTGGATTGATCCCTTGATCATTATGTAGTGTCCTTGTCTCTGTAACATTCTTTATTTTAAAGTCTATTTTATCTGATATAAGTATTGCTACTCCAGCTTTCTTTTGATTTCCATTTGCATGGAATATCTTTTTCCATCCCCTCACTTTCAGTCTGTATGTGTCCCTAGGTCTGAAGTGGGTCTCTTGTAGACAGCATATATATGGGTCTTGTTTTTGTATCCATTCAGCGAGCCTGTATCTTTTGGTTGGAGCATTTAATCCATTCATGTGTAAGGTAATTATTGATATGTATGTTCCTATGACCATTTTCTTAATTGTTTTGGGTTTGTTTTCGTAGGTCCTTTTCTTCTCATGTTTCCCACTTAGAGAAGTTCCTTTAGCATTTGTTGTTTGGTGTTGCTGGTTTGGTGGTGCTGAATTCTCTTAGCTTTTGCTTGTCTGTAAAGCTTTTGATTTCTCCATCGAATCTGAATGAGATCCTTGCCGGCTAGAGTAATCTTGGTTGTAGGTTCTTCCCTTTCATCACTTTAAGTATATCATGCCACTTCCTTCTGGTTTGTAGAGTTTCTGCTGAGAAATCAGCTGTTAACCTTATGGGAGTTCCCTTGTATGTTAATTGTCCTTTTTCCCTTGCTGCTTTCAATAATTTTTCTTTGTCTTTAATTTTTGCCATTTTGATTACTATGTGTCTCGGCGTGTTTCTCCTTGGGTTTATCCTGTATGGGGTTCTCTGCGATTCCTGGACTCGGGTGGCTATTTCCTTTCCCATGTTAGGAAAGTTTTTGACTATAATCTCTTCAAATATTTTCTCTTGTCCTTTCTGTCTCTCATCTCCTTCTGGGACCCCTATAATGTGAATGTTGTTGTGTTTAATGTTGTCCCAGAGGTCTCTTAGGCTGTCTTTTTTTCTTTATTCTGTTCTGCAGTAGTGAATTCCACCATTCTGTCTTCCAGGTCACTTATCCGTTCTTCTGCCTCAGTTATTCTGCTGTTGGTTCCTTCTAGTGTATTTTTTATTTCAGTTATTGTATTGTTCATCTCTGTTTGTTTGTTCTTTAATTCTTCTAGGTGTTTGTTAAACATTTCTTGCATCTTCTCGATCTTTGCCTCCATTCTTTTTCCGAGGTCCTGGATCATCTTCACTATCATTCTGAATTCTTTTTCTGGAAGGTTGCCTATCTCCACTTCATTTAGTTGTTTTTCTGGTGTTTTATCTTGTTCCTTCATCTGGTACATAGCCCTCTGCCTTTTCATCTTGTCTGTCTTTCTGTGAATGTGGTTTTTGTTCCACAGGCTGCAGGATTGTAGTTCTTCTTTCTTCTCTGCTAGGTGATTCTTTTGCAGAGGGTCTCTTTGTAACTTACTTGTAGATGCGTCAGAGGTGTGTGTGTGTGTGTGTGTGTGTGTGTGTGTGTGTGTGTGTGTGAATTATTATTTTAAAGTAGAGATTTTAAAATGGTATCTTCCAGATGGTTTGAATCTTGTGTCATTATGTAGTGATTCTCTTTATTTCCAGTGCTTTTTGCTCTCATTTGCTCTAGTTTTCTTTTGTTTTATATTTGGTTGGTAGTCTTTTTCCATTCTTTGACCAGCAATCTTTCTGTGCCCTTATGTTAGTCCATTTCTTATAAACAGCACGTACGTAACCAGTCTGAATTTTTTTCCTTGTAAGTGGAGAGTTTGGCCCGTTGATATTCATTGTGGTTACTTATATATTTGGATTCACTTCTGACATTTTATTATATGCCTTTTATTTGTCCAACGTTTTCTTTTTTTTTTTTTTTTCCTGAATCTCAGACTTTCTTTCTGGGCTCATTTCTCTTCTGCTTGAAGCATATTTTTTAGAATTTCCTTTGATGGGAATCTGTTGTGGTAATTGCTGTTTTCCTCTCATTCAATGTCTTTCAGTGTCAGTGTCTTTATTCCTCCTTATTCATGAATGGTAGTTTTACTGGGAAGATAGAATTCTAGGGATTTGTTTTTCTCTCAGTATGTTAAAGATACCATTTAAGTATCTTTTTGAGCTCTACCATTGCTGGTGAGAATTTAGCCATAATTGTCATTACCTTATGGGTGATATTTTCTCTCTGGCTGTTTTTTAGCTTTGTTATTTGTTGCTCTGCAGTTTCACTGAAATGTTTGTAGATGTTTGGATTTCTTATTTATTATGGTTTGGATTTTTGGACTTCCTGGAGCTGAGGATTGTCATTGTATAAAGTTCTAAAAAATTTAAGCCATTACCTTCCCCCCCCCCCCCCCGCAGTTGACCTTGGCCTTCTTTATTTTTTTAGAGCAATGTTAGGTTTACTGCAAAGTTGAGAGAAAGATACAGAGATTTCCCGTATACCTCCTTTCCCCATACACGCACAGTCTCCCCCATTATCAACATCACTCACTAGAATGGCACATCTTTTTAACTTAATTAATTAATTAGTTGATTTTTGGCTGTGTTGGGTCTTCGTTGCTGCGTGTGGGCTTTCTCTAGTTGTGGCGCGTGGACTTCTCGTTGCGGTGGCTTCTCGTTGCGGAGCACGGGCTCTAGGCCTGCTGGCTTCAATAGTTGTGGCATGCGGGCTCAGTAGTTGCGGTGCATGGGCTTAGTTGCTCTGTGGCATGTGAGATCTTCCTGGACTAGGGCTCGAACCCGTGTCCCCTGTATCGGCAGGTGGATTCTTAACCACTTCATCACCAGGGAAGTCCCAGGATGGTACATTTTTTTACCAATGATGAACCTGCGTCAATACATCATAATCACCTAAAGTCCAAACTTTACCTTAGGGTTTGCTCTTGGTTTTGTATGTTCTGTGGGTTTAGACAAATCTATAATGACATCTCCATTATTATAATATCACACAGAGTATTTTCCCTGTCCCAGAAATCTGCTCTGCCTGTTCATCTCCCCAACTCCACCCTGGCAGCCGCTGATCTTTTTATTGTCTTTTTTTGCTTTTTTGCTTTTTTCAGAATGTCCTCAAGTTGGACTCATACAGTATGTAGCCTTTTCATATATGCTTCTTTCACTTAACATCATACTTTTAAGTTTCCTTGTCTTTTCATGGCTTGATAGTTTATTTCTTCTTAGTGCTGATTAACATTCCATGGTCTTGAGGTAACAATAATTTATTAATCCATTCACCTACTGAAGGACGTATTATTTGCTTCCAAGTTTAGCAGTTATGAACATAGCTGCTGTGAACCTCCATGGCAGATTTTTGTGTGGACATATGTTTTCAACTCCTTTGGGTAAATACCAAGGAGCATGATTGCTGGATCATATGGAAAGTCATTACCTTTTCAAATATTGTCTCTTGCCTATTATCTCTATTAATCTCCTTCTGGGACTACCATTAGATGTTTATAATGTTGTTTGAGGCTGAGCCAGCTAGTGAGCCAGCTAGTGTGATTAAGTTTAATTTCTTGTACAATGTTTTGTGCCTCTTCAAGTTGGTAACTGCCTCATTTTTTTTGCCATTTGCTTTGTTTTCGGTTTACCAGTTAATTGTTCATATTATTAACATGCTTTCAGTACTGTTTTTCACACAGGGTCAAGCCTATTAATCTATCCATTGAAGTTGTTTTCCCAGAGGACTTCTATCCCTTCTCCTGTTTAAAGATGGCTCCTTGTTAGGCCAGGTGTGTAGCTATCAGCCTGAGGTTCTCCCTTCATTGTCATTTTGGAAATTCCCATTGCTTGTGTCCTGTGTTGATTTCCCTGTTTTTTAGATCCCATTAGTTTGTAGCACATCCTCCACAGCTTGCTGAACAAAAAGGTGGAGAAGAGATAAATTTTGAGACCCTGAATGTTTGAGAATATTTTTATTCTACCTTTCTGTTATTTGATAATTTGTCTGGATATTAAGCTCTGGAAAGAAAATTTTTCTTAGAATTTTGAAAGCATTTCTTCATTGTCTTCTAGTTTATCACTGAAATTATTGCTAAATCTAATGACATTCTGGTTCCTATAATGTTGTGAGCAGCTAGCTTCTTTTTAAATTTTTTCTTTTGTAGAAGCCCTTGGGACTTTTTCCTTTGTCCCTGCTATTGTGCAGTTCAGTAATAACAGTGGTCCCCAGCCTTTTTGGGACCAGGGACCAGTTTCGTGGATGACAGTTTTTCCTCGGACGGTGGTGGGGGGATGGTTCAGGCGGTAATGCGAGCTATGGGGAGCAGCAGATGAAGCTTTGCTCAGTTGCCCGCTGCTCACCTCCTGCTGTACGGCCCGGTTCCTAACCGGCTTCGGACCGGTACCAGTCTGCGTCTTGGGGGTTGGGGACCCCTGAGTAATAACATACTTGGGTACTTAATGGGTCTTTTTCAGTTTGGAGACTCATATTCTTCAGATCTGAGATATTTCTTGTATTATTTCTTTGGTAATTTCTTCCTTCCATGTTCTTTTTTTCTCTGCCTTTTTTTTTTTTTTTCTTCACATTTTGGAATTGATTCATCATGTGAGTTTTAAAACCGTTTTCCTCTCATAGTGTTTTCTTTTGTTCTTTTTCCGGGAGAGGGTCTTGACTTTATCTTCCAACTCTTTAATTTTTTATTTTATCCATTTGTGCAGAGTTAACATAGCAGGCCTGAGACTGTTACCCTTAGAAAGGTCTGCTTGCAAGGTTGGCCCTTGGCTGGTGTCTGGGACCTTGGATTTTGGAAGGGTTCCCACCATTCCTCAATAAGAGTGGTTCAGTGTGCTTAAACTGTTCAAACATGATTTATGCTGAACACCTGCTTTCCATCTGGGTGTCTGTAACTTTGGTATGGCTAGGCAGAAGGTACCTCCAATAAAAACCCTGAGCAGGGACTTCCCTGGTGGTCCAGTGGTGAAGAATCCACCTTACTGTGCAGGGGATCCCTGGTCAGGGAACTAAGATCCCACAAGCCGCAGGGCAGCTAAGCTCGTGTGCCACAACTACTGAGCTCTTGTGCCTCAACTAGAGAGCTTGAGTGCTGCAGACTACAGAGCCCACATGTTCTAGAGCCCACGTGCCACAACTACAGAGCCCACGCGCCCTGGAGCCTGCGCGCCACAACTAAAGGAGAAGAGAAAACCTGCACGCCACAACTAGAGAGAAGTCCGTGCACCACAACGAAGAGCCCCAATGTAAGATCCTGTGTGCCGCAACTAAGACCCGACGCAGCCAAGAATAAATTAATTAAATAAATAAATAAATCTTAAAAAAAAAAAACCACCTGAGCACTGGGTCTCTAATGAACTTACCTGGTAGACAATATTTCACATACGTTGTCACAATCCATTGCTGGAGGAATTTAGCATCCCCCGTCTGACTCCCTTGGAAGCAGAAGACCCTTGGAAGCTTGTGTCTAGTTTCCTCTGGACTTTGTACGTTTTCCTTTTGCTGATTTTGCTTTGTATCCTTTTGCTCTAATAAATCATAGCTGTGAATGTGACTGTGTGTCAAGTCCTGTGAGTCCTTCTAGCATACTACCGAACCTGGGGTGGTCTTGGGGGCTTATGACACACTGTCATATTTAACTTTCCCAATGTTCTTTATTTTTTATTCTCACTTGCTCTCTCTTTTAAAAATAGCATCCTTTAAAATCTTTCCTAATGTCTTTTAGGATGTTAGTAATTAACTTTTTTTATGTGTGAAATTTTCTTCCCATTCCCGAATTTTTTTTTTTTTCTAAAACTTAATTTGTGTGTGTTTACTTGGTTCCCTTTCTTTCATGCTAACAAGCCTTCTTTGTGCCTGGTGATTCTAGGCTGTCTGTTCTCACTTTAAATATTTATTCTTAAATGTGAGACAATTGGAAGCTTATGCACATCGGCTTGACTATGGGGTGAGTTGGTGGTGAGCTAGCTTCACTGTTGGAAGCCCTCCAAATGCAGATATTTTCTTTGGACATTCAGTTTCTCCAGGAAAGTACTACCCAGTTGCTTACCTGGGAAGATATATGTCTAGTCCCATATATGTCTAGTTCCAGGATTCTGAGAGCCACATGAACGGGGGCTGGTGGTTTATGGTGTGGAGGTTTTCATTCAACTAGGAAGTAATAGGATTATTGTGGAAATATTATTTTATGGTTCACATTTGTAAAATATAGATGAAGGAAATGGTTAATTGGGTTTCTTCCTCTGAAGTCCCCTAACTCTCTGTAGACTGGGTGATAGACTAGTAGGGACCATCTGTTGTTCCTGGATGTAGTCTGAAGAACACTGCATTAGGTAATAAAGAGGCTGTTGTTAAGGGAAATAAGAGTCGGTGTGACACACTAGCTCATTCTTTTATTCAGCAAGCATTTATTAATTACCTTTTAAAACCCCTGACCTCAGGGAATAAAGTAGGTTACAAGAAAGATACTTCCCTGCTCCCTTGGGACTTGCATTTTTGCATAAGGATGGACATTAAACAATTTATCATCTGGTTATTTAATTACAGTTGTTGGAGGCTCACAGAGCATTCATATATAGGAGACCTGCTCTGGGGTTCAGGGATGGCATCTCTGAAAGTATGAATCAGGAAAGTGGTGGGAAAATGAGACGAGAGTGGCAAAGAATGAGACTAAAGATCTTATTCAGGATAATAATAATTGTGAGATTAAATGAGGTATAGAATGTGTTTAGTGCCTGGTACTTGTGCTCAATAAGTGTTAACTAGTAATTATATTATTTGTAGGAATATTATTATATTGGATGATCAAATAGAAGACATTTGATTTTTAGTATTTAATTTATAAAAATAAAAGTTTTGTGTTAACAGTACAATAGAACAATATATTCATAGAATCATTTATTACTAAAAAAAAATCCTTTGTTGTATAGAAATTTTGGTATTTCAGAGTATTGCTAGAGCAGAGATTGTGCTTAACTTCTTAACAGTTATATCTCCAGCACCCAGCATAGTGTCTGACACATACAAAGTGCTTAGTCTTTTTTTTTTTTTTAATTTATTTTTGGCTGCATTGTGTCTTCATTGCTGCATGTGGGCAAGTGGGGGCTACTCTTCGTTGCAATGCATGGGCTTCTCATTGCTGTCGCAGAGCATGGGCTCTATGTGTGCGGGGTTCAGTAGTTGTGGCTCGTGGGCTCTAGAGCGCAGGCTCAGTAGTTGTGGCGCACGGGCTTAGTTGCTCCACGGCATGTGGGATCTTCCCGAACCAGGGCTTGAACCCGTGTCCCGTGCATTGGCAGGCGGATTCTTTTTTTTTTTTTAAAGAAGATGTTAGGGGTAGGAGTTTATTAATTAATTAATTAATTATTGCTGTGTTGGGTCTTCATTTCTGTGCGAGGGCTTTCTGTAGTTGTGGCAAGCGGGGGCCACTCTTCATCGCGGTGCGCGGACCTCTCACTATCGTGGCCTCTCTTGTGCGGAGCACAGGCTCCAGACGCGCAGGCTCAGTAGTTGTGGCTCACGGGCCTAGTTGCTCCATGGCATGTGGGATCCTCCCAGACCAGGGCTTGAACCTGTGTCCCCTGCATTAGCAGGTAGATTCTCAACCACTGCTCCACCAGGGAAGCCCGGCAGGCGGATTCTTAATGACTGCGCCACCAGGGAAGTCCCTCAGATTCTT
Organism: Aethalodelphis obliquidens; assembly: GCF_003676395.1. NCBI lineage: Eukaryota > Metazoa > Chordata > Mammalia > Artiodactyla > Delphinidae > Aethalodelphis > Aethalodelphis obliquidens. The sequence continues at coordinate 2,714,455 of NW_020837982.1, read as the reverse complement.
TTTTTTAAGACTAAGCACTTTGGGGGACTTCCCTGGTGGCGCAGTGGTTAAGAATCTGCCTGCCAATGCACGGGACACGGGTTCGAGCCCTGGTTCAGGAAGATCCCACATGCCGTGGAGCAACTAAGCCCGTGCGCCACAACTACTGAGCCTGCGCTCTAGAGCCTGTGCCTTGCAACAAGAGAAGCCACCGCAATGAGAAGCCTGGGCACCGCAATGAAGAGGAACCCCTGCTCGCCGCAACTAGAGAAAGCCCGCGCGCAGCAATGAAGAACCAATGCAGTTAAATATAAATAAATAAATAAATTTATAAAAGAAAAAGAATCCAAAATGAGTACTAGAAATTCCGGGTAACCTAGAAGCTGGGAAGGATATGTGATTTCAGATACAAGAAATACTTTACTTTTTTCCTTACTAAGGCATTTGTTTGGTCGTGTTCCTTCAAGGGAATTGCAAGTGGCCTTTTGATTAGAATTTAAATATTATCCTTTTCATATATATTCAATACCTTTTCTGTAGCCAGCAAGGATCTGTTAGGACAAAGTACTTTTCTTCTCTTGGGGGAGAATAATTGTTGCTCTTTAGCCCTCCAGCACTCAGACCTATGATGTATTAATTATCTATTGCTGCAAAACAAATTACCTCAAAAAACAACAGACATTTATTATCTCACAGTTTCTGTGGGTCAGGAATATGAGAGTGGCTTAGCTGGGTGCCTCTGGTTCAGTGTCTCACTTGAAGTTGCAGTCAAGCTGTTGGCTGGGGTTGAAGGTATCTGAAAGATTCGTGGGAGGATGTGCTTCTAAGTTCACTTCTCTTATCGTTGGCAGGAAGCCTTAGTTCTTTGCCATGTGGACCTCTCCATAGGCTGCCTGAGTGTCCTCATGACATGGCTCTTGGCTTTCTCTAGAGCAAGTGATGAGGAAGAGGCAGGGATTGGGGGGTGGAGGGGCGGAGAAAACAAGCCAGTTGGAGATGAAATCCTCCGTCTTTGATAACCTAATATCGGAAGACAGACATCATCACGTCTGTTGCAGTCTAGCGATTAGAATGACCAACCCTGGTACAGTGTGGGAGGTGTGAATATCAGGAGGTGTGCTCATTGGGAGCCATCTCAGAGACTGCCTGCCCCACACTCAATCAGTGGGATCAACTTCTTCCAGCCCAGTGTATCAAATATATTTAGAAGTACAGGTTAATTAAACTAGAGCTTGATTAATATTTGTACATGGTTTCTGTTGTAAATTGAGAGTTCGCACATTTCTGAGCTTGTTGGTTTGGCATTTTTGCTACTCTCTCTTTTCTTCTCTTTTCCCACTTGCCCTTCCTTGTCCTTTTTATATTTCTCAGATTTATTCAGAAAATTGTTCATTGTTTTCTACTTTCAACTTAATGTTGGGGGGGTACTAGAGAAAATTGGGTTAGATGCTTATAGCTTGTAGATCCTGTTAGATTATAAATTTCAGTCTCTTACAATAATGCATGTAGATAAAAATTCAATTAACAGTCAAGCTAAGAAGAAAAAAAAAAAGAGAATTTTGTTCAAGCCAAACTGAGGATTATAACCCAGGAGACAAACTCTCAAGCTTTCTAAGGTTCTACCAGTTAGGAGCTAGAGATGCAGTGTTATGCATTTTCGAGACAATTATGGATCGTATTATACATAAAGTTCATCAGAGATGTTTTGGTCAGGTATGTATGTTCAGAGCGAGCCTTTAGGTCAGTGTGACCCCCTATATAGGATGAGAAAGAAATATTAATCTTAAAATTACAATGTTGGTATCAGAAGAAAGGGACCATTTTTCTCAAAGGTTGATTATATCCTCCTGTCTAGAGGAGGTCTGGTTAATGTGTAATGCAGATACACATTGCACATTGGGAAAGGCCCATCACAGATGGGGGCGGGTTGGGGCATGTTTGTGTGTGATTCAGTTCTGACTTAGTTTGGTTGTCCTGCTGTAGAGAAATTTATGATTTTCCTTATGTGTATAATAATAATACTAATTTTGTGGTTTTAAGTCTTCAAGGAAAAGTGAATAAAGTAAATAAAAGGTATTATTTGTAGGTATATTTGATTTTACTTGTATGTGGTTATTATATGTTTTATTAAAAAATAAATGATTACTGGGCTTTAGCACTTATGGATAGAGAACATGGGCCTTCTCTATAAATTAAGAGCCAGGAGATTTTTGTTTGAGTTTAGGAACAAAATTATTTTGTAGCTTTCAGAGGTACTTTTCTTCCTAAATCGTGAGGTTGAGCATCAGATTTCGGAAAGCTGAATTATTACTGAGGGCACTACAGCCCTCAGCCTGTGAATAGGTTTTATGCTGACACTTCACTTGTTAAATCTGTGTGGAATTCAGATACTTGATCCCTATGGAAATGCTGTTTTAAATAGTATTAGGTTCTCTTCCTACCCTCTAAACTCCTCCCCCTCTAAAACCTGAAGATTAGCCTGTATTGAATCAGAGCTCAATCAGAATTTTTAAATCTTTTTTAAAAATCTTAAAGCAATCATAAACTTACAGAAAAGCTACGAGTAAAGCACAAAGAATTTTAATCCCAAACCATTTTAGTCGTAAGTTGATGATATGATGCCCTATCACCCCTGAATACTTCACTGCCTTTTCTACAAATTAAAATGTTACTGTGTTACCCATAACACACCTATTAAAGTCAGGAAGTTAACATTGATGCCTTATCACTACCACCTAATTCTCAGGCCCCATTCAGGTTTTATATTTGTCCAATAATGTCCTTTATATCAGAAGGATGAAGTCCAGAATCATGTTATATTTAGTTCTTACGTCTTTTTTGTCTCTTTCATTCTGGAATGAAATGTATCATCTGGTTATTTTGTAGACTGTTCCTCAGTTTGGATTTGTTAACATTTCCTCATGGTTAGGTTTATGTTATACATATTTGATAGGAATATCTCAGATGCAGTGCTGTGTCCTTATATCCTATCAGGTGACACCATTCAGACTGTCCAGCTGTTGATGATGCTAACTTTGATAACTTGATTAAGATGATGAGCCAAACTTCTTCATTATAGAATTACTCTTTACATTGTATGGGCATGCTTAGAAGCTGTGTAAATATCTCAGTCTTTTTTCTTTTTTAAATGGATTCTTTTTTTTTTTAAATTTATTTATTTTATTTATTTATTTTTGGCTGTGTTGGGTCTTCATTGCTGCGCGTGGGCTTCCTCTAGTTGAGGCGAGCGGGGGCTACTCTTTGTTGCGGTGCGTGGGCTTCTCATTTTGGTGGCTTCTCGTTGCAGAGCACGGGCTCTAGGCGCACGGGCTTCAGTAGTTGCGGCATGCGGGCTCAGTAGTTGTGGCTTGTGGTCTCTAGAGCACAGGTTCAGTAGTTGTGGCACACGGGCTTAGTTGCTCCGTGGTATGTGGAATCTTCCCAGACCAGGGCTTGAACCTGTGTCGCCTGCATTGGCAGGCGGATTCTCAACCACTGTGCCACCAGGGAATCCCAATATCTCAGTTTTCATGAAGCTTTTAGTTTATTCAGGGATTCCTAAGAGTACAGACTAATTGTTTCTGTTATTCAATGGATGATATGTTTTATCGTTATTTATTTTTATGCTCAAATTATTCCAGATATGACCAGTGAGAGCCCCCTTAGTCTGGCTTCTGTGTCCTTTTGACATGTCTCCATCATTCTTTGAGCATTTCCTTTTTTTCTGACGTGACAAAATGTTCCAGACTTCTCTGGATCTTCCTTGTGTTTCAGAGCTGGAAATCATCAGCTGTTTCTCTAAGGAGCCCTGGTTCCTTTTAGAGGAGAATGGTTTTTAAAAACCAAGATATAGGGGCTAGGCAGACTCATTACTACTGAGTTGTCCTTGTTTCTAAGTCTTCTTAGTGAACAGAGTTAGGGAATAGACGTAGTCCTATCCACACATTCCAGGTATGTGTGTGTATACATATTTATATCAATATTAATTTCCATATCTATATATTGAAAGCTCTGTGTTTACACTGCCTCTAATTTTATTTCAACACGAGGATCCTTTGTAGTTTTCTCCCTTTCTTTATTTGTAACTTCTTTCTCTGACAGTAAGAAACCTGGCTGTCATTATTCTTAACATATTTACTTCTTCGATTATTCTCCCTTCATGTAACCAGTCTCCCATCACTGTCATTCCCTGTCACCACTTGCTCCCAAGTGCAGATGCCCTCCTCACTCTGCTTGGGCTCCAACGCCCCTGATTTTTGAACCGCCACCCCCACCTTATGTGGGTGCCCTCCTTGCCTTGCTCAAGCTCGTATTCCTTACCCTGTGCTGCTTCCCTATGTGGACATCCCTCTCACCCTGTTCTGTGCCAGAACACCCTCTCCCTCGTCATGCAAATGCCCAACACAGTCCATCTGCCCTGGCTGCGCCCCACTCTCTTGTCTCTTAGTCTCACTCAGGCTTTGAAACCCAGCTTTGGGCTATCCTCCTTATGGATACCCTCCTTATCCCATTTCAGCTCTGACACCCTATGTGGCCTGCTCTCCCATGTAGATACCCTTCTCACCCTGCTTAGATTCTAATACCCCATGCCTGGCTGCCCTCTCAATGGGAGTCTTTCCTTACTCCATTCATGCTCTGACACCCTTTGCTGGGCTGCCTTCCACATGTGGACACCCTCTTCGCCCTGTTCATGCTCCATTTCTTCTACACAAATGCCTTACTCATCCTGCTCCGACTCCTGCATCTCCTCCCCGAAGCACACACAGATGCCTACCTTGCTCTACCCCTCTTAATGGCTTTTGTATTGAATTATTTACTGAAGGGAAGGGAGAGGAAGGGAAAGGAAGAGCCAGCATATTTTATGGGAACAATGTGATCCAAGTTTATGTTTGACAGAAACAAATCTTCCCCTGCCGTGGTAGATATCTGGAGACAATGGAAAGGGCATTTGGGAAACTGCTTTTGGAACTTCATTAGTATTTGGGACTACTGGTATAAATAGGTTCTTTATTTGTGAATCAGAGACTTCTATGTATGGAAAAACTTGGGTAGTTGGTAAGCTCAGAATAGTAGGAAGGGAATAAACTAAAAGCAAGAAGTGTTTAGGGAAGGATGATGTTTGAATTCACTTCTTGATAAAATTGGTTTGGCTCTATGTTAATATCCTTGCCTACAAGTGTCCATATAGTCTTACAGTGTCCATTAAAAAAAACAAGTTAATTATTTAATAACCTGTTTTATGAGCTCAGTATTAAATTTCAGAATGTTATTGCAGTATTTTCTTACCTTTAATCATTTATGTACTATTAGTTTAGCCATATCCTGTGTCCTTTACTTAGCTTAACTTGAAGTTGGCTTACCTTTTTCACTTAGCCTTGTCAAAGGAATAGTATCTTTGTAATCATAGTGCTAATTATATTTTTTTTGTATCACATGTTAAAATGAATGTAAAACTTAGAATTTTTAAAGTTCATTAGGTGCCATATAAAGTCATATTACAACCCACTGGTGCAGAGTCCACTTTGGGAAATGTGTTAATATAACCAGTATAAATATTCGATATATTTTCCTGATTTGTGTTTGTTACTTGGTATCTAGAGCCTATTTGTCCTTTTTTTTTTTTTTGGTAGCATGATTTTTTTCTAGGTGTCTTTTCCCCCAGTATGATTTTTTTCTTTGCTTTTTTTCTCATTTAGATGAAGACTTATATTAAGTGAATTTTAATGTCATTCCCAACCCCATCATGGTCTGAGGGCCTTTTAGAAATTGGTTAAAATGTACACAGAGGCAAAGATTTTAGCCTATGACCTTTTCAAGAATTTTCTGAGTGCAACTAGGAACAAATTATCCATTGTTCACAGTGCTTTGCTCAATGTTATGCCTTCTCTTGCTAAATCCTCTTACTTGTTGAAATCTTCTATCTTAAGTAGCTAACAGCTTAATACAGATCATATTAAAAGGTTATTTTTCTTCCTGTAGTTTAGGCCCTTTACATTTCTGCAGTAATATCCAAAGTTTTATATAAGGTAGCATGAAGTGTTCAAAAAGTTTTTTTCTCAATTGGGAAAGTAATACATGCCAATTGACAGTAAGAGAAACTCATAAGAGTAAAAGACAGGAAAAAAATCAACTCATTTTTACCTCTCAGATACAATTTATCTTAAAAAATAATTAAAAAAAAAATATACCCACTCCAGGCATAGTCATTTCTTTATTATGAGTTCCAATAGGATTTAACTTTATTTTGGAAAACTGTAGAGTCACAAAAATGGTTTCATTTTATTTTTCACTTTTAAAATTATTAGTGAAATGAGCACATTTTCATATATTTATTGACTACTCATCTTCTGTGAATTGCTTCGTATTTCTTCAGTTTTTGCATTAAATAGTCTTATTAATATATAACATAACCTGGGACTTCCCTGGTGGCACAGTGATTGAGAATCTCCCTGCCAATGCACAGGACACGGGTTTGAGCCCTGGTCCTGGAGGATCTCACGTGCTGCGGATCAACTAAGCCTGTGCGCCACAACTACTGAGCCTGTACTCTAGAGCCTGTGAGCCACAACTACGGAGCCCATGTGCCACAACTACTGAAGCCCGTGTGACTAGAGCCCATGCTTCTCAACAGAAGCCACCAAAATGAGAAGCCCATGCATCGCAGCGAAGAGTGGCCCCCGCTCACTGCAACTAGAGGGAGCCCGCATGTAGTAACAAAGACCCAACACAGCCATAAATAAATAAACAAATAAACAGATAAATATAGTATAACCTTATACTATATTAGTATGTAAACCTTTTGGCCGCTAGTTGTTGCACATTCTTTTACTTCCTGTTACTTGTCTTTTTCTTTGTAAGTAGTGTCTTGTTTTTTTAAAGCAGGATTAAAACGTTTTTATGTAGGTAAATATATTGGTGTTTTTTTGTTAATGGCTTCTGGATTTTGTCTTGTTTAGGAAAATCTGTCCTACCCAAATATTATGAGGTTATTCTTCAGTATTTTTCCTAGTAATTTTATGACAGTTTTTCTTTTTTTACGTTAGGTTCTTAATCTCTATCTCTCTCTCTCTCTCACACACACACACACACACACACACACACACACACACACACACACACACACACACGCATGTATTTTAAAATGTTCTGTTGACAAATCATTCTTTTACCTCTGATTTGAAATATTAACTTTATCATGTTAACTTTCTATGTACATACTAATAACTGCTCTATGACTATAATTAGTTTATCCTTATAATATATTGGTTTTGTTATGAAAGCTTAATATTGAATAGAATGTTTTAAGTACCTGATAATGCAAGTCTCCTCTGGTTCTTGTTTTTCAGAAAGTTATTTGGTATTCTCACAAATTTGTCCTTTCAAGTGAACTTCAGAATCAATTTGCCATTTTAAATAAGCCCCACATCTTCCAAATCCATTATAATATCTTCTCACTGCTTCTCCTCTACTTTTTTTTTTTTTAAGGACATACTTTTTTAAAAAAAATTAATTTGTGTTTGGCTGCGTTGGGTCTTCATTGCTGCGTGTGGGCTTTCTCTAGTTGCAGCAAGCAGGCTGCTCTTCGTTGCGGTGTACAGGCTTCTCATGGCAGTGGCTTCTCGTTGCAGAGCATGGGCTCTAGGCGCATGGACTTCAGTAGTTGTGGCACATGGGCTCAGTAGTTGTGGCTCGTGGGCTCTAGAGCGCAGGCTCAGTAGTTGTGGCGCACGGGCTTAGTTGCTCTGCGGCATGTGGTATCTTCCCGAACCAGGGCTCAAACCCGTGTCCCCTGCATTGGCAGGCGGATTCTTAACCACTGCGACAGCAGGGAAGTCCCTCCTCTACTTTTATTAGCGTAATTTAAGCTACCATTTTTCTCTTGCCTAGACTATCTTCTAACATACAGCAGCAAGAAGACTCTCTTAACAATTTTTTTTAAGATTTTTTTTTTTGATATGGACCATTTTTAAAGCCTTTATTGAATTCTGTTACAATATTGCTTCTGTTTTATGATTTGGGTTTTTGGCCGCGAGGCATGTGGGATCTTAGCTCCCCAACTAGGGGTTGAACCCGCACCCCACGCATTGGAAGACGAAGTCTTAACCACTGGACTACCAGGGAAGTCCCAAGAAGACTCTTAAAAGACGTAAATCTGATCATGTTGCTCCCTTGTTTACATCCCTTCAATATCTTCTTTCCCTCTCTTTTTCGTTACCTATTGCTGCATAACAAAGTACTACAAAGCTTTATAACTTGAAATGACCTGTTTATTTTGCTCACAATTTTGGGAGTCAGGACTTCATGACGGGTTCAACAATGTTCCACAAGGTGTTGACTGGGGTGGCTGGGGCTGGAGAATCCCTCCCAGTACAACTTCTTCAGTCACATGTCTGGCACCTCAGTGCTTCTTGGCCTCTGTCTCCACATGGCATCTCATTCTTCATGATCTCTCCACGTGGCGTGGAGTTTTCACAGTATGGTGGTCTCAGAATAATCACACTTTTTACATGCAGCTGGCTTCCAAGGAGGAGGGAAAGAAAAACTGTCAGACCAATTAAGGGCTGTGCCTAGAACTGGCACAGTGTCCCTTCTACCATATTTTATTGGTCAGAACAGTCACAGAACCTGCCTAGTGGCAAGAAAATGGAAAAATAGACTCCACTTTTTGATGTGGGAATGGCAAGATCTTATTACAGGAGAGCATGTGGGTTGAGAGATACCATGACTGTATTTGAAAAATATAATCTGCCACACCATCAAACTCAAAATAAATTCAAAGCTTTTAAAATGACCCACAAGGCTTTTCATGATCTGACCCATCCCTGCTTCTCTCTCTGACCTCATCCCCTGTATTTTCTTCTTTTGTTCCCTTTAGTTTAGCCACAATGGCCTCTTTGCTAGGCTTTGAATGTGCCACACTTGTTCCAGCGTCAGATGTATTTTACCTGCCTCTGCTGCCTTGAATGTTCTTCTTTAGACCTTTGCATAGGTCTTCCCATTCTCTTCATTTAGGTCTCTCCTCAAATGTCAGATCTTCCTGACCACCTTATCTGATAGAATCTTGGTTGCTTAGTACCCCTAATCTTGCTTTTTCTTCTACATAGATTTTAGGGCTGGTATGAGAGCCTGGGGGGCCTGCATATACTTTTCTTCCCTCTTTGTTTTCTGAACAAGTTCAGAAATAGAAGACCAAAGGTAAAGACCAAAATATATATGAAATATATAAATATTTGTGTGTATATGTATGTGTGTGTTCAGTGTGAAGTTGTGAAGTTGGAGACCCAGTGGGCCTGCTATCTAAACCTCAGAATTAGGCAGACTTACCCACCTAGTCTCAGGCAGTGTTGGTTACTCCCTTCTGCAGGGTGAGTCCCCTGATCAACTCTTGGAATGTTGATATAGAGGAAAATTCTTGTACTCTGTAACAAGCCTGTTCCCAAGTAAAGAAGGGTAGAGCTGAGTTGTGTGTACCTATTTATTATTCTCATTTTTATCAATCTGACTGACTAAAGGAGGATGAAAGGAGGGGAATAAAGGAAGTGTCAGAGATGACTCTCAGATCTGAGAAACTTGGTGGATTGTGGTACTATTTACTAAGATAGGAAGTATGGTAGGAAGATTATAAATTAAATTTTAGAAACACTGACTTTGAAGTGTCTTAATATACCCACGTGGAGATACCAAATAGGCATTTGGATGACACATTTGAACATACAGATTTGGTAGTTGTATTAGTTTTCTATTGCTATGTAATAAACTACCAGAAACACAGTGGCTTAAAACAATACAAAATTATTCTCTCACAGTTTCTGTGGGTCAGGAATCTGGGCACTGGTTAGCTGGGTTCTCTGCTCAGGTCCTCACCAGGATGAAATCAAGGTATTGGTCAGGGCTATGATCTCACCTGAGGCTTGGGGTCCTCTTCCAAGCTCACTGGTTGTTGATAGAATTTAGGTCCTTACAGTTGTAGGACTGAGGCCTTCAGCTCCAAGAGGCCTCTTGCTGTTCCCTGTCATGTGGCCTTCCCCACAGCATGGTAGATTGCTTCTTCAAGGCCAACAAAGTATTTTTGGTGCTTCATATCTCTTTTTTGGCTTCCCTGGTTAGGACAGACTCATCTGAGATAATCTCCCACTTAAGTCAACTGATTAGGGACCTTAATTGCATCCTCAGAGTCCCTTTTGCCGTGTAATGTAACAGTCATGAAAGGGATATCCCTTCATGCAAGTCCTTCTCACTTTTAAGGAAGAGAATTATACAGGGTGTGTCCACCAAGGAATGAGACTCTTGGGGCTTAGTCATTAGCAGTCATCATAGTAGTAATCAGTAGGATAGTCAGTGAATACACAAGATTGCCCAAGAGAAAGGGTGAACAGAAGAGAGATTAGGGGATAATTTCAGAATTATTGGTACCTTGAGGGTACATTTATTCATCTTTGTGTTTATAGTACCTACATTGCTATCTGGTACATAGCGGATATTCAATAAATGTTTGTTAGAATTCTTCCTTGATCTCAGATTTTGAAAAATTAATGTATAAATTTATATCATGTGTCCTTCCCTTTTATGTATATAGTCTTTTTTTCTTTTTCTGTGTGTGGTAAAATACACATAAAATTTACCATCTTAATCATTTTTTTTTTTTTTTTGCGGTATGTGGGCCTCTTACTATTGTGGCCTCTCCTGTTGCGGAGCACAGGCTCCGGACGCGCAGGCTCAGCGGCCATGGCTCAGGGCCCAGCTGCTCCGCGGCATGTGGGATCTTCCCGGACCGGGGCACGAACCCATGTCCCCTGCATCGGCAGGCGGACTCTCAACCACTGTGCCACCAGGGAAGCCCTTCCTTTCCTTTTTAAGGCTGAATGATATTCCGTTGTATGTATATACCACATTTTGCTTATCCTTTCATCTGTCAGTGGACACTTGGGTTCCTTCCATGTTTTAGCTGTTATGAATAATACTGCTGTGAACGTGGGTATACACATATCTCTTTGAATCCTACTTTCACTCCTTTTGAGTATATACCCAGAAGTGGAATTGCTGGATCATATGGTAATTCTATTTTTAATTTTTTAGAGAAAATTTCATACTGTTTTCCACAGTGGCTATACCATTTTATATTCCCATCAGCAGTGCACAAAGTTTCCAGTTTCTCCACATCCTCACCAACACTTGTTGGTTTTCTGTGTGTGTGTGTGTGTGTGTGTGTGTGTGTGTGTGTTTTGATATTAGCTGTCCTAATGGGTTTTGATTTGCATTTCCCTAATGATTAATGATGTTGAGCATCTTTTCATGTGCTTATTGGCCATTTGTTTATCTTCTCTGGAGAAATAACTATTCAAGTCCTTTGTCCATTTATGAATCAGGTTGTTTTTGTTATTGTTGAGTTTTAGGAGCTCTCTATATAGTCTGGGTATTAATCTCTTACCAAATACATGATTTGCAAATATTTTCTCCCATTCTGTGGTTTACCTTTTTGTTCTGTGGATAGTGTCTTTTTTTTTCTTTTTCTTTTTTTTTCGGCCTCACCGTGTGGCATGCGAGATCTTTAGTTCCCCAACCAGGTATCGAACCCCATGCTCCCTGCAGTGGAAGCATGGAGTCTTAACCACTGGACTGCCAGGGAAGTCCCTGGATAGTGTCTTTTGATGCACAAAATTTTAAAGTTTTCCGGAAGTCCAGTTTGTTTATTTTTTCCTTTGTAACCTGTACCTTTGTTGTCATATCCAAGATATCATTAAGAAATTCAGTGTCATGAAGTGTCCTGTGTTTTCTTTTAAGAGTTTAATTGTTTTAGGTCTAACATTTAGGTCCTTGATCCACTTTGAGTTACTTTTTGTATATGGTGTTAGGTAAGGGTCTAACTTCATTCCTTAGCATGTGGATACCCAGTTTTCCCAGTACCATTTGTTGAAAAGACTATCCTTTCTCCTTTAACTGGTCTTGGCACCCTTGTCAAAAATCATTTGACGATATACAAGAGGGTTTATTTCTGGGCTGTCTGTTCTGTTCCATTGGTCTACATGTCTGTCTTCATGCCAATACCATGCTGTTTTGATGACTGTAACTTTCTAATAAGTTTTGAAATCAAGAAGTATGAATCTTCCAAGGTTGTTCATCTTTTTCAAGATTGTCTTGGCTATTCAGGGTCCCTTGAGATACATATGAATTTTAGAATGGGTTTTTCTATTTTTGCAAATATGTCTTTAGGATTTTTGATAGAGAGTGCATTGACTCTGTAGATCATTTTGTGTAGTATTGACAACTGAGATAATCATGTGGGGTTTTTTTCCCTTGATTTTGTTGATGTGGTGTGTCACATTGATCAGTTTTCATATATTGAACCATTCTTGCATTCCAGGAACAAATCCCACTTGGTCATGGTGTATAAATAATCCTTTTTTTTTTTTTTTGCGGTACGTGGGCCTCTCACCGCTGTGGCCTTTCCTGCTGCGGAGCACAGGCTCTGGATGTGCAGGCTCAGCGGCCATGCCCCACAGTCCCAGCTGCTCCGTGCCATGTGGGATCCTCCTGGACCGGGGGCACGAACCCGTGTCCCCTGCATCGGCAGGCGGACTCCCAACCACTGCGCCACCAGGGAAGCACAATCAATCCTTTTAATGTGATGCAGAATTCTGTTAGTATTTTGTTGAGAATTTTTGCATCAATGTTTATCAGGGATATTGGTCTATAATTTTCTTGTAGTGTCTTTGGCTTTGGTATCCAGGTTATGCTGGCCTTATAGAGTGAGTTAGAAGTGTTCTTTTAATTTTGGGGGAAAGCTTTAGAAGGGTTGGTATTAGTTTTTCTTTAAATGTTTGGTTGAATTCACTAGTGAAGTGATCAAGTACAGGATATTTCTTTTTTGGGAGATTTTTTGATTACTGATTCAGTCTCCTTAGTAGTTATAGGTCTATTCAGGTTTTCTGTTTTTTTGTGATTTAGTCTTGGTAAGTTTTGTGTTTCTAGGAATTTTCCCATTTTATCTAGGTTTTCCAGTCTTTTTGGCATACAGTTGTTAATAGTACTTTCTTTAAATCCTTTTTAGTTCTGTAGAATTGATAGTAATGTCCCCACTTCCATTTCTGATTTTAGTGCTTTGAGTGTTTTCTCTTTTTTCTTGGTCCATTGAGCTAAAGGTTTGTCAATTTTGTTGATCTTTTTGAGGAACCAACTCTTGATTTCATTGATTTTCCTCTATTGTTTTACTATTTTGCTTACCTCTGCTCTCATCTTTATTTCTTTCCTTCTCCTAGATTTGGGTTTCCTTTGTTCTTCTTTTTGTAGTTCCTTAAGTTGTAAAGTTAGGTTGTTGAGTTGAAAGTTTCCTTGTTTTTTGTTTTTTTTAGTTTCCTTGTTTTTAATGTAAGCATTTATAGCTATAAATTTCCCCCTTAGTACTGCTTTCACTGCATCCCGTAAGCTTTGGTTTGTTGTGTTTTCATTTTCATTCATCTCTAAGTATTTTCTAATGTCCCTTGTGAGTTCTTCTTTGAAACATTGGTTGTTTAAAAGTATAATGTTTAATTTCCACAGTTTTGTGAATTTTCCAGTTTTACTTTTGTTACTGATTTCCAACTTCATTCCATTGTGGTCAGAGAAGATACTTTGCATATCTATCCTTTAAAATCTATTGAGATGTTATTTGTGTCCTTACCTATGGTTTAACCTGTAAAATGTCCCATGTACACTTAAGATTGTATATTCTGTTGTTGGGTAGAGTGTTTTGTACATGTATATTAGGTCTAATTGTTTTATTGTGTTGAGTCCTCTATTTCCTGACTTATCTTCTGTCTGGTTGTTTTCTCTGTTATTGTGAGTGGAATGTTGAAGTCTCCAACTATTATTGTAGAACTCTCTGTTTCTCCCTTCAATTCTGTCAGTTTTTGCTTCACGTGTTTTTTTTTTAATTGTGACCATGTCACATATGAAGTTTTTTTAAAAAAATAATTAATTAATTTTTGGCTGTGTTGGGTCTTTGTTGCTGCACACAGGCTTCTTCTAGTTGTGGTGAGTAGGGGCTACTCTTCGTTGTGGTGTGTGGGCTTCTCATTGCGGTGGCTTCTCTTGTTGCGGAGCACGGGCTCTATGCACACAGGCTTCAGTAGTTGTGGCATGTGGGCTTCAGTAGTAGTGGCTCGCAGGCGCTAGAGTGCAGTCTCAGTAGTTGTTGTGGCGCACGGGCTGATTTGCTCCGTGGCATGTGGGATCTTCCTAGACCAGGGCTCAAACCTGTGTCCCCCTGCATTAGCAAGCAGATTCTTAACCACTGTGCCACCAAGGAAGTCCCTGCTTCATGTATTTTGATGGTCTGTAATTAGCTGTGTAAATGTTTATAATCTATCTTCTTGCTGTATTGAACCTTGTATTAATTTATGATGTCCTCCTTTGTCTCATAACTTTTTGATTTAAAGTCTATTTTGTCTTATATTAGTATAGCCTACTCTCTTTTGATTACTGTTTGCATGGAATAATTTTTTCCATTCCTTCTTCTTTAACCTGCTTGTGTCTTTGGATGTCGAGTGAGTCTCCTGTAGGCAACTTATAGTTGGGTCATTCTGCCAAATCTGTCTTTTGATTGGCGGGTTTAATCTAATTATATTTTAAGTAATTACTGATAAGAGGGGACTTACTGCTGTCATCATGCTATTTGTTTTCTATATGCCCTATAGCTTTTTTTGGTCCCTCATTTTCTACATTACTGTCTTCTTTTGTGTTTACTTTTTGTAGTGGAATGTTTAAATTCCTTTCTCATTTCCTTTTTGTATATTCTACAGCTATTTTCTTTGTGGTTACCAGAGGGATTACATTGAATGCCCTAATGTTATAACACTCTCACTTGAATTTATACTGCTTAATTCTGAGTTTTGACAAATACACACATTCATGTAATCCTCACCATGATCATGATATAGGAAGTTTCATTACCCCCCAAATTCCCTTGTACCTCTTTGGCCAGGAGGGGAGGTGGTGGCAAATCCTGAGGGGACATCTGTTGTCTTGCAGGGGAGAGGCCTCTGAATTGTCTTCAGACAGGCGTGGGGAATGCTTGCTCTTAGTAACAGTAATGGGCCACTTCTGTAGACTTTGAGGGTTCAGGGCAATTTGGAGATAAAAGATTTTGGGGAGCACCAACCCAGATGTTTCCTTTACATGTGTCAGAGTCTTATTATTCTTTGCCAACCACAGCTCTCTGATCTTGGCGTAGCAGACCTGCCTTGTTTGGGAGTTTAACTTTTGGAACCTAGAAACTCTGATAATTCTGGTTCTTGTCCTTAGGTTTCTTTGCCTTCCTGCTGGAGGAGAGGAGAGCATCTTTGTGTGCTTCCAGAGAGGCCTTCTGGCTTTCATACTTAGCTTCTAATCGGCAGTCAGCTTTTTGTTCTCTTTTTTCGCAGAGCTCAAATAGTTTAGTAATATTCTTCAAATTCAGTTGTTTTTGAGGTTACTGTTTCTCCTTCATTGCCAGCTTTAAATTCACATCTTAGCACCTGCTCCATCTGCCCTGAGAGCCTAGTGCAGGATGTTCATTAAGGTGTTCCCTTGGGATGCACACCTGAGAGAAGGGAGGATTGCAGATGCAGAATTCATGGTACAGAACAGGCCCAGAATCAGGTTTGGCCAACCCCTTTGGGGAGCTCTGGAGCTAGAATGGCCCTTTTGAGTTTCCCAGAATTGGGCTGAGGTGTTCCGGCCTTTATATTGCCATTATCAGTTGGTCATTGGATGTGGGCTGCCCAGGAAGGCTTTCACCTGGGCAGGATCATTCTCTTCAGGTGAGGCGATCCCTGAGGGGCTGACTGACAGCACTCCAGCAGTTAAGTTCTTCCCTGAATGTGGAGCTGAGCAGTGCCTCAGCAGTGCCTACCAAAATTCCCCTGTATCCACTAGGAGTGACCAGTTTGTTTTTTTAGTATCATTAACTCATGGATTTAAATATGTATTATTTAGAAAACTTGCCATTGACTTATAAGTATGGAAAGATGCACAAATGTATGTAAATATACAGCTCAATGAATGTTTGCCAAGTAAACACAGCAGTGTAACCAGTACAGAGATCAGGAAATAAAATAATGCTAGCAATCCAGGAGTTCCTCTTTCCCCTTCCTTTTCCTTCTGGTCATTACTTGCTCTTTCCAAGGGTCTCTGCTATCCTGACTTGAATTTAACATGTTTTTGAAATTTGTGTAACAATCATACAGTAAGGGATCTTTTGTTCTGACTTCTTTCACTCAGTATTATATTTATGAAATAAAGTTTATAGCTGTAAGTCATTTATTCCCATTGCTGTAGAGTTTTTCTTTGTTTGAATATACCATTTTTAAAAACCATTTCTGCTGTTGATAGACATTTGGAGTGTTTCCAGTTTTTGGAAATTATGAAAGCACTGCTATAAACATAGCTGAACATATCTTTTGGTGAACATATGTACACATTTCTCTTGGGTATATACCTAGTGAAGTTGCTAAGTACAGTTGGCCCTCTGTATCCATGGGTTCCACACCTGTGGATTCAACCAATGCATATAAAAAATAGTTGGAGAAAAAAAATTCCAGAAAGGTCCAAAAAGCAAAATTTGAATTTGCCAAGCAACTGGCAACTATTTAAGTAGCATTTGCATTGTATTTAAAACTATTCATGGCATTTATATCCTATTAGGTATTGTAAGTAATCTAGAGATGATTTAAAGTACATGTAAGTATATGCGTAGGTTATGTGCAAATATTATGCCATTTTATATAAGGGACTTGAGTATCACAAATTTTGGTATCCTCTGGGCTCCTGGAACCAATGTCCTGCAGACTTGGAGGGATGATGGTATGTACATGTTCCATTTTAGCAGATAATGTCAGTCTTCCAAAGTAATTACTGATTTACACTCCTACTTGTAATGTACAAAAGTTCCATTTGCTGTGATTTGCCCCTGTTTATTTAGGATGTTACTCTCCAGGCTGTACAATTAAGAACTGGGTGCGTTTACTAGGGTCCCTCTCTCTTTAGCAGGTTCTGTACTCTAATCTTTGTTTTCTGAGGCTGTGAGATTTTGAAATTGTGTTCTGCTTTTCAGAAGTTTTTGGCTTAGCTTTTTTACCATTTTCCACCCAATTATGCATTTGAGACTCCCTCATGTCTTCATTTGTGTCACTCCAGCTCTCAGTGACAACCAGAATCTCTGATGGTTCGTCTTTCCCTCAGCAGAGGTACTTTGCTTGGGAAAGGCATATTTCTGAGGCTTTTTTTTTGAGGGGGGAGCAGATTCTGCAAATGCCCCAGGGCGGGAGGAAACAGCTGCAGAAGATCACCTTGCTTCTCCATAGTTCACCCTTTTTCTGAAACTTAGCCTCTCTAGTCCTCATTCCTTTAGTAGCTCTCTAAAATCTTTAAACAGTTGATTTTTGTATTTTTTCTTTTTTGTGTGTGTGTGTGAGTTTGGGGGAGGGAGGTGTTGTTTTGCTGTGAATTACTCTACCTTGGAAGCAGAAGTATGGATTAAAACATATTTGAAAAAAAAAACATATTTGATGTTTCAATAAATTAAAATTGTTGTCCTTAACAATGTTCAAATTATTCCATTTTTGGTCAGTGGGAACCTCCTCAAAATTTATTCCTGAGTCTTTTTGACTCGACCCTTTGATAGCTTTCTTTGGCAGCTTTCTTGCTATCTGGTATGACAAAGTGTTCCAGGTTCATCATGTACCTTTTTGCCTCAGATGTGGAATCAGCCATTTTCTGAAGGAGTCCCAATTCCTTTTACCAGGAAATGGAATCTCAAGATCATTACTGCAGGGTTGGTCGTTGTTTTAGGCATTTTCAGCAAACAAAGGGAGAAAAATATATTTTATTTTCTTCATACAAGATAAAACTACATTAAGAATTGATATAGATACTTCCAGTTCCAATTCAAGACTACAGGGTTTTTACTTTGCTGTTCCTCTCCTGTTCTGAGAGTCGCAGTTTTTAATGACACCAGTAGTGACAGAATTAAAATATCACCAAATCACTCATTTCCATGATCCCACAGTACATACAGGATCAAGATTTATCTTCATTTTTTTGTCCCTAGAGTATATTCCATTAGGAAGTCAACCTAATATGATTTAAAATAACTTAGAATAGTTCTTCTCTTTATGACTATGCCATTAAAAATTTGGATACAGATTTCAGTTCATTTGTTTATTTTTGATTTATATTTTATTTTTTAGAATTTTAATTTAATTTTATATTTACATAAATTACATAATTTCAAAATAAAATCTACAAAAACCAGGGAATATAGATTCTATCCTCAACACCTCTCCTTTATTTTCTTTCACTTCCTAAAGGTAACCACTTAAAAGTTTTTAAGTTTCATCCTTCTGCTTTTGTATGTGTGAAGAGGTGTGTGTGTGTGTATTTATTTCTCCTCCTACTTCTTAGATGCATGGTAGCATACTGTATACTCTTTTCTTCACCCTGTTTTTTTAACTTAAAGATATATCCTGGAGACTGTTCCATAGTTTGATGAATTTGGACTCATTTCTGTCATATTTTTTATGTTATATTTATACAAGTCTTTTATTTTAAGTCATTTTTAATTGTGTGGTCTATGTTATTTGCTCTCCCAGCATATTTTTTGGTATTTCAGAAGGTTTGTGTATTAGGGTTCAGTCAGGGAAGCTGATTGGGTGATGTGGGAAGGGACTTATTATGGAAATCAGACCATATACAATTTTGAGAGGACTCGTGGGGTGAAGATCTAGAAGGGGGAATTGGAGGATCAGAGAAGGAGTCACTAGTCAGATCCTCTAAATTAGTGACAATGGGTAGACAAGTTGGAGCTTTTAGGGAAATCTGAGAAGCCAACTATGTCCAGCCACTAAAGTGCGACTGTGAAGGAGAAGCTTGAAGAGAGCCACATGGGAAACCCTTGCTGTGTTTAGTTACCCCCTCTGTAGGTTTTCACCTAAGCATCTGGTGATGGGCTTGTGCCACTGCTCACCCAGCACAAACCAGCAGTTTGTATTTTTGTTCTGTTGGTTACTTTTATATTGATGTCTTTGTATAGTACTCTAATTTCCTCCCTTTCTTGGGAGGGCAAGTTGTTATATAGTGGTTTTCTTCTGTAAGCAATATTGAAACAGCTAGTAAATTATTCTCATCTCGTCAGCTAGCATTTGGTTTAAAATAATACCCTTTTACTCTTAGTACCATA
This sequence comes from Aethalodelphis obliquidens, assembly GCF_003676395.1. NCBI lineage: Eukaryota > Metazoa > Chordata > Mammalia > Artiodactyla > Delphinidae > Aethalodelphis > Aethalodelphis obliquidens. The sequence goes on along the minus strand of NW_020837982.1, from coordinate 2,695,284 downwards.
AGGTAATCAGGAAACATCCTACTTTTTGTATACTCTCACTACCCTCTCCCCATTTTTGATAATTGTACTGTATCTATACTGTCATTATACATAGCAATTATATAGTATGTTTTTTCTCTTACTCTCATCATTTATTCTCAGTTCTTTTAATAAATGTGTATTTAATGGTCCTTCTTAATGTGGATGTGTCTCCTGTTATTTTGGTTGACTGAAGTATATTCTCTAGTAGATTCCTCAGGAAAGGCTTAAGGGAACAATATTTCCTGGGTTCTTACAGTTCAGAACAGTTTGATTGTCACCATTGTACTTGGGAGTCAGTTTGCCTGCATATAAAATCCTTGGTTTACTTTATCTTCTCTTGAGAATATTAAAATATTATTTCATTTTCTGTTAGCATATAGTATTGTCAAAGTTTGATGACAGTCTAATTTTTGTTCTTTGTGTAAGTGGCTTTCTCTTTCTGCCTGAATGTTCAAAGGATTTTTTTTTCTTTCTTGTTCACAGAAGGTCAGTAGTTGTACTAAAATATGCCCTGGTATTGGTCATTCTGGGTCAGTTTTTCCAGGTATGTGGTATGCCCTTTAAATATATAGTTTCAAGTGTTTTTGAAAAATTTCAGCAACGTTTTCTTGAAGTCTAGTTTCTAATATTCATTCTACTCCATTGATTTGATTTCCTTCTTTGAGGACTCCTGTTATACATATGTTGGATCTTGTTTGCCTGTCTTCTCTGTCACTTTATTGCAAATCCCATCTCATTTTTCTTTTCTTTCTTTTTTTTTGATATTAGAATTTTCCTCCTATTTACCTTCTTTTTCTCTTAAAGCATTAGATATATATATATTTTAATAAATTTTAATTATGTATTTCTGGCTGCATTGGGTCTTCATTTCTGTGTGCGGGCTTTCTCTAGTTGCAGGCAGGCGGGGGCTATTCTTCACTGCGGTGCACGGGCTTCTCATTGTGGTGGCTTCTCTTGTTGTGGAGCATGGGTTCTAGGCGTGCAGGCTTCACTAGTTTTGGCACGTGGGCTCAGTAGTTGTGGCTCGCGGGCTCTAGAGCACAGGCTCAGTAGTTGTGGTGCACGGGCTTAGTTGCTCCGCGGCTTGAGGGATCTTCCCGGACCAGGGCTTGAACCCATGTCCCCTGCATTGGCAGGCGCATTCTTAACCACTGTGCCACCAGGGAAGCCCTATATTTTGTTTTATTCACTCTTTAATATCTTCTGGTTAGTCTTCACTTCTGAAATGATTTTGCTGTTTTTTTCTAATTCTTTCCTGAGTTTTGTCAACTTATTTCTATTTGTAATTCTAATTTGTTATTTCATATCTTTAATCATTTAAAAAAATTTCTCTTGGCTCATTTTGAATTAATAATTTACAGTTTCATCTGTTGGTGATCATATCTTTTTGGTGTGTTTTCATTTTCTGTTGCAATGTTATTCTGTCTCTTATTCTTTTTTCTCAAAATAACTTCACATATGATTTGACTACAGTGTTTTCTGTTGCTCATTTTTATGTGAAATTAGTTTTCCTGAATTGGTAGGAGAGAAATGTGGGCCAGGATAATTTCTATCTTCATGGCTCTGGAGCTCTTCTATTGCTTTCATGAAATTAAACGAATACGTCATCGCATTCTTTGTGAGCTCTCTTGGCTTCCTTCCTCTCTTCCACCTTTATCTGGATCTTTTTCTTTTGCCCTGTTGTTCTTGTTTCAGTCTGGAGTGAATCTCAGCAATTTCTTCTCAGCATGGGCTTCATCCTTGAAGGAAGTGTTTCTTTAGCTGGTTAGTTTAGAACTGTGCTGTCCAGTGGGTACAATGGCTACTTAAATTTAAGTAAAATAAATTAAAATAAAATTAAACATTTGATTCATCATTTGCATTAGCCACATAACAAGTGCTTAATAGCCATATATGGCTAGTGGCTACTGTAATGAGCATTGTTGATATAGTATAATATCCTAACCACAGAAAGTTCTATTAGACAGTGATGGTTTAAAGTGTGCTATCTTCTTTTCAGACTTTATTATAGACCTTTTGCACACATGTGCCAATTGCCATGTGTACAAAAACCCCTGTATTTTAGCTAAGCTTCTAAACTTGTCCTGCTGTACATTTCACTGAGGATCTAATGCAGTTTGGGGATTTTCCTTGTCAGACCCATCAAACATTCTGCTTCCCTCTGCTGTCTCTTGCACAGATGCTTATACCACACCAGTTTTGTAGCTGTAAGTGGTTTGTTCGTATTTGCTGCTTGTATTTTGGTTATTGTGGGGTGCCTTGTCCCCTAGTTTTGATGTAGATATATGGTCCATGGGTTTTGCGATTCTAGCTTCTTTGCTATTTTATGAGGGGGTGTATTAGTCAGGGTTCTCTAAAGAAACAGAACCAATACAGGGGAGATAGAAGGGTCTGAGGGCCTGAGAACCAGGAGCACTAAGGGCAGGAGATCAATGTCTCAGCTTAAATAGTTAAGCAAAAGGGACCAATTCTTCCTCCTTCTGCCTTTTTTATTCTATTCAGGCCCTCAGTGGATTGGCTGATGCCCACCCACATTGGACGGGGTGCAAACTGCTTTACAGAGTCCACCTATTCAAATGCTAATTTCATCTGGAAACACCCTCAGAGACACACCCAGAAATAGTGTTCAGCCAAATATCTGTGTGCTCTATGATCCAGTCAAGTTGCCATGTAAAATGAACCCTCACAGAGGGGTTTGGGGAGGTTCACAAGCTACATTGCAGCCATTGCCATCTTTTCTCTCTGTCTCTCTTTTTAAGGATATTAACAATTCTTAATTTTCTTAATATCAAATGTAAAAGATCTTATGTGTATTTATTTGCATTTTTTTTTGCATTTTTTAACAGTTTATTTTTTAGAGCAGTTTTAGGGTCACAGAAAAATTGAGTGGAAGGTAAAGAGTTTTCCCATATGCCCTGTGCCTCCACACATGCACAGACTCCTTTATTATCAGCATCTCCCACTAGAGTGGTACTTCGGTTACAGTTGATGAACCCACATTGACATGTCATAATCACCCAAAGTCCACAGTTTACATTACAGTTTCCTCTTGGTGCAGCCACTGCCATCTTCTACAGTCCTCTTTTTTCGGTCTTTCAGAATTTTTTCTCTCCATAATGTTGTAACATTATGTAATTCTGTAGCTTCTGTTCTGCCCTATCTTCTAAACCCTAAACATGCTTCCCCTCTTTTATTTAGTATTTCTTTACCATCAAATTAGTCACATTATTAACTGACTAAGCAAACTTGGGCATGCTGCTTGGTCTCTTTCCACCTTTTGTTGCACCATTTTAAAAATGAGGAAGCTGGACACAGATTTGTTTCTTCACGGAGGAACCTCGTCAGTGTTCTGTATTAGTGTTAGCAGGATCTAATATTTAAACAGTAAAGATATTCGTGATGCTTTCAATACAGAATGCTGCTCTTAAACAGGGTAGAGATGAACTTCCTGGTAGTGCCACTTAGTTCATTCTCAGATAAATATAGGTAAATATAAATATAATATCTCCCTTAAAAGATATTTTTTTCCATGAGATTTATCTCTTTGTTGTTCTGTTACTCCCTCAGCTGTGTACCTGACGGTGATTATCTTACCTGAATCAGTCTTACTATGTATATTCCAGGCTATACAGTTTGTTTTCTTTTCTGCACAATCTGCTGTTATTTGCCATTATTGACTAGAGGTCTAAGGCATAGATTTTCTTGGTCTGTTGTTCTTTTAATGCTTGAGTTCAATATATAAAAGAAAAGATTGCATTTTATTGCAGACATATTTCTCTGAAATAATTTTTAGCTACAAGGAAGTAGCTCTATTTCTGAGTCATCATTCTGTCTTACATAGTGCTGGGTAAAGATTTAATTTGGTAGATAGAGATTTATGACTTCTAGAAAGAAAGCTGCAAAAATTGAAATTTCTAAAGAATTTTAGATTTGCTATAAATTCCTTTATATATTGAAAATTGGAGCTTGAGATACAAATATAGGTAATTGTGGTTCATAAAATTTTCCTAATATCTCATGATTTTCAATGAGAAATAGAGTTCTCGGTAGTCATTTTAAAATGTAAGCTAACATTTTTTTTTTTTTTTCCTCAGCTTCCAATAAAAACAGGACAGCAGAACACACATACCAAAGTCAGTACCGAACACAACAAGGAATGTCTTATCAATATTTCCAAATACAAGTTTTCTTTGGTTATAAGCGGCCTCACCACTATCTTAAAGAATGTTAACAATATGGTGAGTGTTTGCATTACTGTTTTACGGGAGAATTCGGTTTGTTTTTGATTTTAAACTTTGGAACAGCATATTTTGAAATATGTAAAGTCATTTTCTGTGGACCCTGGATATAAACATTCATCTTAATTTATGGATGAGCACAGGTAACCTTTTAACTTTCTTTTTAGATTTTAATTCTTTTTCTTAGATACTTGGCTTATTTGTGACCCTATATCTATTGATCCATTTTTCTGGAATTAGGATTTCATACAGATTTTGTCATATTTAAATTGACCATAGTAATCTATTAAAATCTTTTCCTTAGCTTCTCATTTGAATATTTACATATCAGATTGTCCCAGTCTTAAGTAGATGCTAAATAAAATATGACTTTGTAGTCCTAAAATGTGAGATTGCTTTTGTGAAGATGCTGTTTTATTTCCTTCGTCCTGTAACCTGTGAAAGATTCCATGGTAGAGAACCTGTGTTGGAAGTTTTCCTCAAATACTTCATCAAGTATTTCCACTGTCAAAAGCTCATAATTGCTTCTTATTTTCCTGTTTCATAAAATCTGTTTACATTCCCTAGACTTCAAGGTACTCCAACTATTTTCTCTCTGTACCTTTGAACATATTATTTCTCCTCTTGCTGTCTGGTGATTCTTTCCTCTGTGTCAGTTTCTATCTAAAATCTCCTTCATACTCAGTCCAGAACAACCGATCTGGATATTTCTTGATTAACTCCAAACTGCTCTGCTTGTTTTGAGCACTTATAACCACAATTTATGCTGTTTGCACTGAGCAGTGAAACTGATTTCTGGTTGTAGATTGTGAAAATCAGTACCATTTTCATAGTCACATCATCTTTGGTGTGTTTTCTTTTGAAAAAGTTGATTGGAAGATACCCCAGGCTTACAAAATTGGTAAACTGGAGGACTGGGCAATCATATTTTCTCTTTATGGAAAAAAATTAAGATTTTCTGAAAAAAGGACCTTTTATAAATATGTAAAGTGACTTACAGAAATACATTTAAGATTTTATGGAACGCTTCTGTTGCATAGTGTGTGGGTCATACAGATAGGACTTTGCTTTTATAGATAAGTGGCCATGTTCTCATATTGAAAATGTTTTAGTATTTGGACCCTTCTTTTAAAAACAAAAACAGTATTGAGATATTGGCATTCATTTAGTGCTTATTGAGTAAACTGAATTGTGGGAACCATAGTCTGCTGTTAATAGTGTAGTATTTGATTTAAAGATAGTGAATGCTTAAAACTCGCTTTAATTGGTGTTACAGCATTTTGTTGCTGTAAGAGTTAGGCTTTGATTATTTTGTGGCATCAAAGTGTGGTTAAATGTTCAGTTCAAGATTCTGGTAAAGATCTATATGTGTACCTAAATCCTACATATTTTTTTCTATATTGTTCAAATCTAAATTTTACTTAAAAAATAACAGAACATGGGATTTTCCTAATGTTACCATCTCTTTACTGCTGTTTGTTTCGAAGTGCATTTACTACATATTTTTTAAAGTATAACCCAGAGTATCTTTTACTGGGGCAGGCTGATGACAGATTGTTTGCCTGAGAATTTATTTTGTGTGAGCATTAGGATAAAATCAGAAATAATAGATTTAAATATAGTATAATCTGGGAGATACAATGATTATTGATTTTCTTGATCCTTAGCCCCTCACTTTTCAGATGTGTGCTGATTTGTAGTGGAGAGTAATAACCAACTTTTAGTGTTCTGAATATCTTTTCTTTTAGAGAATATTTGGAGAAGCTGCTGAAAAAAATTTATATCTCTCTCAGTTGATTATATTGGATACACTGGAAAAATGTCTTGCTGGGGTGAGTAAATCTATTCTTGAATAGGCAGGTTTTGTGCATTCAGTTTTGAGAATGATCTGATGTCCTGAAGCATAGGTGTGGACAAGGAGAAGAGTCATGGACTTCTTGTCTAAGACATGAAAATGAATTTTGTTAACAGAGCTGACTGGGTAGCATAGAGAAGTTTTCAAGAAAAAATTATATTCTCATCTTTTGTAAATTAAATAGATATTAAGATTACTTATAAAGTGTTAAGCTTGAGTCACATCTCTCTCTCTCTCAGGTTTTCTAGAAAAAATTTTGTGGAAAAGTCACTATTTCATTTAACTGATTTCTCCAGTTGGTTAGGCTTGTGGCATTGCTTAGCTGTCAAAGAATGTGATGTTAAAGACCAAGAGAATCTTGTTTCCCCCTGTGTGAATCTGATTTTATATTTTACTTTTCAAATCTATGTAAAAGAGAACTTAAAAAATTAAAACTATTACTGTGATAGATTCTACCTTAAGAACACTTGTTACGTAAATATGAACATATAAAATAGATATGTGGAGGAGTAGTTGAGTACAAAACAGTTGTTTTTCATGTTTCCTCTAAATAGTTATCTCAGAGTTTTCAACCATGACTTACTTAGAAATTTTTCAAGAATATTTCTGGTTATTTATTTATTTGGCTGCGTCGGGTCTTAGTTGCAGCATGCGGAATCTTCGTTGCGGTATGCAGGATCTTTCGTTGCGGTGCGCGGGCTCTTCATTGCGGCGTGCGGCCTTCTCTAGTTGTTGCAGGCGGGTTTCTCTCTAGTTGTTGCACACAGGCTTCTCTCTAGTTGTGGTGCGTGGGCTCCAGTATGCGCGGTCTCAGTAGTTGCGGCGTGCAGGCTCAGTATTTGTGGTGCACGGGCTTAGTGCATGTGGGATCTTAGTTCCCCGACCAGGGATTGAACCTGTGTCTCCTGCCTTGGAAGGTGGATTCTTAACCACTGGACCACCAGGGAAGTCCCCAAGAATGTTTCTGTTGTATAAAGCATAGTGCTTCTATACTTCAGTAGCTTTAATTCTTCCTGGAAAATGGTAGGAGTTTACATAAATATATAAATTTAATACCTCCATTTTAAAGATCTGTCTATTCAATATGTATTGGGGTTAACTTATTTCTTCTGAGATTATAATCTCTCTTCCTTTGACCCATCTTTTGCTTTTATTCAGAATTGCTTCTCTTTTCCACATATGTTATAATTGTTCTTTATAGTAAAACTAGATGGGAAGGGACTTTGACATATGAGGACTGATCAATTGAGAACAGAGAGAACAAAGTGTTTAAAGAAGGAGTAGCATAGGGAGTTGGAAAAGGGGTAGGGTAGGGAATTGGAAAAAATAATTACATTCACACAATGATGTATCCTTAGGGAAGAGAAGTATAATATTTAAGACTATAGGCCACAAAGCCTAAGCATAATATTTTAAATTCTTTTATTGACCCTCGTCCACATTCCAAAATTGTGCGACAGTGCTTATAAGTTTTCTTCTTAAATTGAGGACAAGCTAGTTCTGTTTTAGCTTTGTGCTCTGTATTAATTTGTGATGGGCTGTTCATTTGTAAAATAGAGTGAAAGAGCAAAAAAGCTGTTAAATAGGATGATGGAATTTTGAAGGTGGACAATTTTTCAACTTCTCTTGAATCAATTCTTTGTAGTGGTCTTATTACTTTGATTGTAGATGCCAGTATATCAGTGACACCCATGTTTGAATGGGGGTAGGCTGGTTTATTGCCTCTTCAGGTCTACATCTTTTCTCCATTAACATTTATAATTGAGAGGTAGTGGTAAAGGTGTTTTGGATAATGATCACTGATATCATTGACCCCTGTTTAATTTGATACTCTTTGGAGATAGCTTAATTGAATCCCTACTAAGTGGGCATGGTACAGCTTTTATAATACATAAAATATATATTAGCTTGCTCTGCTCTATTGAAAATGTATAAATTTTTAAATTAAATTTATAATTAAAAATAATACTATTCATATTATTGAACAGCTGTGTTTTTCTGGATTGCCTTCAATGACTTTATGGTTGTGTCCTGATTTTCCTTTTTACTTATTTATTTATTTTATTTTTTATTAAAAATTTTTTTTTTTACAGTAGGTCCTTGTTGGTTATTGGTTTTCCTTTTTAGATCAAAGTAAGTTGAGACAGTTTAAGAACTGAGCTCTATAGTACATATTTATCATATTAGTAGTTGAACTAGCTAAATGAAAGTGAACAAATACTTATCAATATCATGATTAAAACCAAAATTTTATGAATAAAATTTTGTAGAATTTGAGGAATCTTAAGTATTTTTGATCCTGTATATATGACCATTATTCAAAAGATTGAACACTTCTATAATTTTTATTTGTATATTAATTGGAGTTGGTTTTAACACCTGTATTGTCTGGTTAGCCTATAAATAACAAAGAGCATTGTAACTCAAATTTTGCAGGTTTTTGTGATATCTGTTTATTTACTGTCCAAATATTTCAGTGTATTTGCATCTGAAAGCTTTTGGAATGCAATTACAGATTTGATCATAGCACACTTACAAAAATTGGTTCTTTGTCATTATGCTTGATATTATCAAAATTGTCCTTCATATAAGGATACTAAAGCCATTAGGCAAAATACTGATGTGGAACAGTCTATTTTCACCTAAGGGTAGCTTATCCATTGGCTGTTTTGTTAATTGTAGAGATTTATTTTACAAAGTAGAAACCTCAGTGTTAACACCAAAGTTATCAAACTTGGTGTCATTAACAGAGAGACCACCTGGCATTATGTACTTCTGATGTGATGTAATACAAACTGTAGTGAATTCTACCTAGTGTTTAACTTAAATCTAATCAGACTGTTATATTTAGATTCCAGCTTAACAGAAAATATAACAACTAGAAGAACAAGTTTCACCACTAAGACATAATCAGATCAATAATATACAACATTTTGTAAGGCAACTGGTCTATTTTCTTAAAAAAAGTCAGTGTTATGGAAAATAAAAATGATCTATATGGTGTGTGAGGGGAAAATAGTTTTAGGATAAAGAGACTAAAGGAATGTTACAATCATGCTGCAATCTGTGAACCTTTTTTGGATCCTGGTTGAATAAAACAAGAACAGCTATGAAAGACATTTACGGGGCAATTGGGGAAATTTGGATATGGTTTGGGTATTAGCTGATCTAAGGGAATTTTTTTTTTCTCCTTGGTGTGATGATTGCATTGAAGTTATATTGGAGAATTTTCTTATATTTTAGAGATGCCGAAGTAAGTTAGTAGTGAAGTAATGATGTTTGTAATTTACTTTGAAATGGTTAAACCAAAACAAAATTATTTGTAATAAGTAATATCTGTTTTGGTCAGTCTGCCCAAAGGTAGATGTGATTGCTCACCCAGGAATTAATTTGGATGTTGAGACAGATGACACAGTGCACTCACCAGTGAATATGCGTAAAGTTTATTTAGGACTCACAATAAGCTAGGGATTCCCAGGAAGGGAAGGGCTTATGTAGGGATTTGATGAACAGGGGAACAAGCAGAAATTGGGGTGCTGAGGAGGATGGATGGGGGTACCTGGACTTTTCTTGTGATTAAGAAGTGAAAGATGGAACCACCCTCTTTATTAAACTAATTGTAGATAGATAAAGCAAACATGATGAAATATTAACAATTGTGGAATCTAGGTGATGAGTATATGGGTGTTCGTTATTCTGTTTCATCGCTTATGTATGTTTGAAATTTTCCATAATAGAAAATATTTACACGTAAGTTTAAGAAAGTTTTAGAATTATGTGATTATTTCTATTTTAGCAACCAAAGGACACGATGAGGTTAGATGAAACGATGCTGGTCAAACAGTTGCTGCCAGAAATCTGCCATTTTCTTCACACTTGTCGTGAGGGAAACCAACATGCAGCTGAACTTCGGAATTCTGCCTCTGGGGTTTTATTTTCTCTCAGCTGTAACAACTTCAATGCAGTCTTTAGTCGAATTTCTACCAGGTTAGTGTGTAAATTGACATAGGAATGTTGTAAGTAATATAAAATTCGTCTACGTAAAAGTAAAAAGTTGACAGAAATGAGTTTAACCTGGGCTTCTGTTGAAATTTTTTACATTGATTTCTTTGAAATTTTTATTTTGTAATGTTGTGTTATTGGTGGGTACACTTAAATGTGAGTACTATGATAAACTTGAAAGTCTAAATTTTAGGAAAAAAATGTCACCCATGACCAGGCTTTTTTTTTTTTTTTTTTTTTAATACTATTGATAGATATAAATTTTGGGTTTGGCTTTTTAACGTATTATTCCTTGTAATGAAATTAGTCAATCAGAATAATTGGTGAGTAGTCAGAATTCTAATGATCTTAACGCTCTGATCCTTATCACAAGCTCCTAAGTTATCAAAAAACAAAGCAAAACAAAAAAACCAAACCAGCAATGTGGAAGCACAAGGAAATGAGTAATTCTAGAAAGTGAACTGTATTTTAAGTGTATGAACTGTGAAATCTCCCATTTGTTGAGCATTTACAGCATGTGCTATGCTGTTTGATCTTCACAGTATCCCTGAAATGTAGGTGACACCCCATTTTATAGGTAAGCAAACTAATACTAAAGAAGTTATCAAGGTGCTGTGCCAAGTACCAGAGGACCCCAAACTTCGAAGTCGGGCTGGCTTCACAGTCTGTCTGTTTTATTGTGCCTGGCTGCTTCCTGGTACTGCTGTGTTAGCTGCATTTTGATGAAATCCTTTTTATAATATCCACTGCTGTGCTTTAAAATTGCATGATAAGTATAATTTAAGCTTTTATTGATGCTTAGAAATCATCATGTGATCATTCATTGTGATAATGCTAGAGATGGAGAAATGGATATAGAACTGTAGCTGATGGCAGCAGGTAACTCTGGATCTTAATTTCATGCAGACGATTTGCCTTTCTCATGCAAGTAGAGTCAAATGGGTCCCTAATTAAGACCAAGTAGGAAGTATAACGTAAATCACCTAGTGATTCCGTGGATCAAAGACTAACGCAGAATGCTTAATGGCACCTGCATCTTTGGTTTGTCTGTGTTGTGTGAGGAGTGGACGTCCATTAGCTTAGTTCATTCTTATGTTGTTTTCCAACAGATGTGAATGAGAACATACATCATAGTTTGAGAATTTGTTCTGTGGTTTTTAGGCGGAATTGGCTAACTTCAAAATCCTGCAGTCTTTTTAATAAAAAATGGCATTTCTTTGATGGTGATGCTGGGCAACAGTATTCTTCCAACCTCTCATCAGAATTGTGGTGCAAAGAAAATTAAAATTTTATCTAATGTTATAATATGACTGCTAATGTAGGGTAATGGTTATACAATAGAACAATGTCTTCATGAAATCTCTTGAGTGTTAACATCTCATATTCTGAATAAATAGTACACTGGTTGAAGCAGCAAGGTAGCAAACACCTAGGTAATAGGATGCATTAAAGTGATAAAAAACCAAACCAAACCCTTTCTTTGTTTAGGTGACTACTAGACCAGTCTTACTGTTTGAAATAATCTTACATTGAAGGTAGAAAATGATCAAAAGGGTAAAATGTTTTTTAGTCTATCCAAACATGAATTGCTTTAATAAAACACAGCAAATGTGCCACCTCTGAAAACTCTAAAAATCTTCTGGTCACCAAAGGTTTTATTTTGCAGCATTGGCACGTGTAAAACTAGACAACTTTTGGGTATTTCCTGAATCTAGTTCACTGTTTGCAGAGTAGAAGTTAAATGTCTCCAGAATAAGCCAGTTTCTTTAGCTTTCAGGGGACAGACTGCTCAGAAATGGGATCTATGAAATTCATGTTTCAGACAACTACACTTGCTGTTTCATTTAGTTGGTGCCAGAAATAGGAGCTGATCTTATCAGAGGGTCACTTACCTAAAAAACCATTATGATGGTTTAATTGAGATGGGGTTATCCTGTGACACTGCTGTCGTAGCATTAGGTGACAAAATATGCAAGGAACTGGAATGGCAGTTCTTTCTGAAGATTGATTTTATACTTCGTATGTACTAGATGAATCAGTATCATGAAAATTTGTTGTGCTTGACCATTCTACCTGTCTGTGGATGTTTCTCTTTTAGGATTAACATTAGCTTTTGATATTTCTGTCCTTTGCTTTTCTTTAAGGGAATAATATGAGTTATAGATCATAAGATAGCTTTTTTATTCTGCTGAAGTATACCATGTTCTGTGGCTCATAGTACTCTTTTATGTAGAGCATTAGCTGCTTTCTCCACAGAGTTATTATACAGTGCACTGGATCTAATTGTTTTGTAGTTGGAGGGTCCTGAAAAATACCTAATTTGACATATACCAGAAGCAGAAGACTCAATGACTTTGAAAGTTCTGTTTGATTCTTTTACAAATCTGCTGTTTTTTTAAAATGGTTTCTTATTGTTTTTAATAGTTTAAAATTTCTTCTTATATGTCTAGTTATTTAAAACATACTTATTATATATTCTCTTTAAGATTGTTAAATAATCTCATTTGTTTGTGTGTGCCAACTGTCATTCACAGTGAATTTTTTCTCTCTGTTTTGTAAACCTTTGATTGCAAATTTATCTTTAGTGCAGTCTGTATTTTCTTTAGGAATCTCTTGTAGCCTGGGACTGTGGGAGTATCCTAGTGATGGTTTTGCATTTGCTTTTGCCAAGTGCCCAGTTCTGGACCTATATTTTTGTTAATTTCTCAGCCCCAGATTGTATGGGTAGTACAGATGTGGGCCTCAAACCCTTGTAAGGTGACAGCCCTGGGTGATTTTTTCCCCTACCCAAAGCTTAGGCAGAGCAGACAGACTTCTTGTGCTGGTAGATTTTCCCCCCTCCCTCTCTTTTCTCTATGTCTCTGTCTCTCTTTCAGTGTCTCTTTCTTCTTTTAAGGAAGTGCGTAGCTCTTTCTAGCCATGTTTTATGCAGGCCCCTGGTTCTACTCTCTGCATTATGAGGGTACAGGACTTTGTATCCAGTCCTGTGTGGATGTTTTAGCCCCAGACCCCTAGGTTAAGGAGAGACAAAAACTCTGACTCTCACCCTTCTTTTGTGGGCTAGATCATGCCTTCAAAACCATCTCTGGTTTTCAGTTTCCTTTCCATTTCTGGACTTGGGTGGGTACTTAGTGTTTGTTTTGCTTTATTTCTATACATTTAAAATATCTTTTTGTTGTTGTTCAGTTTACCTAGTTTTTCTAGATGTTTTAGTGATAGGTTTTCCACTTCATTTCTTTTGCCAAGAATACCCTTTATTTGATTTCTCTGCCTTATAAATTCACAGAATGTTCCTTCCTTGTGGTAAAAACTGGACTATAAAACAACCACAGCCACTCACAAACAACCACAAGAGTTAGCTTTTCAAAAGTTGGTGTTGCTGATTTATTAAGTTGTGTTTCTTAAGGAGTCATATTCCATATTTTTAGGCTCTTTGCAGCAGCTGTGGAATTTGTAGCATGTAAATCAGTTTTGAGGACCTTCTCATTCCCAGTGTGAACTGCTAAGCTTTTCTCACCCTGATGATAAGAAGAACATTAGTGTAAGTGCTTAGAATAATTTTAATGTTAGCTATACATCTATGGGCTAAAGTGAGTGAAAGAGGAATTTGAGAAGGAAGAAATAGCATTGATTTCATTTTTAGCAGCTGAAGGTTTAGTGTGATGATTAATGTCAATTTTAAATTATACTGAAATGGTTATACTTTGAGCTAATATTTTGAATAAGGTCATGTACTATTTGTGCTTTTTCACACATCTCTCTGCATTTATGAAAATTAGTAATTTCATTCTATTGCTTACATTTTTGATATCTATTAATTGAAATAAGCAAGCTTCATTAGGAAGCACACACAATAGATTAGCAGTACCAACTTTGAAAAGCTGACCTCTGTGGTTGTTAGTGAAAAAAAAAGAAGAAAACTTTAACCTCTTTTATTTATTAAGCTTAAGTGAATTTCTTAGCAGTTTAAACATCTATATTTTTGTTAAGTGCTAAATTTTTCTACATTTTTGGTAACTTCATATTTAATAAGAGGGAAATTTGGAGTTTAGAAAGATTTTCGTCATTACAAGCTTAAGTTCTGTGAGAGAGGGACACTAATTAAATAATCACGTAAGCACACGTACAGACTGAAAAGCGCAGTGAATAAAGGCTTACTCATTTTTTTTAATACAAAGTAAATGTATCCTGTGAATGTAGATAAAATGTCATTCATGTTTCTGAAGTCTAGTTGATGTGAATAGAGGTTAATAAAATTTATCTTTTTTTAACTTATAATTTGAAATTTGAATTTTATATTATAGAAAAAAATTTAAAATACACATAGCAGAGAGAAAGTATTTCAAATACCATCTCTTACTGTGCTTCAACAGTTATCAGCATGCTGTGATTTTTTTTAATAAAAATTCTGTATATTAAATTCTGTATATTTTACAACATGGTGATTTGATGTACATTGTGAAGTTTACTGGATTATCACGGTTTCTTTTGTCACAGCCCCTGAATTAGTTATGTTCCTTTAGATTTTCATAAAAAATTTATTCTCTTATTTTTATATGTGTATTTTCTCTTATAAACTCATCATTAGGGTGAGAAGAGTCTGTTGAATTCAGAATTTCAGACTATCCTAAGACTTCAGTTGATAAATTATTTTTGGTTTTTACTTTTCAGGTTACAGGAATTGACTGTTTGTTCAGAAGACAATGTTGATGTTCATGATATAGAATTGTTACAGTATATCAATGTGGATTGTGCAAAATTAAAACGACTCCTGAAGGGTAAGTTTAAATGTATGATATATCTGAAATTAATCACTGTGGGTGAAAAACCAGTATGTTGAATGTACTAATTATACTAATTGTGTTGAGCTAGAACATCAAAGTGGATTTTATAGTGCAAATGTCCTTGAGAAATGGACAGTAATACTTTATGGTTCAGTAATTTTTGAACCTTTGAAAACAATACATTAGCAAAAATTAGTATCTTAAGTCTTGGCAATGGAAAGTTTTGTTCAACTACAATTTTTGCTTTTAATAAAGAGAATGTGAGGATGCTATTATTTAATTTTTCTAGAATTTCACCTCTTGAGGGTAGCGAGTAGGTTATAGAAGTTATTTGTTTAGCTATTGGTAGTGCTAAAAGCAGATAGCTTAG
Source organism: Aethalodelphis obliquidens (assembly GCF_003676395.1). Classification (NCBI taxonomy): domain Eukaryota; kingdom Metazoa; phylum Chordata; class Mammalia; order Artiodactyla; family Delphinidae; genus Aethalodelphis; species Aethalodelphis obliquidens. Next base: position 2,680,014 of record NW_020837982.1, on the reverse strand, counting down.
CAGGATATAAAAGTTTCATTGCAGATGGAACCAGAAGATTGTGGTCTTACGATGAGAGGAGAAATTGAGTCGGGAATCTCATTTCTGACATTCTGTTTTCAATTCTGTTATGGACTTACTGACTGACTTTATAGCATTACAAAGTCTTTCACTCTTTCAGTGCTTAGTTTTGCTTCCTTGTAGAACATGTCAGTAGTAGTCACACATGGGAATGTTATAATGCATAAAATGTGTGTTTGTAAAGCTTTGGAGAGTGCTTTCTATGATTATGTTGATTGAAATAAACTATCAGAAGGAATTGAGAGAATTTTTGTGGTAAGCAGGAATGTGTTAATATAAATCAAATATCGTTGAGTATTATTAATAAACTGAGTATAAATACCTAAATTCATTTCACAAAAATTGTATTTTAATTTTATGTAATATTGGATCCTGGCTAATTTAAATGTGGAACCTTATAGTATATGATTCACACTCATTTTTATTTTACTTTGTATATTGATATAGGAATTGTCAATAATGTTTTTTAATGTCTGACCTAAAAGGAAATTTAGTTATACTAACTTTGAAACCCTCAACAGTTCTACAGTGTGTAGTTTTCAAAATACCATGTTTAGTTTTCTTAACATTTGCTTTAAACTCAACAACTATTCACCAGAGATGTAAAAAGGCTGTACCTATATAGATGAATACTATAAGGCTGTGTTCCAGCTATATTACCTTGTTCAGAATTTGTGATTTTAGATCATTACCATTATAAAACCAAGCAACAGTTAAATCACTTTTTAGTAACTTTAATAAAGGAAAAATGGATCATTTTAGCTATTATGTCAAGATACGGACAAGTGGGCAGCAATTATTTTAGATTATAATAAACTACCACTCAAGTCAGTTGAAATTTCAAGATTTTAATATTTATCATTAAACATTGAAAAGTTAAGGAAGTGAATGGTAATATTTAGAGATTTAATCTTTGTATAATATTTAAGAAATGTAAGTGGGGTTTTGTGATTTTTTTTTTCATAACTGTTCAGTGACATTTGGGAAATCTAGTCCAGGGTACCTGTGGATTTTGTTTGTTTGTTTAAAAGATCAGTTTTCTTAGAAATGTTTAATCCATAATAATTAATTGAGATGGTTCTCCATGCACAAATGAGAGAAACTAAGTGTGTGGATAAATTACTTTCTTTTTATTGTGGTAAGTTATCCCCATTGAATGCAGCTTCCTTATGATCATAAATTTAGAGTTTATACTGATAAATGTGAAATATAAAGCTAATATTAGATAGACCAGCAAAAGATGGTTCTACATGATAATAATAACGGTGAAAGGAATGGAAACTTCCTGTAATATGGAATAGTAAAAGTAGTGATGTGTTTTAAATTCGATTCAGCAGCTTTTGTTGGGAAACTGTATGTAAGGAACCATGCTAAGTGCCGGGCTTACAAAGATTAATGAAGTATTGAATCTCTCCCTTTGGAGCTCATGGCCTGGTTTATGAGACAAATATATTATCAGATTATTTGCAAAGCAGTGTGGCAAAGCTAAATAGAGTGAGCATAAAGTGAGAGATTAAGTATCTATGGGTTTGGGGGTGGGAGATGTTAAGAGGAAAAGAGCAAGATATAGAGAGGTACAAGAGTAGGTCAGATCATATTAATAAAAACATAGTAACATTTGTTGCATTTTCAGTATATGCCAGATGTCACGCTGTGCTCTTCACATGCTTTTTCTCATCAATACTCACAGTAACCCTGTGAAACAGATATTATTATTATCATCCCCTATATTGATGAGGAAACTGAGGCTTAAGTAACACTTACTAGGTCATACAGCTATTGAGTGGCAGGGTCACATCTGTGTGTCTCTAGAACCGAAGTACCTAACTGTTATTAGGTTATTAGGCTTTATTTTAGTGGCCATGGGAAGTGATGCAGAGGCTTTTGGGTGGAAATTACCTTGATCAGTATTTTATTTTAGATATGCCACTTTGCTTGAAATTTGCAGGATGATTTGATAGAAAGTTAAATGAACTTCTGGGACTTGGTTGTATAGTAACGTGAGGTAGAAATGATAGTGGAGGTCTGGATGGAATGGGGTAGGGTGGGGACCAATTAGATACGGTATTTAGGAAGTAGAATACATTGCATAGCTTTTGATGATTAATTTAGGTATGTGATGTTAAAGGGAAGTATCACCAAGTGTTACAGAGCAAGCTGGTTAAAGCAGAGAAGAAGGTGGCCAGGAAAATGATAAATTCAGTTTTAGGTCTATTGAGTTTGAGGTATTGGTAGGGTATCCAGTCAGAAACTTGTAGAGCTGGAGTAATAAAATATTTATACATTGGAATTGAGAATAGACTACTGTGTATAACACATTTAAAGTGTCATAAAGGTAAAGTTGATGAACATAGGAAGGCAAAAAGACTCAAGAGCACTGTAAAGTGTAATGCTTTTGTTTGGAAGTCAGAGGAGAGCAAGAGCAAAGAAGGTTGGAAGGGTATGTTTTAAAACTGACTTGGAGAGCAAGCTGCTCATTTCCAAGTCCAGGAAAAAAAGTGACTTTTAAAGGATTATTTAGACAATTTTATAACTTGTAGACTCATCTCTATCTTATAAAGATATTTATGTAATTGTATTAAGTACCTGCATCCCTTCATTAAAAGTCCATATGGGGAGTTCTCTGCCAAGAGACTGTTACCAGTAATATAGTTTATAGAAGGGTCATCTTTTCCAGATATAAATCTTTTTATAAATGTGGACAATACATTTACAGAAAAGGAAATTAAAATATCTAATATATTTATATGGAGAAATGTTTAGTCTTATTTTAAAAATGCATTCTACTGCTTTGAACAATCAAATTAGCAGAATAAAAGAAATGAACACATTTAATGATGGCAAGGATGTGATAAGGGCACTTTCATATGCTGCTTGGTGGGAGTGGCCTTTGGCCCAACCCTTCCGAAAATCAGGTTGGCAATATTTATCAAGAGCCTTAAAAATATTCATCTCTTTGGACAGCTCTTTTTCTAGGTATTTATGTGCCTTAAAGAAATAATCGGAATGTGGAAAAGACTTGGATATAAAAGTATTAATGTTACTTATAATAGTGCAGTATTGGAAATAATATGCAACAATTGGAAAATATTTAAATAACCAGTGACTTAATACAGTGACTTAAATATTCTGAAAGACATCAAAGCGTATTACTGAAAAGACTATGGCTTTGAAGCCCAATTCAATCATTTATTAGATCTGTAACCTCAGAAACACAGTTGGCTCATCTGTAATACCTGAAAGCATTAAGATTTTGAAAGAATTAAATATATTAGATTGAAAATACCTGGCATGTTGTAATTGTTCAAGTAATAGTTATTATTGTATATAGAGCCATCAAATATATGTATGAGGAATTTTTAATGATATGGAAAAAGTTGGGGATATGATGTGAAATGTAAAGAACAGGTTTGATATGAACAGGTTTTGTTCAGTTATGGTAAATGTATTTGTCTTATACATGCATAGGAAAAGGGAAGGGAGAAAATTCACCGAACTGTTAACTGTGATTGTCTCTGAATGGTAGAATCATAGATAATGTTTTAAATTTCCCTTAGATTGCTGTGTATTTTTTGAATTTTCTACAATGACCGTGTATTTTATCCAGTTTTTAAAAATGTAGTTATTATTAGAAACAAAACAAAGGGAAAAATTCACAACAACCTTTGAAGTTCAAGGTTCAGTTTGGTCTTTAGTGGACATAACCAGTGAGGTTTTGGCTTATACTAATTATCTTTACCTTTACATTGCTTATAAATAATACTGGAACAACAGTTTGTATATAAAAGGAAAGTTATTTTTACCAGTAGCTCTTAGTTGTATTTGTGTTAACTAATTAAACTAGAGTTAATTGTAAAACTTTTTTTTTTTTTTCTCCAGAAACAGCATTTAAATTTAAAGCCCTAAAGAAAGTTGCACAATTAGCGGTTATAAATAGCCTGGAAAAGGTAAGTAATAACCTCTTTGATATTAAAGTTTTGTTAATTTTTGGTTATAAGTGTTGCTGTCTTCAGTATTTTGAATCAAGGAGTTGTGACTTGAGTGATAATTTCACATTAATTTTTAGGAAGACTGCATTGCAATATTCTTCTGAAGGAAATTAGAATTTTGTGATATAATTGGAGACATATGTTATTTTATTTACTATATTAAGAAAATATGACATAAAAACATATGTTTTGTTATTTGTAGGCATTTTGGAACTGGGTAGAAAATTATCCAGATGAATTTACAAAGTTATACCAGATTCCACAGACTGATATGGCTGGTAAGGATAAGATTGGTTTTTTTTGTTTGTTTGTTTTTGTCTTTTAAACTCTTACTTATGAGGTAAAAACCTGTCATTTTCCAAGTTATTTTTGTGATTATGGTGCTTTTAATCTTTTCAACTTGTGTCAAATAGGAAATATTATTTTTTTCTTATATTTCTAAATTAGCCTCAACCTTTTTCCTTTGAGCAAATGGATAAGGAAGTTTGAAATGAAGCTTTGATCTTTAATTAGAGTTGTAGATTGGATACTGATGGCTCTTTGGTGTAGAGAAGCACCTTTTTTCTGTGTGTGCTCTGAGGCTTTAGTTTGTATTTAGAGAGATGTGTGTAAAGTAGGAATATCCCCACTTGGAATTCTCAAGACACAACTGCAAGAAGGAGAATAGACTCCTGGAGAGCTTTGGTAATTCCCTTTGAGAAGCTATTCAGTCTTCGTTTCTTGGATACATCACACTTTGCATAAGGCCCTGCACATTGAGACTAAATACAAGTCTGGCTATTCTAAAATTTGGACTTTGCTAGGATGGATCAAGATAGCTGTTCTAATACATAGACAATATAACCTCTTCTAATACATAGACCATATAACATTGCTTGAATTGAATGAATTTGCTGAGTTAAGTGAACTTCCAAGTTTATCTTTTGAAAATGTGGCCTTTGGGTTTTTGGATAGCACCAGCTTTTAATTTAATGCCAGAGATTTTCTTCTCATCTAATTATATCATTTAATATTTATATTTTTCACGTAGAGTGTGCAGAAAAACTCTTTGACCTAGTGGATGGTTTTGCTGAAAGCACCAAACGTAAAGCAGCAGTTTGGCCACTACAAATCATTCTCCTTATCTTGTGTCCAGAAATAATCCAGGATATATCCAAGGATGTGGTTGATGAAAACAACATGAATAAGGTGAGGAGGGCAAAGTTGTTTCCATCATGTCCAGATGTGAAGCAGTTTTTGTTTTTTTGTTTTTTTTTAAATTTGGCCACACTGTGCGGCCTGCAGGATCTTAGTTCCCCAACCGGGGTCGAATCCAGGCCCGGCAGTGAAAGCACCGAGTCCTAACCACTGGACCGCCAGGGAATTCCCATGAAGCAATTTATTTTACTCAAGGTGTATATTACTTTAAGCTTAGCATTCTGTAAGCATGATATTTCATGTGACCATTTCTAGTTGCATCATTGTAGGTTTTTTTGTTTCCTGTCCTTAGCAGAGACATACTTGGACGTAGATTTAGTTGGAGGAAAAATATGATATCAGTGATAACAGTCATTGATTAAAGACTTAAAATAATCCTGTAGTTGCATTCTTTTACCAGAAAGGACAGTATTAAACATAGTTTTTTATAAATTTATTTATTTATTTAATTTATTTATTTGGCTGCGTTGGGTCTTCGTTCCTGCACGCGGGCTTTCTCTAGTTGCGGTGAGCAGGGGCTACTCTTCGTTACGGTGTGTGGGCTTCTCATTGCGATGGCTTCATTTGTTGCGGAACATGGGCTCTAGGTGCACGGGCTTCAGTAGTTGCGGCACGCAGCCTCAGTAGTTGTGGCTCGTGGGCTCTAGAGCACAGGCTCAATAGTTGCGGTGCATGGGCTTAGTTGCTCCGTGGCATGTGGGATCTTCCCGGACCAGGGCTCGACCTGTGTCCCCTGCATTGTCAGGTGGATTCTTAGCCACTGCGCCACCAGGGAAGTCCCTAAGCGTAGTTTTTTGTTTGTTTGTTTGTTTTGTAACATCTTTATTGGAGTATAATTGCTTTACAGTGGTGTGTTAGTTTCTGCTTTAAAACAAAGTGAATCAGTTATACATATACATGTATCTCCACATCTCTTCCCTTTTGCGTCTCCCTCCCTCCCACCCTCCCTATCCCACCCCTCTAGGCGGTCACAAAGCACCGAGCTGATTTCCCTGTGCTATGTGGCTGCTTCCCACTAGCTATCTATTTTACATTTGGTAGTGTATATATATGTCCATGCCACTCTCTCACTTTGTGCCAGCTTACCCTTCCCCCTCCCCGTATCCTCAAGTCCATTCTCTAGTAGGTCTGCATCTTTATTCCCGTCTTGCCCCTAGGTTCTTCATGACCATTTTTTTTGTTTGTTTTTTAGACTCCATATATATGTGTTAGCATACGGTATTTGTTTTTCTCTTTCTGACTTAGTTGACTCTGTATGTCAGACTCTAGGTCCATCCACCTCATTACAAATAACTCAATTTCATTTCTTTTTATGGCTGAGTAATATTCCATTGTATATATGTGCCACATCTTCTTTATCCAATCATCTGTTGATGGACACTTCAGTTGCTTCCATGTCCTGGCTATTGTAAATAGAGCTGCAGTGAACATTGTGGTACATGACTCTTTTTGAGTTATGGTTTTCTCAGGGTATATGCCCAGTAGTGGGATTGCTGGGTCGTATGGTAGTTCTATTTTTAGTTCTTTAAGGAACCTCCATACTGTTCTCCATAGTGGCAGTATCAATTTACATTCCCACCAACAGTGTATGAGGGTTCCCTTTTCTCCACACCCTCTCCAGCATTTACTGTTTGTAGATTTTTTGATGATGGCCATTCTGACCGGTGTGAGGTGATACCTCATTGTAGTTTTGACTTGCATTTCTCTAATGATTAATGATGTTGAGCATTCTTTCATGTGTTTGTTGGCAATCTGTATATGTTCTCTGGAGAAATGTCTATTTAGGTCTTCTGCCCATTTTTGGATTGGGTTGTTCGTTTCTTTAATATTGAGCTGCATGAGCTGCTTGTAAATTTTGGCGATTAATCCTTTGTCAGTTGCTTCATTTGCAAATATTTTCTCCCATTCTGTGGGTTGTCTTTTTGTCTTGTTTATGGTTTCCTTTGCTGTGCAAAAGCTTTTAAGTTTCATTAGGTCCCATTTCTTTATTTTTATTTCCATTTCTCTGAGAGGTGGGTCAAAAGGGATCTTGCTGTGATTTATGTCAGAGTGTTCTGCCTATGTTTTCCTCTAAGAGTTTGATAGTGTCTGGCCTTACATTTAGGTCTTTGATCCATTTTGAGTTTATTTTCGTTTATGGTGTTAGGGAGTGTTCTAATTTTATTCTTTTACAAGTAGCTGTCCAGTTTTCCCAGCACCACTTATTGAAGAGGCTGTCTTTTCTCCACTGTATATTTTTGCCTCCTTTATCAAAGATAGGGTGACCATACGTGCGTGGGTTTATCTCTGGGCTTTCTATCCTGTTCCATTGATCTATATTTCTGTTTTTGTGCCAGCACCATACTGTCTTGATTACTGTAGCTTTGTAGTATAGTCTGAAGTCAGGGAGCCTGATTCCTCCAGCTCCATTTTTTCCCTCAAGATTGCTTTGGCTATTTGGGGTCTTTTGTTTTTCCGTACAAATTGTGAAATTTTTGGTCTAGTTCTGTGAAAAATGCCAGTGGTAGTTTGATAGGGATTGCAGTGAATCTGTAGATTGCTTTGGGTAGTATAGTCATTTTCACAGTGTTGATTTTTCCAATCCAAGAACATGGTATATCTCTCCATCTGTTTGTATCATCTTTAATTTCTTTCATCAGTGTCTTATAATTTTCTGCATACAGATCTTTTGTTCATTAGGTAGGTTTATTCCTAGATATTTTATTCTTTTTGTTGCAGTGGTAAATGGGAGTGTTTCCTTAATTTCTCTTTCAGATTTTTCATCCTTAGTGTATAGGAATGCCAGAGATTTCTGTGCATTAATTTTGTATCCTGCAACTTTACTATATTCATTGATTAGCTCTAGTAGTTTTCTGTTAGCATCTTTAGGATTCTCTATGTATAGTATGTCATCTGCAAACAGTGACAGCTTTACTTCTTTTCCGATTTGGATTCCTTTTATTTCTTTTTCTTCTCTGACTGCTGTGGTTAAAACTTCCAAAACTATGTTGAATAATAGTGGTGAGAGTGGGCAACCTTGTCTTGTTCCTGATCTTAGGGGAAAGGTTTCAGTTTTTCACCATTGAGGACGATGTTGACTGTGGGTTTGTCCTATATGGCCTTTATTATGTTGAGGTAAGTTCCCTATATTCCTACTTTCTTGAGGGTTTTTATCATAAATGGTGTTGAATTTTGTCGAAAGCTTTCTCTGCATCTATTGAGATGTTATATGGTTCTTCTCCTTTTTCTCCTTGTGTGTATTGAAGAATCTTTGCATCCCTGGGATAAATCCCACTTGATCATGGTGTATGATCCTTTTAATGTGTTGTTGGATTCTGTTTGCTAGTATTTTGTTGCAGAGTTTTGCATCTATATTCATCAGTGATATTGGTCTGTAATTTTCTTTTTTTGTGGTATCTTTGTCTGGTTTTGGTATCAGCGTGGTGGTGGGCTCATAGAATGAGTTTGGGAGTGTTCCTTCCACTGCAATTTTTGGGAAGAGTTTGAGAAGGATGGGTGTTAGCTCTTCTCTAAATATTTGATAGAATTCACCTGTGAAGCCATCTGGTCCTGGACTTTTGTTTGTTGGAAGATTTTTAATCACAGTTTCAATATCATTACTTGTGACTGGTGTGTTCATATTTTCTGTTTCTTCCTGGTTCAGTCTTGGAAGGTTATACCTTTCTAAGAATTTGTCCATTTCTTCCAGGTTGTCCACTTTATTGGCATAGAGTTGCTTGTAGTAGTCTCTTAGGATGCTTTGTATTTCTGAGGTGTCTGTTGTAACTTCTCCTTTTTCATTTCTAATTTCATTGATTTGAGACCTCTCCCTCTTTTTCTCGATGAGTCTGACCAATGATTTATCAATTTTGTTAATCTGCTCAAAGAACCAGCTTTTAGTTTTGTTGATCTTTGCATTTGTTTTCTTTGTTTCTATTTCATTTATTTCTGCTCTGATCTTTATGATTTCTTTCCTTCTGCTAACTTTGGGTTTTGTTTGTTCTTCTTTCTCTAGTTCCTTTAGGTGTAAGGTTAGATTGTTTATTTGAGATTTTTCTTGTTTCTTGAGGTAGGCTTGTATAGCTATAAACTTCCCTCTTAGAACTGCTTTTGCTGCATCTCATAGGTTTTGGATCGTCGTGTATTCATTGTCATTTTTCTCTAGGTATGTTTTGATTTCCTCTTTGATTTCTTCAGTAATCCCTTGGTTATTTACTAACGTATTGTTTAGCCTCCATGTGTTTGTGTTCTTTACGTTTTTTTCCCTGTAATTCATTTCTAATCTCCTAGCATTGTGGTCAGAAAAGATGCTTGATATGATTTCAATTTTGTTAAATTTTACTGAGGCTTGATTTGTGACTCAAGATGTGATCTATCCTGGAGAATGTTCCATGCGCACTTGAGAAGAAAGTGTAATCTGCTGTTTTTGGATGGAATGTCCTATAAATATCAATTAAATCTATCTGGTCTATTGTGTCATTTAAAGCTTCTGTTTTCCTTATTTATTTTCATTTTGGATGATCTGTCCACTGGTGTAAGTGAGGTGTTAAAGTCCCTCACTATTACTGTGTTAGTGTCGATTTCCTCTTTTATAGCTGTTAGCAGTTGCCTTATGTATTGAGGTGCTCCGATGTTGGGGGCATATATATTTATAATTGTTATATCTTCTTCTTGGATTGATTCCTTGATCATTATGGAGTGTCCTTCCTTGTCTCTTTTAACATTCTTTATTTTAAAGTCTAGTTTATCTGATATGAGTATTGCTACTCCAGCTTTCTTTTGATTTCCATTTGCATGGAATATCTTTTTCCATCCCCTCACTTTCAGTGTGTATGTGTCCCTAGGTCTGAAGTGGGTCTCTTGTAGACAGCATATATATGGGTCTTGTTTTTGTATCCATTGAGCCTTCCTGTGTCTTTTGGTTGGAGCATTTAATCCATTCATGTGTAAGGTAATTATTGATATGTATGTTCCTATGACCATTTTCTTAATTGTTTTGGGTTTGTTTTTGTAGGTCCTTTTCTTCTGTTTCCCACTTAGAGAAGTTCCTTTAGCATTTGTTGTACAGCTGGTTTGGTGGTGCTGAATTCTCTTAGCTTTTGCTTGTCTATAAAGCTTTTGATTTCTCCATCAAACCTGAATGAGATCCTTGCTGGGTAGTCTTGGTTGTAGGTTCTTCCCTTTCATCACTTTAAGTATATCATGCCACTCCCTTCTGGCTTGTAGAGTTTCTGCTGAGAAATCAGCTGTTAACTTTATGGGAGTTCCCTTGTATGTTATTTGTTGTTTTTCCCTTGCTGCTTTCAGTAATTTTTCTTTGTCTTTAATTTTTGCCAATTTGATTACTATGTGTCTTGGTGTGTTTCTACTTGGGTTTATCCTGTATGGGACTCATTGTGCTTCCTGGACTTGGGTGGCTATTTCCTTTCCCATGTTAGGGAAGTTTTCAACTATAATCTCGTCAAATATTTTCTCTTGTCCTTTCTGTCTCTCTTCTCCTTCTGGGACCCCTATAATGCGAATGTTGTTGTGTTTAATGTTGTCCCAGAGGTCTCTTAGGCTGTCTTCATTTCTTTTCATTCTTTTTTCTGTATCCTGTTCCACAGCAGTGAATTCCACCATTCTGTCTTCCAGGTCACTTATCCGTTCTTCTGCCACAGTTATTCTGCTATTGATTACTTGTAGTATATTTTTTATTTCAGTTATTGTATTGTTCATCTCTGTTTGTTTGTTCTTTAATTCTTCTAGGTCTTTGTTAAACATTTCTTGCATCTTTTCGATCTTTGCCTCCATTGTTTTTCCGAGGTCCTGGATCATCTTCACTATCATTATTCTGAATTCTTTTTCTGGAAGGTTGCCTATCTCGACTTCATTTAGCTGTTTTTCTGTGGTTTTATCTTGTTCCTTCATCTGGTACCTAGCCCTCTGCCTTTTCATCTTGTCCTTCTGTGAATGTGGTTTTTGTTCCACAGGCTGTCAGACTGTAGTTCTTCTTCCTTTTGCTGTCTGCCCTCTGGTGGATGAGGCTTTCTCAGAGGCTTGTGTAAGTTTCCTGATGGGAGGGACTGGTGGTGGGTAGAGCTTAATGGGACTTTTTGTTTATTAGGAGCAGTAATCCATTATTTTCAGTTGGTTGTAAATATTTTTTCCAGACCATCATTTCTTTTGACTGTATTATCTTTTTTGGCAGAAATAATTGAAGTGTACAACGAATATAACAATGACCCGTACTCATATTAACATTATGATATATTGCTTATCTTTTTTCTATTTACATATGATTTTAAAAATTGAACAAATAACAGTTGCATAAATTCTCTTTTAATTCCAGATAAAGCTCAAGTCCCCTTTGATTCCACTAATTCCATTTTCTTTCCTTTTTCCCTGGGAACAGCCACTGTCAAGGGTTGGTATATATCCTTCTAGTCTACTTTTTAAAATTTTTATGAGACAGAGAGATTGGGATCAAGATCTAGTTCAGTGCTTCTCAGAGTGTGGTCTTAAGAGCAGCAGTGTCAGCATCACCTGGAAACTTGTTAGAAATGCAAATTGTTAGATCCCCACTCTAGGTCTGCTGAAACAGAAGCTCTAGGGGTGGGGTACAGCTAGCAACCTGTTTTCAGCAAACCCTCTAAGCGATTGTTGTGCACACTAAAGTTTAATAACCATTGTTCATTTTGTTATGAAACAATAACTCCCCATATTCCCCTCCTGCTAGCCCCTAACAGCCACCATTCTACTTTCTGTCTCAATGAATTTGACTACTTTAGATACCTCATATAAGTGGAAATATAGAGTGTTTGTCTTTTTGTGGCTGTCTTATTTCACTTAGCATAATGTCCTCAAGGTTCATCCACCTTGTAACATGTGTCAGAATTTCCTTTCTTTAAGGCTGAGTGATATTCCATTGAATGTATATACTATATTTTGTTTATCCAATTTCATTTGTCCCTGGACTTTTGGGTTGCTTCCACCTTTTAGCTATTACAAATAATACTGCTGTGAACATGGGTATACAGATATCTCTTTGAGACTCTGCTTTCAAATTCTTTTGTATATATACACAGAAGTGCTATGGTTGGATTGTATGTAAATTCTATTTTTAATTTTTTGAGGAAGTTTTGTCTCCTTTAAGATTACTTTTGACAGTTTATTCTTTGCTAGGAAATATATTTTTCAATTTTATCAGCAAGGAGTTATGTATATCTATATCTACATATTTTATTTATAATATAGAAATATATAGACACAATGTTTATTTATAATATTTATATATTCTCTTCTAATTATTTTCCTCAATATCCATATTTATAACTCTTTCCTCATTTCTAATATGTCTCATGTTTCCTTATTCATGTTTACTAGGGTTTATCTATTCTATTGGTCTTTAAAACCTGGCTTTTTTTTTTTTTTGGCTGCATTGGGTCGTTGTTGCCGTGCGTGGGCCTTCTCTAGTTGCGGTGAGCGGGGGCTACTCTTCGTTGTGATGTGCAAGCTTCTCATTGCAGTGGCTTCTCTTGTTGCGAAGCATGGGCTCTAGGTGTGCGGGCTTCAGTAGTTGTGGCACGTGGGCTTAGTTGTTCCGTGGCATGTGGGATCTTCCTGGACCAGGGCTCAAATCCATGTCCCCTGCATTGGCAGGCGGATTCTTAACCACTGCGCCACCAGGGAAGCCCAAAACCTGGCATTTTGACTTTATATTTTCTAACATTTATTTTCTGAGGTAATGGTTTAGTTCATCTATTTGCAATTTTTTAAAAAACTGTAGAAGTATCTGGAAGGCTTTGGATTTTACTTTTTAGCAGCAGTCTTGGTTTTCAGATGAAGTTTCCTCAATTTTAGTAATTATCAATTTCTAATTTCTGTTACTTTATGATGCCATATTTGACTTAGAGGAATGTTTTATATTTTCTAAATTGTTAGTTTTTCGTGATTAAAAAAATTAATTGTGGTACATATTTGTTTAAAAAGGTGTTTCATGGTCATCAGAGTAGAATGTGTATAATTTTAGTAGGACACAGAATTTAATGCAAATCTTTAATACTACTCTTAGAACTACCCTGTAGGTGGCTTGAGATAGTATGCTGTGAGAAATGCTTGGTTTAGCTGGCTGGGCTCCCACAGGTAGCCAATTGACTTTGGCAGTGTGGCAGAACTCCTTCCAGGCTTTGGTAATCATGCATAGTGCTTTATTATAAAGCAAGCAAGGCAACAAACAACAAACAAATAGAACCCTAAACAGATCGGATCAGGCTTTCATTTACACCAATCCTAGACTGCAGACTGTGTATGGAAAGCAGTTCTATTTTTCAGTTTCTAAATTTTATTATTATTTTTAGTTGTATTACTATCTTACTGTATTAGGGTAGGTAGTATAACGGCTCAACCAAATAGAACTTTATTATACTTAATGAAATAGTATTGAGCAGCCGAACTGAGTAGCTCTGCAGGACAGTCCTCCTCTTTGTGGTTTCTTAGGACCTTGGCCAGCAACGACTGCCATTTTCCATACATGGCTTCTGTGGGAGTTGTTTCCATTCTGCGAGCCAGAGGGAAAAATATAACATAGAAAAAAAGCATGCTGAGGATTTTTGTGGGTCAGGCCCTTAAATAGCATGCATCTCTTTCATTCACATTTCATTAGTTGAACTCAGTCATATAGCCACATTTAACTGCAAGAGAGGCTGAGAAATATGGCTATATCTCCAGGAACAAGAGGTGAACATGGGAACCAAGGAATAAAGGAGCTAGAGGAGAGATCAGCAGTCAAGGATGGCTTAAGACTGCTGTCTCCCTAGAATTCCCAGTTATTTCTTTTCAAAATAAATAAATAAATAAAATATATATTTGGCTGTGTTGGGTCTTTGTTGCTGCGTGCGGGCTTTCTCTAGTTGCAGCGAGTCGGGGCTGCTCTTCATCGTGGCGCGTGGGGTTCTCATTGCGGTGGCTTCTCTTGTTGCGGAGCACTGGCTCTAGGCGCACGTGGGCTCAGTAGTTGTGGCTCACAGGTTTAGTTGCTCCGCGGCATGTGAGATCTTCCCAGACCAGGGATTGAACCCATGTTCCCTGCATTGGCAGGCAGATTCTTAACCACTGCGCCACCAGGGAAGTCCCCGTTATTCCTTTATGGATAAAAAGTTATTTATCAAGAGTACCTGTTTACTAGGATAATAATACAGGCTATATGTGCTGTAAGGATTCAGATGAAGCTAGGATAGTTAGGAAGGTTTTATGGAAGAGGTATGGAACCTTAGTTGAACCTGAAACAAGAAAGGAATTTAGATTAGAGAAAGAAAGTGAGTGTTGTTCAAGCCAGGGTAATCAAGAAAATGGATATAAAAATGTTGAAGGTATGTTCAGAAAAGTTAGCTAGAGAGTGAAAGGTTCACACAGGCAGTTACAAGAAGTGAAGATGAAGAGCAGATGTGAGTAATCTGGAAGACATTGTGAGCCAGTTTGGATTTAAACTTTATTCTTTAGACAATTAGGAGAAGTCTAAAGATTAGGGTTAGAGGTGAGATATGCAGAATAGTGTTTGAGACTGATCAAAAGGAAGTCCAAAGTGGGAGTTGGTTCAGAGGAAATATGAGTTTAGCTTTTAAATTTTTATTTACTTATTTATGTTGTGGTGAAGTAGCAAAAAATTTACCCTTTTAACACTTTTTAAGTGTACAGTTCAGTGGTGTTGAGTACACTCACAGTGTTTTGTGTTGTTGAGTTGTAGGAGTTCTTTAAATATTGCGGATATTAATCCCTTTTCAGATATATGATTTGCAAATATTTTCTTTCATTCTGTGGATTGTCATTTCACCTCAATAATGTCCTTTGATACACAAAACCTTTTTAATTTTGATGAAGTCCAGTTTATTTTTTGTTGCTTGTGCTTTTTCTGGTATCATATCAAGAAATCATTGCCAAATTCGGTGTTGTAAAGATTATCTTGTATATTCTCTTACAGGATTTTATAGCTTTAGTTGTTTAGATGTTTGATCCATTTTGAGTTCATTTTTGTATATAGAGTAAGGGAAGGTTCTGACTTCATTCTTTTGCCTGTGGACATCCAGTTTTTCCAGCTCTCTTTGTTGGAAAAAACTGTACTTTCTCCACTGAATTTGATCATATATTTGAGGATATCTTTCTGCACTTTCTCTTCTATTCCAGTGGTCTATATGTCTGTCTTTATACCAGTATCACAGAGTTTTGATTACTGTAGCTTTGTAGTAAGTTTTGAAATCAGGAAGTTTGAGTCTTCCAACTTTGTTCTTCTTTTTCAAGATTGTTTTGGCTTTTTGGCTTCCTTTGAAATACCATATGAATTTTTGGATGGGTTTTTCTGTTTCTGCAAAAAACACTATTGGGGTTTTGATAAGGACTACATTGAATCTGTAGAGTGCTTTGGATAGTATTGCCATCTTAACAGTGTTAAGTTTCCAATCCTTGAACAGGGGATGTGCTTCCATTTATATCTTCTTTGATTTCTTTCAGCACTGTTTTATAGCTTTCATTGTGCAAGTCTTTCATCTCTTTGGTTAATTCCTAAGTATTTTATTCTTTTTGATGCTTTCATAAGTGGAATTGTTTTCTTAATTTCCTTTTTAAATTGTTCATTGCTGGTGTATAGAAATGCAGTTGACTTTTGTGTGTTGATTTTGTATCCTACAACTTTGCTGAATTTGTTTATTAGCTCTAACAGGCTTTTTGTGTGTTTGTGTGTTATCTTCAAGGTTTTCTACATATAGATCATGTCATCTGAGAACAGAGATAACTTCTTCCTTTCCAGTTTGGATGACTTTTATTTCTTTTTCTTTTCTCATTTCCTTTTCTTTTTCTAATTGCTCTGCGTAGAACTTCCACTAGTATGTTTAATAGAAGTGGCAAAAGCAGGCGTCCATATCTTGTTCCTAATATTAGACCAATAGCTTTTAGTTGTTCACCATTAAGTATGATGTTCGCTATGGGTTGTTCATATATAGCTTTTATCATGTTGAGGAAGCTTATTCAGTGTTTCTGTCGTTGGAGGGTGTTGAATTTTGCCAAATGCTTTTTCTGCATCAATGGTGATGATTTTTTTCCCTTCATTTTATTTATGTGATGTATTACGTTGATTGATTTTGTTGTTGAACCATTCATGTCCTCTAGGAATAAATCCCACTTGGTCATAGTATATAATCCTTTTACTATACTGCTGGATTTGGTTTGCTAATTCATGTTGAGGATTCTTTCATAGATATTCTTAAGGGAGATTTGTCCATAGTTTTCTTGCAGTGTTTTTGTCTGGCCTTCATATTAGAGTATTGCTAGCCTCATGGGATGAGTTAGGAAGTGTTCCTTCTCCTTTAATTTTCCGGAAGTGTTTGAGAAGGACTGGTGTTAATTCTTCTTTAAATACTTGATAGAGTATTCACCAGTGAAGCCGTCTGATCCTGGGCTTTTTCTTTGTAGGGAGGTTTTTTATTACTGATTTCATCTCCTTGCTAGTTATAGTTCTATTTAGATTTTCTGTTTCTTAATGAGCCAGTTTTGGTAGATTGTGTGTTTCTAGGAATTTGCCCATTTGGATTATCCTGTTTGTTGGTGTATAATTTTTCATAGTGTAATAATCTTTATTTCTGTAAAAACAGTAATGTCCTCATTTTCAATTCTGATCTTTAGTAATTTGAGTCTTCTTTTTTTCTTAATTTAGCTAAAGGTTTGTAAATTTCTTGACCTTTGCAAAGAGCCAACTTTTGATTTTGTTGATTTTTTCCCCTGTTTTTCTATTCTCTATTTCATATTGATTTGAGAACTTTCTTCTTTTTTAATGTAAGAGTTTCCAGCTATAAAATTTCCACTTAGCACTGTTTTCTTTAATTTTTGGTGTGTTGTATTTTTACTTTGATTTGTCTCAAGATATTTTCTAATTTTCCTTGTGGTTTTTTTCTTTGACCAAGGGTGTTGTTTAATTTTTACACATTTGTGAATTTTCCAGTTTTCCTTCTGCTGTTGATTTCTAGTTTCATTTCATTGTGATCAGAAAGATTATATATATTATTTTAATCTCTTTAAATTTATTAAGACTTGTGGCCTAACATATGGTCCATCCTGGAAATTGTTGCTTGTGTGTTTGAGAAGAATGTATATTCTGCTGTTGTTGCGTGAGTTTAGCTTTTGGCAGGTTATATTTGAGAAGGTGTGTAAGTATAGATGTATTATTTTCAGTTAGGAGTAAGGCCAAAGGGAGAAATTTGTTAATGAGCTGTAGAGAGGGCTTGAGATCACAAGAATGCATAACTTTCTATGAGGAATGGAATTTAGAGCACTAGAACAGCCTTAGATATATCCTTAGTTAGAAGGCTGAAGCTTGAATATAGCCTGGAGTTTTAGATAAAGATGGAACAATTTGAGATAGACATTAACCAAGAAACTATAATATTTAGAAATTAAAGATAATATAAAAAAGAGAGAAAAAAAAAAGAATTTGATCAGCTAAATTCAGGGTTGGGAAGTCAACTGCATTGTTTGGGAAGGATGTTTTCTCATGTTCCTTTAATAATTCAACAAAGAAAGGGAAGAACAGGTTCCTTTTTTTGTATTCAAGAAACATTTAAATGACAGCTACTTAAATTATGAAATTTAAAACCACAAATATCAATTATATGTTTCTAGAGTATAATTTTTAGAGGCTAATTTCCTACTTTATTAAGTAAGTCTGAAATCTAAGAAACTGCACATATTATCTAATTGCTGTATTTGAATTTTGTAGAAGTTGTTTCTGGACAGTCTACGAAAAGCACTTGCCGGCCACGGAGGAAGCAGGCAGCTGACTGAAAGCGCTGCAATTGCCTGTGTCAAACTGTGTAAAGCAAGTACTTACATCAATTGGGAAGATAACTCTGTCATCTTCTTACTAGTTCAGTCCATGGTGGTTGATCTTAAGGTAACATGCGTATTGTTTCTCTTATACAAACTTAAAAAACGTTAAATGAAGAATAAACTTGTAGTATAAATAGTATACTAGATCACTGTCAAAGATCATTGCAACACAGAAGTTCTGAGTCTTCTTTTATTAAGTTCTTAGGACCTGCTTTTGTTACTGTTCCTCTGGCTACATAAGGTGGCTTAGAATATGAAGAAAACACAGAATGAACCCGTTTTCTTAAATTAGCATAAATATTCAGACTTGTGTTTAAAATAATGTAGAAATTTGGGCCGGAAAGGAACCATATATGGTATAGTAAGAATTTTGAATTTTGTCAGACTGATGAACCACACTATTAGTGCTTTGTCTGGGAACTAAATGTTACTGCCATCTGTGTGGATGATGTGTTATTATTAAATACTAGTAGAAAAAATACTGCATGACTGTTTAAAGGCTTTTGTTTTCTATTGGGATTTTCATAGAACCTGCTTTTTAATCCAAGTAAACCATTCTCAAGAGGCAGTCAGCCTGCAGATGTGGATCTAATGATTGACTGCCTTGTTTCTTGCTTTCGTATAAGCCCTCACAACAACCAACACTTTAAGGTGAGAGCATTGGTTTTGATCCAATTGTGTTTACTGATGCTGTTGATCCTTTTAAATGTGAAAAGAGTAGAAAAATGAATAGATTACACCTTTATCAGTATTGCTCATTATTATATGTTAAAGTTAATTTAAAGACCTTAAAAATTTATTCTATTTAAAAAAAACTTTCTTTTTGTTGTTCCTTTTGTCCTCATATGTATTACTATATATTTTTCTCATAAAAGTAATAATCATTTTTTTTCTTTCCTCTGTAGATCTGTCTGGCTCAGAATTCCCCTTCTACATTTCACTATGTGCTGGTAAATTCACTCCATCGAATCATCACCAATGTAAGTCCAAAAGGTATTGCTAAATTACTTAAAATTTTTTTTTCTTTACTCCTTTTTTATTTCTTTTTAAGAAAGACGTTTTTGGTTTACAAAAGATTTTGAATTTAGATGTATGATATAGGAAGATTTCTCACACATGATTCTATCTAATAACTGATATACAATTGTATTTTTCATATTTAATCTTGACCTCAGGGCCCTTATTGAGGAAGACGGAGTTAGTGGGATCCTTTGGAAAGATTAAACTTAAAAGATATTTGGATCAGAAGCCCTTGAGAACAATGCCACTGAAAATATAATTTAACATTTTCATCCCAAAGCTCTTCACATATTATTTTAATACTCTTAGCCCTTTCCCAGCATTTGATACGTTCTTACTTGTCACCTTACTGTTTAAGTTAAAAGTAGTAGTATTTATGTTGTAGCGCATTATGTATATTAAAAAAATGGTGAGACCATATTTGATTGCACTTTTTAGTCTTCCTTAAACAAGTGAAACATTAACACTTAGAGGTGTTTACATGATATAAAAGCATATCAGACAAAATAAGCAAACTTATTAAAAGGTACTTGTGAAACCTTCAACTCTGATGTGAGTACATCAAGTAGAAAGATAGTAACCGTATTAGATTTGGACCATGGATTTAAAAAATTCTGTTCTTCTGATCATATTTTGAAGGTTTTCAAGTGTTATTTACCATAGCTCCACTTTTATCCATTTTTAGATATTCACACGTAAGTGTAAATTGTTCAACTTTTTCCTGTTTTCCTCCCTTAAAAAGGACTTTAATCATTGATAACTTGGGTATATTTGTCCTCTTTATAATCAAATTTCATTTTAAAAGAGTGTCTCTAGTGAGTTAAAAATATCCTTCTCACCTTCATTTACCTTGGATGTATTGAACTATATCAAATTCTTCCACATTTTCTTTTATCCATTCCTGCAGAGGAATAATAACTATTAATAAAACTATGTAGTGACACATTTGGTTTTTCTCAGTGGGGTGCAAGTAGCATTTTTGGTCAGGACAATCTTTACAATGCAGGACTGCCTTGTGCATTGTAGGACATTGAGCATCCCTGGTCCTCATTTCATTAAATACCTTTTTTGCCACTTCCCTCCTCTCCCATCTCTGCCCCCAGACACTATGAATAACTAAAAATGCCTAAGGGAATGATTCCTCTCTCAGTTGAGGATCAGTTATAGGTAGAAGTAATATTAACTACAGTTTTTTGCAAAAGGGAAATTTTAATGAATCTGATATTGCAGATAAGGTATGTTTGTATTAAAAACTTAGAAAAATTTTTATTTTGCTTTTGCCAGTGTAATGAGCTAAGACATTGTACCCGTGTTTACTTTCAAGGCCATTAATTTAAAAACAATGACTTTTACCCTTCATGTTTATGTGTAATTCAGAAATAAAATACTATTACTTTTTTCTCCTTTGGTTTATAATACTAAAAACATTCTGTTTATTAGAGTGGATGGTTTACATAAATGCTTAAAGCTTGTATTTAATAAACCCAAGTGTATACTTTTTTGATACTCTGTGGCTAGTTACTTTAATTGTGAAATATTTTTGTCTACAATTGAATATATAGAGCACTTTCAAGCATGGACTTGGCACTGCTGTAAGTGGCTGAGCTGCTCCTTTGTGGGTTTAAAGCATGCCTGGAGTGGTACTTCATGCATGCCTCAATGTATATGGTGAAGTGGTTGTGCATCCTTCTGTACTCTAATGAGTACTGCATGTGTGAAGGTGGAGTGTGTCTGTATCAGAGGCCACATAAATACGAAATCTATTTTTATAAAGAAAAACCTATATTGACTAACTTTTAAAATATTAAGTGTTAGTAACCTTTTAATGATTAGCTTGAAAAGGAACATAAATTTGAGTCTATAAAATATCTTTTATAGTTGGACCTTAGATAATGATACTTTATTACAATAGATTGTTTGATAAATTGTTTCTTGTTAGGGTTTTTCTTTCCTTTGGTTTGAGGCTAAGAGATATTGAATCTGAAGTAATTTCTGATTGAAAAGGACTGTGTATAAAGTAAATATGCTAATTTATGGAATTGACTGTTATAGAATCTCACTTAATGTAGATATTATGGAAATATTCTGTCTTGAAATCACATAAAATTTTTCTTAGATATTTGGACTCCTAATCTTAAATTTATTTGTAGTATAAGATTTCCTTTTGGGCTTCCCTGGTGGCGCAGTGGTTGAGAGTCTGCCTGCTGATGCAGGGGAGGCAGGTTCATGCCCCGGTCCGGGAGGATCCCACATGCCGCGGAGCAGCTGGGCCTGTGGGCCATGGCTGCTGAGCCTGCGCGTCCGGAGCCTGTGCTCCATGACGGGAGAGGCCACAGCGGTGAGAGGCCCACGTACCGCCCAAAAAAAAAAAAAAAAAAAAGAGATTTCCTTTTAAATGATTCTTGGTTCAATACACCTCATAAGTTTTCTTCTTTCTTGCTTTTTCAGCCAGCTCACAGATTTTTTAAAATTACCACATTCTCAAATTAGATAAATGATGTGGTTTTGAGGGTGTATATAGAAGTAGTAATGATGTTTGCAGTTTTGTTTTGCTTTCGTGAAACATACTCATGTTCAGTTCATAAGTATTGTGTTTAGGTCTAAAAGAGTCCACTGTTTCTTCTTAAGAAATCTGAAAATCCAGTCACTATTTGAATTTGATTATAATTTAAGCTTTTATCAGTTTCTGAAATGGTACGTTTAGTACCATCACCTTTTTTATTACGGAATGCCATAAGATATGGATTGTAGTTAAAAGATCTGTGTTATGTGCTTAATCTTTATACACTTCCTTTAGGTTAGATTAGATATGTTGTTATAATTGGGCAGTTAAAGAAATAATATATACATATATGAACCAAATATCTCTCCCATCAGTGGAACATGCTATAGCTGGTATAGTACTTAGTATTGTTTTTTCCTTATGGCAGTTGAGTGTAGTTTACTTATGGATAGTTCACATATTGAGAATGAGATGATCTCATTCTATTGAGTGGGTTTGGTTGAAGAAATTATTTCCAAGGCATGTGAAATTTATTGAAATAATCTTGAAGAATTGCCACATGGTTTGCTTATATTATGAAAGTATTGCCATTTGTTTGGCAATGAACTTAGAATTTTCAAGGACAAAAAAGAATAAGTCTACCTTAGTTGACTGGTTTCAGAAAGGACACATTTAATAACTGCTTGGAAAACTAAAATTTTTACCAACTACATGATGTCTAGGTTTTAGTGTCTATTTTATTTGAAAGTGTATCTTTAAATTTTACTTTAAAATGAATGATTTTATATATTATGAAAAATAGAAATTTTGAAAATGACTAAATCTTAAGTTAAAATCAAGTTATTTAATAGGGTATACCTGGTACCATGATAACAATTTCAGCAGCTGTCAAAATGACATAGTAGTTTGGATAGGATGTTACATGGGATGCATATGTCTTTAGTTCAGCAGTTTCTGACAAGATATTATAGGGTCAGTAGAGTGAGGACTCTTACCTCAAAGCATTTTGTGATTATTCAGTCTTTGTTACTTTAAGCTGATTAACACAAGCTGTATAAATTAGTAGATATATGGAAATCAAGGTGTATTGATTGCTCTGTGCAAGTCAGGTGACCAGATTGACTAACATTTAAAGAATTCATTATATAACGAAACTAATAAAACTTGATCATTTGTTAGGAAGTAAATTAAGAGTTTGAGAGAAAAATAGAAACAATCATACTATCCAAATAAAAGTATTTCTTCCCTCATAACTTAGGAGTTTTTTCATAAATGGAGGTCAGTATTGCTTGTATTTTATAAATTGGTTTTATAGTATACTATACAGTAAATAGAGTTTGTAATCCAAAATTTGGGGTTTAGGTAATATAACCTGATGCTACTGTAAATATTCTGAGAGTTATGGCTAAAAAAATTAAATGTTGAGAATTTAATTAGCTTAGTTTCAAAGTAGAAGGAACTTGGGCATAGGATGTGAAGCTATCACATCCCCTTATCTAGTGTTTCAAATTGTTCTTTCAGGTATTTCTTATAGCAGGAGTTTTATAAATTGGAAGCCTGTATTTTAAGTCATCCTATTCCTTGCATACTCTCTCTATATAGTGAAAATTCATCCAGTCATTTTTGTATTCACTGATAGACAAACTTAATAGTTTTAGTGATTTTCATAATTGTCATTTTCCATAATATAGTAATTAATTCATTTAAAAGTAAAAGTAAAAGATACACTTTCAAATAAAATAGGCACTAAAAACTAGAATCAAAGCTAAATAAACAGGTTAAACTGTAGAAAAATATTTACATAAAAGAATTACTTAAAAAAATATTTAGCTATGATCATTTTGTCTTTGTGGTGATCGTTAGTCTTCTCATGTATTGTGCCATCATTGCATATCAATTTAAGATTATAGGTTTACTAATAGCTTTATCTCATTTACTAATTTCATGTTGTAATTATTGTTTGTCTGTAGGCATATAAGTAATGGTTTATCACATATTCCTTCAACACTGTGTTGAACCACTAATCTCTTTTAAAACTGATAATAGAATTCTTGCCTTGGGAAATATATACTATATATGCATATGTTTCTGAAATGTGTAAAACATTAAACTTATAAAAAAGAAAAAGATTGCCTACAGAATTAGCCCTCTAAAAACTTTGTTTTTCAGATTCACTAAATTATCAGTGAGAAAAGACAGTCTCAAATGCTCACGCTTACGTAGTGAGTGATTTGTTTCATGTTCATTATGATATTTTAAAATAGATGTATGGTTTGGTGTTTGAATTAAAGACATTACTTGAAGACTTTGGAAATCATAGTGTGTGTTTGCATGGTCTTAGGAAATTTCTCACAAAGTGATAAACCATAAAACTACAGTGATTACCAGAGCATATAACTCATGCAAATTTGGACTTTTCCTTTCTTATGGTCTCTGTTTTTCTCCAGTCTGCATTGGATTGGTGGCCTAAGATTGATGCCGTATATTGTCACTCAGTTGAACTTCGAAATATGTTTGGTGAAACACTTCATAAAGCAGTCCAGGGTTGTGGAGCGCACCCAGCGATACGAATGGCACCGGTAAGATTAATCGTGAATTTTGAATTCCACCTTCTTGCAGTTGCGTTTTCAGTGCCTTCATCCCATTCTTGCTGTTTTGATTTTTTTAGAAAATCAAATGAGACCTTTCTTTTCAGTAAGTATTGTGGTATGTTGAATACTGCAATATTGTTGCAATACTAGTTAATGATGTATGTTTTCCACTATTTCGGTGAGTTTAACTTACTTTTCTTAGAGATATTTTCTAACAAAATGCTGTTAAAATCTTAATGAATGTCACTTTTTCTTTTTTTTTTAGTTTCTCTTTCCTTTAATCTTTCCTTATGAATCAAAATATTTTGATTAGCTCCTCATCTTTTGGGGGTGAGTAAGGGAAGCTGACTCCTGGGTTAGAGTGAATGTTCCTACCAATGCACAGTTTTGCCCATTGGATGCTGAATATTGCACACAGGAAATTACAAATAAAATTTAAAGTTTATATTTAAAATAAAAATATTTCATATTTCATTAAACATGCTTTGAACATTAAAAATGATAGGCACTTTGATATTAAAGTTTGACTCTGTTTAAACTTAATAAAAGTAGATATTTTCAAATAAGCATTCTCACAGATTAATACTCTTAATTTGGAAACTCAAATAGAACCAATTTAAAAAGACAATTAGAAGATGGTAGAAGTCATTTCTTGGTATTCATGTATAGCCGGAGTATTATACATGGCAACTCTTGACATCGATTGGTAGTGCTTTGTCTTCTGCTTCTTATTTTCTATTCTTTTTGGCTACTGTCGCTCACATGGTCAGATGCCAACCAGTCACTGTTTTGCATGGCAGTGGGCAGTGGCTGTATGTATGACCATTGTAACTACCTCAGAAAAGTCCTTGGTTTCTTTGACTTTTCTGTGTATAGTTACCATTATAGTCACATCATGTCATTTCACATGAAAATGTGGCATGTGGCATGTTTTCGCCTATTGGTTTTAATAGTAAATTAGCCACTTCACACTTAAAAGATAATTTAAACAGCTTTCTTCCTGGCATACATCTCTTTTTCCAAGTTCCCTCAGTCAGTAAAATATTTTGGTTTTATACAGTTCTAGTTCACTCTGATCCAGTTGTCAGCCATTGTTTCTGAGGATTGTTTATCTTAGATGTTCAAATAGAGAAGTTTGCTACACCATATATTTTGGGATTATTTAGCCCAAAAAATTATAGCCAAAAGAGCATGGCAGTCATGTTTTATTAAATAAAATGCAAAGTTATCTTTAGTTTTTGTAATGCCAAGTACTTAATTTTTTAAAAAAATGAAAATTTCAATCCAAGTATAAATCAATTGGAGATAAACATAAATAATAGCTACTTAAATGTTATTAACTTGACATTCATTTTTGAAAAGTTTTAGAAAATGACTTAAAATAAACTTTAAAAATTATTTACTGACCTATTTATTCATTCCAAATATCCTCTGGGAAGTTAGAATTTTGACTTTTTAATTTAATTTAATTTAATTAATTAATTTATTTATTGGTTGTGTTAGGTCTTCGTTGCTGTGCACGGGCTTTCTCTAGTTGTGGAGAGTGGGGGCTACTCTTCATTGTGGTGTGGGGGCTACTCTTTGTTTTGGTGTGCGGGCTTCTCTTTGCGGTGGCTTCTCCTGTTGTGGAGCACGGGCTCTAGGCGCGTGGGCTCAGTAGTTGTGGCTCGCAGGCTTAGTTGCTCCGCGGCATGTGGGATCTTCCCGGACCAGGGACTGAACACGTGTCCCCTGCATTGGCAGACAGATTCTTAACCACTGTGCCACCAGGAAGCCCAGCAGGTGGATTCTTAACTACTGTGCCACCAGGGAAGTCCGTGAAATTTTATATGTATATGTATTTGTACATAATGGCCAAGGGACAGCTTCCTGGCTGATACTCTTTTTTTTTTTTTACTTTTTATTTTATATGGGAGTATAGCTGATTGACAATGTTGTGATAGTTTCAGGTGTACAACAAAGCAACTCAGCCATACATATACATGTATCCATTCTCCCCCAAACTCCCCTCCCATCCAAGCTCTGGCTGATACTCTTATCAGGGAAAATAATCATCAAATCTACTATGAAATAATTTTTTAGGATAAGAAAATGCTTCAATTTGGATGATCCTTAAGGTGAATCTTATCTTTCTTAAGCCTGGTGAGTGAACAGTCTGACAACACATATAGGAAGTATCAAATTTCCGCTAGCTGCCAAGCACATTGTTAATGCCGGGGAAGCATGATGAGCTGAACAGTCACAGAGATGCCAGTCTTGTAGGTTTTGCTTGAAAACTTCTAATGAAGAGCCAAGTACAGTGCCCATAAAGTCTGGAAACAGTCAAATATACATAATGAATGGTTTAGAGATACTTCACATCAGGGTTTTCCAACTTTGGCACTACTGACATTTTGGCATGGTTAATTCTTTGTTGTAGGGGACTGTCCTGTGCATTGTGGGATGTTTAACAGCATCCTTAGCGTCTACCGACTAGACACCAGCAGCATCTCTTGCCCCCCAGCCAGTCATGAAAAACAAAAATGTCTACAGACATTTTTCAGATATTCCCTGGGGAACAAAATTGCCCCCAGTTGAGAGCCACTGTATGATAGGATATGTTCAGTGGGTTGTTCTTATTTGCATTGCCTCAGATAATTTGTGGCTCTGATAAACCTTAGCTTTCAGTTTGCTGCAGAATTAATCAAGGATTTCATTGTGTCAAGTTAAAATAATATGTGTTTCTAGGCTTTACAACTACTTTGTATTTTGGATTTGGATAAATTTCTTTCTGTAAAGAGCCAAGTATTTAAAAATTTTTCTCCAACCAAGATCAACTCATGTCCCTATCACTCCCACCTATCATAATCCTCTCTCTTTTTTTGGAGCTCTAGAGAACCCTTCTGATTCTTCCATAAGACAGCACTGCAGGGGGTGTGGGATTAATTGGGAGGTTGGGATTGACATATATACACTATCGATACTGTGTATAAAATAGGTAACTAATGAGAACCTACTGTATAGCACAGGGAACTCTACTCAGTGCTCTGTGGTCACCTAAATGAGAAGGAACTCCAAAAAAAAGGGGATATATGTATATGTATAGCTGATTCACTTTGCTGTACAGTATAAACTAACACAGTATTGTAAAGCAACTATACTCCAATCAAAAAAAAAAAAGAAGCGGCACAGGAGATCAAATAAAGAAAACAAGCTCCATACACACACACACACGCACACACAAAGACAGCACTGCAGATATTTGAATAAAGTTATACTGTACTGCTAAGGGTTCTTCAAAAGTGTGTGTAGGTATGCACTTTGTTTCCTCTGTTTTTACAGCTAAGGAAACTGAGGCACAAGTACTGTTAAATGAAAGACATATCATCACATGGTTAGTAAATAGTCAACATTCAGTCCAGTGTCTTTCCAGTTCTTCAGCTGTCTTCCCCTACCCTTGTTTTAGCTTGATGAAAGCAGGAGCCTTGTCTGGCTTGTCCAGCACCCAGTTCCTGGTCCCTAGAACAGTATCTGGCATGTCGTAGGCATCTAGTACATATTTGTTGAATTTCTTACCTGACCTGCTTTCAAAACCCTCCTCCATCTGGTATGCTTCTCTTCTGGAAAGAATCTTCGTTGCTTTTTTTCAATGAAAATGACATATTAAGGTCTGAGTTTAGTGTTCTAGATGTGGTATAATAATTGATGAAAGCTGTTAACCTGCTGTGTCTGCATATGATGTTTCTACTAATACAGTCAAGGATTGCATTATTTTAGATTAAGCTTTTAATCATTTAAACTCTTTAGCCTTTTCCATATGAACATTGAGCCATAGCTTCTCCATTTTGTACTTTTGTAGTATTTTTAAAAATATGAGATATTTATCTCAGCACTAATCATTTATGTTTTAAAAATAAGATAGCCTGTTAATAATATGTGTAGATTCTGCACGAAAATTTTCCTTCTTAAAGGGGATCCTGGCTCAGCACATGCTTCCTACATGCCTATAATTCAGTCATGGCCTTAATTAACTTAACAGATGGTTTTGGCCCTTCATAAACACCTGAGTGCTCTGATTCATGAATTTTTTCCTGGGCACGACTGCCTCTCCTCTTTGGCCAATGTGCATATACCAGGTTGGATTCCTACTATTGTTTGCAATGTGGAAGATTAATTAATAAACTAATGGATGGTTTATTTTTCTTACATTTCTAGCCAAGAAATATCTTTCTTCTTTAGCATGTTATTTTTGACTTTAGGTAACCCACTAATGGTCACTAATTAAAAGGTGTTTGAATTGAAAAATTTATTTAAATTTTTCAAGTCTTTTCCCTCAGTTTTATTGAGATATAATTGACCCACAGCACTATATGAGTTTAAGATGTACTGCATAATAACTTAAGTTTCATATAGTGTGAAATGATTACCACAATGTGTTAGGTTAACATCTATCATTTCATATACATACAAAAAAAAAAGAAAAAAAGGTTTTTTCCTTGTGATGGGAACTCAGGATCTACTTTCTTAACAAGTTTCCATACAGCAGTGTTAACTATAGTCATCATGTTGTACATCCCCAGTACTTATTTACCTTATAACTGAAAGTTTGTATATTTTGACCATTTCATCCAATTCTCCCAACCTCTACTCCCTGTGTCTGGTAACCAGAAATCTGAGCTCTTTTTCTATGAGTTTGTTTTTTGTTTTGTTTTGTTTTTAAGGTACCACATATAAGTGAGATCATACAGTATTTGTCTTTGTCTGTCTGACTCATTTCACTTAGCATAATGCCCTCCAGGTCCACTCATGTTGTCCAAATGGCAGGATTTCCTTCTTTTTTATGGTTGAATAATAATCCATTATGTGTGTGTGTGTGTGTGTGTGTGTGTGTGTGTGTGTGTATGTACCACAGTTTCATGACACTTGTTTCCATGTCTTGGCTGTTGTAAGTAATGCTGCAGTGAACATAGGGATGCAGATATATCTTTGACATAGTGTTTTCATTTTCTTTGGACAAATACCCAAAAGTAGAATTGCTGGATCTTATGGTAATTCTATTGTTAATTTTTTGAGGAACCACCATACTGTTTTCCCTAGTGGCTGTACCAGTTAAATCTCACCAGTAGTGCACAAGGGTTCCCTTTTCTCCACATCTTCACCAGCATTTGTTATCTTTTGTCTTTTTGATGATAGTCATTGTCTCACAGGTGTGAGGTGATAGCTCATTGTGACTTCATTTTCCCTGATGGTTAGTGATTTGAGTACCTTTTCATGTGTCTGTATGTCTTCTTTGGAAAAATGTTTATTCGTGTCCTTTACCCCTTTTAAAATTGGATTATTTGGATTTTGCTGTTGAGATACGTGAATTCTTTACTTATCTTGGATATTAACCACTTATCAATTTATGATTTGCACATTTTTTTCCATTCCCTAGGTTGTCTTTTCATTTTGTTAATCATTTCTTTTCCTGTGCAGAAGCTTTTTAGTTTGAAAAACAACACCCCACTTGTTATTTTGTTGTTTGTGCTTTAGGTGTCATATACAAAAAAAATCATTGCCAAGACTCATGTCAAGAAGGTTTTTTTTTCTGTTTTCTTCTGGAAGTTTTATGGTTTCCAATCTTACATTTAAGTCTTTAGTCTATTTCAAGTTAATAATTGTGAGTGGTGTAGAATTTTTCAAGTTTTACATTTTGTATTAGGCAGCCATGCTGGAACAAAATTTGTATGCTGCTATCTGAGATTGATATGATATTATCAAACTACTATTTACTTTCTGGAAATGGTTAATAAGTGGATAATTTTTATATCTGCTAATTGTTCTCTGCTCCGTTTTCCTGTGCAATGGCTGCATCATGGAAGAACAGTTACACTTAGTGACATTTTAATAAATAAATTTGTTTAATGAAAGTTTTACCTTGATCTACAGTGTTACTTCGACTTAGAATGAAAAGAAGTTTAATGGGAGCTAACAGTAAAAACAGCATTTATTAAATATATTTGGTAGGACGTTTGTTGTGGGATTATAAATATAAAAGCAACTTGTTATTTGTAAGTTTTGCTATTTATTTTCTGTAGTGACATTCCTGTAGTATATTAGATAGTTTTTCTTCCACACTGAGGACAAAAACCTTCAGTGTTCTTGGGCATAATAACAAATGCATTTCTCACATGTAAACATTGACAATAATTGCTGTATGTTATAGATATGCATCTCTGCTTTTTACCTTTGAAGGTCAGCCTTTTACAAGGACATTTTTATCATGAGTCCGTAGATGCTGGATATTCTCCTGTGTATTTGCATATAAAAACATACATGTCAAAAGCATACATTTTTGTTTCCTTTTAAAGGAAAAGGGGAAATGTTTTGTAAGAACAGATAGAAAGGTGGTATTGGATCCAGAATATAATTGTTGGATTTCCAGTTGAATAACATCCATAATTATAGTATTAACACAGCATCTGCCATAGTATCTCTGTAATTGAAACACATTTTCCATGATTTAATTTTTCTCAAAGAATTCTTTCTCTGTTTTATCAATGTTCTTCAGGCAAAATACATGCATTCTGTAACTTGAGAGAGATGGAATACCATTAAAGGAAAAAGAAAATCTTAAAGTTAAACTGTTAAATACAGAGATTGCCTGTATAGCATATTTCATCAATTCTAAGAAGTACCTATTTAACATTTCTGAAATTGGGGTTCATCTTATTTGTATGATGTCTTACAGTTGACAGTGAGTTTTCATTCCTTGTGGTACATAAAATGATGATGCATCTTACAGTTGATAACATCATTGATTCTATGAAATATTTGTGTATACCTGTATGAGATGTTTTGTTAAATGAGTTGCTTACTGTATGTATCTGTGAGATCTATAGAATAAATATTTTATCTCTAATATTTTCACATTTGAAAAATTGTTTTTAACATAGGAGTCAACCTTATATTAAAGCTTTTAGTATCTTAGCAGATTTTCACTTAAACTTTATTAGATTATATAATAATGTTGCAAAAATAATTTTTGTTTGCTTTTCAAGCTTAATTATATTAATCTTGTACTTCCTATTGAACGTTTCTACTAAGACTACACATTTGGTGGTGTAAAATATGTCCTTTATTTTTCAAAGCTTTTTAAAAATAGATTTACTTGAAAAAGTTGAATAGCTATTATCCTGATTCTGATGTCTGATTCTTACAAGGTGAATGTCATGTTTTTGTTTTTAGAGTCTTACATTTAAAGAAAAAGTAACAAGCCTTAAATTTAAAGAAAAACCTACAGACCTGGAGACAAGAAGCTATAAGTATCTTCTCTTGTCCATGGTGAAACTAATTCATGCAGATCCAAAGCTCTTGCTTTGTGTAAGTATTTTTTATAAAATGCCTTGAAATTATACTTAGTTTGGTTTAGCTGGAAAGCCAAAACCTTGAAGGTGATTGTTAGCTCAAGAACACTTACTGACCTTCCTGATCATACATGAAACCTAAGAGATCCCTAAGAAAATGAACTTACAGAGAATACTAATATAATTAGATCAGATTTCTTAACCTTTTGTCTTAATTTTTCTTATCATTAAACTAACATACTTTGGTAAGATCTTCTGTCCATACCCGGCTACCAGATTATATATTATTCAGGCATAATCCTGGGATGGGGTTTAGATGTAATGAAGCAACCATAAATTGAGTGCTTCCTATATCTACACAGTTGGTTTTTTAAGTCTCCAATTGCTATTGCCAAAAAATTGAGTTTTTCCATCCCCCTTTCTTCCTGTCATCAGCCTTTTAATGTCACTGGCTTTGCCTATGTATACTGTATTGGGAGAAAAAGGAGTTAAAAATGGGTATGGTTAGGGCTTCCCTGGTGGCACAGTGGTTGAGAGTCTGCCTGCCGATGCAGGGGACACGGGTTCGTGCCCCGGTCCGGGAAGATCCCACATGCCACGGAGTGGCTAGGCCCGTGAGCTATGGCCGCTGAGCCTGCACGTCCGGAGCCTGTGCTCCGCAACAGGAGAGGCCACAACAGCGAGAGGCCCGCGTACCGCAAAAAAAAAAAAGAAAGAAAAAAAAATGGGTATGGTTAGCGCTCAATTATTGTGGCAGCTCTGCTCTTAACAGCCTCAGATGGTATTAGATTCCTGAAAGCATCACTGTAGTACACAAGATAATTAGGAACTAACAAGTGAAAATGAGTGACATTTATATGAAAGGATGAAAAACATGGGTTCTGGAGACATATTAGCTATGTGATTTGGGTGACTTAACCTCTCTGTGTTTAGTTTTCTTATCTGAAATATTGTGATGATAATAATAGTTCCTACCTTAGCTTGTTAAGCAGACTGAGATAGTACATGTCATGCTTTTAGGAACAATGCAAAATGAATGCATAATGAGCACTAAATAAATGTTATGTATTATTACTATTAATAAAATACAGTTAACATTAACACTAATATTATTAATGCCCCAAACATAACAGAAATATATTGTGAAGCTCATAGGATAGCATATTTAACCCCTGTGGAATTTCTTCAGTCCTTGGAGAGCAGTATACAGAACGATTTCCTATTGCTTAGTTCAGCAACAGGCTTTTTAAGTGCTAAGGGTACTTTTAATTTTGATGGTATATTTTTCAAATTACTATACTATAGGAGTTCATAACTTGATGTCCATATTTTCAAGAGTTCTTTGAATCCTCTGAATTTAAAAAAATATTTATGTAAATATTTTTTCTGGAGAGAAAAGAGATGAGAGAGAGACAGAATTCCCAAAAGGGTTAGTGACCCCCCCCCTCCCCCCCCGCAAAAAAAGGCCTGTGTTGTTTTGAACTCTTTGAGAAGCCCATCCAAATTTGGGAGTCTAATAGAATAAATTGTTAAAAACTTTGGTGTGGAAAAAGTCCTAAAATCTATCATTAAGACTTTATAAAAGGAATGAAATAACGTTTTCCCCTCATTTCTTTGTTATGTAGCCCAGGTTACTTGTGGTGTTGTTTCATCATGCATGTCATATATTAGCACCACTCTGTTTGCATAGCTATAATTCGGAATCAGAGAATACATCAAAGTCACCAGTGCCTTCTGTGTTAAATATTTTATTGTCAAGGAACAAGAATTTAAGCAAAAAGTGCTGTTTTCCACGTTTAAAATTTAGCAAGCAGAAAAGGATCATTTAAAATAGAAGTTATTTTCTTTGCTGCCATCTAGTGGTTAAATAACTTTTCTCAGAGTAATCAAAGGTAAGCTAAAATAGTGAAAGATTCATTGTAAATATTTGATTATTTTATATTTTACCTATAAAAATCTAAATCTTAGTAAATAGGATTAATATAGGAATAACTATTAAGTGATTTCAGTCATGGTTTTTTAAAGTAATGTGATTTTATTGTCTTGTCTCTACCTCTCTATCCTAATTCATACTACTCTCAATTTTTCAAGCCTCCTAATTGCTCAGCTTGCATCATCTCTTGCTTCCTTTTAATCATTTCTCTGCACTAAAGTTACAGTGATATCTTCAAAAAGCAAATCTTATGCTTCCTGCCCAGCTTAAAACCTTTTAGTTGAGGTTGCTTTGGGAATAAAGCAAACTCCAAATAGACCTACATGGTTTTGCAGCGTTTGTCTCCCACCTACCACCTCTGCAACATCTAGCATTATATTTGTCGTCTTTACTCTAGTCATGATGGCCTTTCACTCCCTCTTACTGCATTCCTTCATGCCTATCCATGCACTTGCAGTTCCTCTGCCTACAGTATGCTTCCCTATCCTCTGTCCTCTTCACATAGTAATTCCTAATTCTGAGCTGTTATCACTGCCCTAAGGAAGCATCCCTGCCTATACCACATTTCCCTGTTACAAGTGCTCATAGCAGCATGTAACTTCATAATTCTTTCTCATTTGCAATTTAAACTTGTTGATCTAATTATTTTATTGATGTTTGTCTTTCCCACCAGACTACATGCTCCAAGAGGGTAGGAAACATGTCTTTTTTACTTGTTGTGTCTTTGGTGTTCAGTAAATGTTATTGGGTTATTAATGAATTAATACAAATGTCAGAAAAATAGGCAGTTTTTGAATTATAGATACACTGGGGTGAGGGCTTACCTTAATTGTTGTAATGGGAAAGAGTGTGTAGTTAACAAAATAAAATATGGGCACTGATTGAATTGGCCTCACTTAAATGAACCATATATGCTTGAAGTGTAAATAGATTCTTCCAAGTTACAGGAAGCATTTTAGTCTCTTTAGGTAGACATTCACATTTATATACTGCTTTGTTTTGTATACAATGTCTTTCCACAATGAAAAAGTCTGAAGTATGGGTATCGGGAGGTGTGGATTCTAGCCCTGTGTCGATTTGGGTAGGTCCTTATACTGGACAAGAGGGCTACACAGGATAATTGTGCAGTCCTCATCAAGCATGCACATTCTTTGCCTTTCATCACAAGTTTGAGATCCCAAACCAGAAGTTCCAAATCAGAGGTATATTATTTAGCCAATGTAGTGTTGCTGAAAAAAAATTATTTACTTCCATTATTGATGTAATTTCTTAACTGAAAAGCTAATACCTAGTTTTTGTTTTATTTTAATTAGGATTTTCTCTGGATATTATTCACGTTAATGAACAAGTATAGATGTAGATTGAGAATTCTTAACAAAAGCAGTTTTGATTTTTTTTTAAAAAAACCCCACAATTATTATTATTTTTGAGGTAAAATTCACGTACCATGAAGTTTTTACCTGTTTAAAGTGTACAGTTCACTGGTTTTGGTATATTTACAAGGTTGTGTAGCCATCACCACTATCTAGGTCTAGAACATCTAGAACACTTTCATCACCTCAAAAATAAACCTAGAACCCATTAGCAGTCAGTCTCCATTCCCTCCACCCTTCAGCCTTTGTCCATCGATTTTTTTTTTTAATTGAAATTTGCTTTTTTGTTTGCAGAATCCAAGAAAACAGGGGCCTGAAACTCAAGGCAGTACCGCAGAATTAATTACAGGGCTCGTCCAACTGGTACCTCAGTCACACATGCCAGAGATTGCTCAGGAAGCAATGGAGGTAAGGGGAAAATGAATTCTAGGCTCTTGAAGGTAAAGTTGTAACTACGTACATTCCTTTTTTTAATCTATTCCTTTTAAATTTTTTCTTTAATTTTTATTTTATTAAAAAAATTTTTTTATCCAATTTTTAAAGGTTACTTTCCATTTACAGTTACTACAAAATATTACCTATATTCCCCATGTTATGCAATATATTCTTGAGCCCATCTTATACCCAATAGTTTGTACCTTCCACTCCCCAGCCCCTGTATTGCCTGCCCCCCAAACTCCCTGCCACTGGTAACCACTAGTTTGGGCTCTGTATCTGTGAGTTTGCTTCTTTTTTGTTATATTGACTAGTTCGTTAGATTTTTTAGATTCCACATATAAGTGATATCATATAGTATTTGTCTTTCTCTGTCTGACTTATTTCACTTAGCATAATGCCTGCCGAAGTCCATCCATGTTGCTGCAAATGGCAAAATTTCTTTCTTTTTTATGGCTGAGTAGTATTCTGTTGTATATATATGTATTCATTACCACATCTTCTTTATCCATTCATCTGTTGGATGAATGGACACTTAGGTTGTTTCCATATCTTGGCAGTTGTAAATAATGCTACTATAAACATTGGGGTGTATGTATCTTTTCTAATTAGTATTTTTGTTTTTTCCAGTATGTACCCAGGAGTGGAATTACTGGTCATATGGTAGTTCTGTTTTTAGTTTTTTGAGAAAAAAACTGTTTTCCACAGTGGCTGCACCAGTTTACATCCCCGCCAACAATGTACAAGGGATCCCTTTTCTCCATATCCTCATCAACATTTGTTATTTGTGTTCTTTTGGTTTATTCTGACAGATGTGAGGTGATATCTCATTGTGGTTTTGATTTGCATTTCCCTGATGATTACTGATATTGAGTATCTTTTCATATGCCTGTTGGCCATCTATATGTTTCTTTGGAAAAATGTGTATTCAGTTCTTTTGCCCCATTTTTAAAATCGGGTTGTTTGTTTTTTTGATGTTGAGTTGTGTGAGCTGTTTATATATGTTGAATATTAATCTCTTATCAGTCATATAGTTTGCAAATATTTTCTCCCATTCAGTAGGCTGTTTTTGCATTTTGTCAATGGTTTCCTTTGTTGTGCAAAAGCTTTTAAGTTTAATTAGGTCCCATTTGTTTATTTTTGCTTTTATTTCCTTTGCTTCAGGAGACAGATCTAAAAAAATACTGCTACCATTTATATCAAAGAGTGTTCTGCTTGTTTTCCTCTAGAAGATTTATGGTTTCTGGCCTTATATTTAGGTCTTTAATCCATTTTGAGTTTATTTTTGTGTATGGTGTTAGAGAATGTTCTAATTTCATTCTTTGACATGTAGCTGTCCAGTTTCCCCAGCACCACTTATTTTCTTCCATTGTTTTTTTTTTTAAATTAATTAATTAACTTATTTTTGGCTGCATCGGGTCTTCGTTGCTGCGCGTGAGCTTTTCTCTAGTTGCAGTGAGCTGGGGCTTCTCTTCATTGCGGTGCGTGGACTTCTCATTGTGGTGGCTTGTCTTGTTGCTGAGCATGGGCTCTAGGCACATGGGCTTCGGTAGTTGTGGCACATGGGCTCAGTAGTTGTGGCTCACAGGCTCTAGAGTGCAGGCTCAGTAGTTGTGGCTCACGGGCTTAGTTGCTCCCCAGCATGTGGGGTCTTCCTGGACCAGGGCTCAAACCCATGCCCCCTGCATTGGCAGACGGATTCTTAGCCACTGTGCCACCAGGGAAGGCCAGTATGGTCATTTTAACAGTATTGATTCTTCCAATCCAAGAACATGGTGTATCTTTCCATCTGTGTGTTGTCTTCAGTTTCTTTGATCAGTGTCTTATAGTTTTCGGAGTATAGGTCTTTTGCCTCCTTAAGTAGGTTTATTCCAGGGTATTTTATTTTATTTTATTTTATTTTTTTGATGCGATGGTAAATGGGAATTGTTTCCTTAATTTCTCATTCTGATAGTTTGTAGTTAGTGTATATAGACATGCAACAGATTTCTGTGTATTAATTTTGCATCCTGCAACTTTACTGAATTCATTGATGAGCTCTAATAGATTCTTGGTAGTGTCTTTAGGATTTTCTATGTATAGCGTCATGTCATCTGCAAACAGTGACAGTTTTACTTCTTCCTTTCCAATTTGTATTTCTTTTAGTTCTTTTTCTTCTCTGATTGCTGTGGCTAGGATTTCCAAAACTATGTCAAATAAAAGTGGCAAGAGTGGACATCCTTGTCTTGTTCCTGATCTTAGAAGGAAATGCTTTCAGCTTTTCACCATTGAGTATGATGTTAGCTGTGGGTTTGTCGCATATGGCCTTTATTATGTTGAGGTATGTTCCTTCTGTGCCCACTTTCTGGAGAGTTATTATCATAAATGGATGTTGAATTTTATCAAAAGCCTTTTCTGCATCTATTAAGATGATCATATGATTTTTATTCTTCAGTTTGATAATGTGGTGTATTACATTGATTGATTTGTGGATATAAAAAAAATCCTTGCGTCCTTGGGATAAATACCACTTGATCATGGTGTGTGATCTTCTAATGTATTGCTGAATTCATTTTGCTAATATTTGGTCGAGAATTTTTACATCTGTGTTCATCAATGATATTGACCTGTAATTTTCTTTTTTGCCATAGCTTTGTCTCATTTTGGTATCAGGGTGATGGTGACCTCGTGGAATGAGTGAGGAAGCATTCCTTCCTGTGCAATGTTTTACAATAGTTTGAGAAGGATAGGTGTTAACTCTTCACTAAATGGTAAAATTCACCTGTGAAGCCATCTGGTCCTGAACTTTCGTTTGTTGAGAATTTTTTTTATTATTGATTCAGTTTCATTACTGGTAATTGGTCTGTTCATATTTTCTATATCTTCTTGATTTAGTCTTGGAGACTGTACATTTCTAGGAATTTGTTTTTTTCTCAGGTGTCCATTTTATTGGCATATAATTGTTCATAGTAATCTCTTATGATCATTTGTATTTCTGTGGTATCAGTTGTAACTTTTCCTTTTTCATTTCTGATTTTATTCTTTTAGGCCCTCTCCCTTTTTTTCTTGATGAGGCTGGCTAAAGGTTTATCAATTTTGTTTATCTTTTCAAAGAACTGCTGTTAGCTTCATTAATCTTTTCTATTGCTTTTTTAGTCTCTGTTTCTCTTATTTCTGCTCTGATCTTTATGATTTTTCTTCTACTAACTTTGGGTTTTGTTTGTTCTTCTTTTTCTCGTCCCTTTAGGTGTAAGTTTAACTTGTTTATTTCAGTTTTTTCTTGTTTCCTGAGCTAGGCTTCCTCTTAGAACTGAGGTAATCTTCTCTCTTAGAACTGCTTTTGCTGCATCTCATAGATTTTTGTGGATCGTTGTGTTTTCATTTTCATTTGTCTGCAGGTATCTTTATTTCCTCTTTGATTTCTTCAGTAGCCCATTGGTTGTTTAGTAGCATATTGTTTAGCCTCCATATGTTTGTGTTTTTTGTAGTTTGTTTCTTGTAGTTGGTGTCTAGTCTCATAGTGTTGTGGTTGGAAAAGATGCTTAATATGATTTCAGTTTTCCTAAATTTACTGAGACTTGTTTTGTGGCCTAACATGTGATCTATCCTGGAGAATGTTCCATGTACACTTGGAAAAGAGTGTATTCTGCCGCTTTTGGATGGAATGTTTTCTACGTATCTGTTAGTTGATATAGACTAACGTGTTGTTTAAGGCCAGTGTTTCGTTATTGGTTTTCCGTCTGGATGATCTGTCTGTTGATGTAAATGGTGTGTTAAAATCACCTACTATTATTATGTTACTGTCAGTTTCTCCCTTTATGTCTGCTAATATTTGCTTTATGTATTTAGGTGGTCCTATGTTGGATGATAAAAAGAGACATCTCATTATTGCAAAGGGTTCAATCCATCCAGAAAATAAAACTTTATATGAGTCTAATAACAAAGATTTAAAATATATAAAGCAAAAACATAAAATTTCTAAATATATAAAAACATGTAAAGTAAAAGGAGAGATAGACAAATACAGTTATAGTGGGATACTTGAGCATACCTTTCTCAGTGTCTGGTAGAATAAGCAAGCAAACGAATAGTAAGGGTAGAAGATCTGAACAACATGGTTATCAGATTTGACCTGTTTGACACTTACAGAGCACTGCATTCAATAAATGCATTTCCTTTTCAAGTACATGTGGAACATTTAGTATATCTTGAGCATAATGCAAGTCTCAACGAATTCTGAAGGATTGAAATTATCCAAAAATTTTTATGACTACATTGAAATTAAGCTAGATAGCAGATAACAAAAAGGTTTATGAAAGATCAAATGACTATACAGTTGATGCTTGAACAACATGGGTTTGAACTGTGCAGGTCCAGTTGTATGCAGATTTTTTCAAAAAATATGTTGGAAAACTTTCTGAATATTTACGACAATTTGAAAAAACTTGCCAATGAATTGCTAACCTAGAAATACCAAAAAAAATAAGAAAAAGGTATGTCATGACATAAAATATATATGGATACCAGTCTATATTATCATTTTTGGGGTCATTTATTTTATTACACTTTTTTACTTTTTTTAATTGAAATATAGTTGATTTACAATGTTGTGTTAATTTCTACTGTACAGCAAGGTAATTCAGTTATACATACGTTCTTTTTTTTAATATTCTTTTCTGTTATGTTTTAATCACAATATTGAATGTAGCTCCCTGTGCTATACAGTAAGACCTTGTTTATCCATATATTATCATTTATAAATCTATTATAAAAAGTTAAAATTTATCAAAACTTACACACACACAGACTGTACATGGCATCTTTCACAGTCAAAATAAATATAAAAAAATGTACAGATGCAGTATTAAATCATAACTGCATAAAATCAACTGTAGTACATACTGTACTACTGTAATGATTTCATAACTGCATCTTGTTACTATTTTGGTGAGCTCAAGTGTCATGAGTATCCATTTAAAATGCTATGTGAGGCTCATAGTCTCTGCATGAGCAGTTAATCTCATCAGTAAATTGTGTATCAATAAAAAGCGATCTCTTGTGGTTCTCATGTATTTTTCATCATTTTTAGTGCAGTAACATACCTTGAATAACACCATGTAACCCATATGAAGTGCCACTAGTGATGAACGCAGAAAGAAGTCATGACATTACAAGAAGTTGAATTGTTTGATATGTGCTATAGATTGTAGACAGCTGTGGTTGTCTGCCATTTCAAGATAAATGAATCCAACATAAGGACTGTTGGTTGGGGGGAGAATGGAAATTCATGAGGCTGTTGCTGCAGATACTCCAGGTGGCATGAAACCTTGCACTTTTTGTGAAATATCTTTTTATCTTGTATTGAAAAGGCAGCTTTTATGTGGGTGCAGGATTGCTATAAGAAAGGTATACCTATTGACTTCGAGAAAAAGTGAAGTCTTTATCTGACAATTTGAAGCAAAAGGAAAGTGAAGGATCTAAAAGCTGGAGAATTTAATGCCAGCAAAGGATGATTTGATACTTTTAGAAAGAGCTTTGGCTTTAAAAATGTCAAGGTAAAGGAGAAGCAGCTTCTGCTGACCAAGAGGCAGCAGATGAGTTCCCAGACGCCATTAAGAAAATCATTGAGGGGAAGGGATGTAAGCCTGAACAGGTTTATAATGCAGATGAAAGTGTGCTACTCTAGAAAAAAATGCCACAAAGGACATTTATTAGTAAGGAAGAGAAGCAAGCACCAGGATTTGTGCAAATGCAGTTAGGTTTGTGATCAGAACTGCCCTTATTTATAAAGCTTCTAACTTCCAAGCCTTGAAAGGAAAAGATAGATACCAGTTGCTAGTCTTTTGGTTGTACATCTAGAAAGCCTGCACAGTGAGAACCCTTTTTCTGGATTAGTTGCATCAATGCTTTGTCACTGAAATGAGGAAGTACCTTGCCAGTAAGGGGCTACCTTTTAAAGTTCTTTTGATACTGGACTATGCCCCTGGCCACCCGGAACTCCATGAGTTTAACACTGAAGGTGTCAAAGTGGCCTGATTGCCCCAAACATGTCTCTAATTCAGCCTCTAGATCAGGGGTTCATAAGGACCTTTAAGGCTCATTACATTCGGTACACTGTGAAAAGGATTGTCAACGCTATGGAAGAGAACCCAAATAGAACATTATGAAAGTCTGGAAGGATTACACTATCGAAGATGCCATCATTGTTATAGAAAAAGCTGATTCATCTTGTAAACATGATGTAAACTTACAGTATTGATAAATACAGTACAGTACTATCGATCTTTTTTCTTTTTGATTTTTTAAAAACATTTTCTTTTTACTAGCTTTATTGTAAGAATATAGTATATAATATATATGACATCCAAAATTTGTGTTGATTGACTATGGTATTGGTAAGGCTTCCAGTCAACAGTAGGCTATTAGTAGTTAAGTTTTTAGAGAGTCAGAAGTTATATGTGCATTTTTTACTGCATGGGGGGTCAACACCCCTAACCTCATTGTTCAAGGATCAAACTGTGCTTTGTTTTTACTCATATATCCTGCTCGTAAGAAAGTAAATTAGTACAACCATCATTAAAAATTGTTTTGCAATATATCTATAAAAGCTAAACATATGACTTAGCAATTCTCCTCCTAGGTATGTATCCAACAGAAATGTATATGTATGTTTACCAGAAGACACATACAAAAATATTAATAGCAGCATAATTTGTAGTAGGCAAAAACGCTGGAAACAACTCAAATATATCAACATTATCATTCCACTTATTAAAGCAATGCAAAAAGAACAAGCTACCACTAAGTACAAAGCATGGTTGAATCTCACATACATAATATTGAGTGAAAACAGCCAAACACAAAAGAGAACATGCTGTATGATTCCCTTTATTTATACAAAGTTCAGAAACAGGCAAAAATACCTATGGTGATAGAAGTCAGAACAGTGGCTACCTTTGTCAAGAGCTGATGACCGGAAGGGAATGTGAAAAAGGCTTCTGAGTGTTAATAATGTTGATCTGGGTAATGGTTATATGAGGTATATTCATTTGTGAAAATTCATTGAACTATATATTTAAGATTTGCTACTTCATTATTTATCATGCTTTATTTTACCAAAAGTGTTTCAGCCTCATTGTTACACTCATTGCTTGTATTTGTGTACATTGCTGTTGGTTCTATAAAACAGTATATACTTTGCATTCTTTTTGGAAGGCTATTTGACAGTATTTAGCAGGAGCTATACAGATGTCCATTTTTCTGTCAAATAATTACATTCCTGTAATTTTTTAATCCTGTGAAT
This sequence comes from Aethalodelphis obliquidens, assembly GCF_003676395.1. Classification (NCBI taxonomy): domain Eukaryota; kingdom Metazoa; phylum Chordata; class Mammalia; order Artiodactyla; family Delphinidae; genus Aethalodelphis; species Aethalodelphis obliquidens. The sequence continues at coordinate 2,637,475 of NW_020837982.1, read as the reverse complement.
ATAAGTTGAAAGGAAAAAGTTACACACATATATGCTTACTGCTCTTATTTGTAATAGAACATTAGGAGAATTTTAAATATTCACTAGTAAGAGAATGTGTTAATATTCAATAACAAGAGAATGATATTTCAATTTGGTGAACTGATTGACATATATACACTAGTATGTATAAAATGGATAACTAATAAGAACCTGCTGTATAAAAAAATAAAATAAAATTCAAAAAAAATCCATTAAACCATGCAGATCACAAAGCAATATGGAAAAATGTTTATGAAATGTCAAAGGAGTATACTGTGTTTACAGTTTTGTTAAAATGTATGTGGAAAACTTAAAAATGGAAAGGAACGTGAAAAGGAAAACATTCATATTAAGGCAGAGGAAAGGCTAACACATTTTCTTTGAATATTTCAAAAAAATGGTTTGTCAAACAAAAATGTTACAGAATTTGCCACTTTAAAGTGTCAGTAACTAAATTTTTGCACAATAGTAACAAAATTGAATGTTAATTTGTGCTATTTTTCCTTGATATGAGAGGTATAACCTATATAATTTTTGAAGATTCTCACAGCGAATTGCAGTTTTCACTAAACATCTCAAAATAATTACAGTGAAAGTATTTGAAATAAGAAAATATAGGTCTGGTGTTTATATAATTTATAACTTTTGGAGTTACAAAGTTGAACAAGGTTAGAAATTTACTTATTTTTCCTAATGTGAGGCAGGTTATCATTGCAGCTGTATTTGCAGTTTATGCATTTAATTTGGTTTTAAGAGAAGAAATCAGATCTCATTATGTGTTCCAAACAGTGTTTCATTGGAATTTTAATAAAAGGCTTTCAAGAGGAGTAAAGAATCTCCAAATGTGCTGACCAAAGACTGAGGAGAATGTGCAGAGCTCAACAGTGTGCGCCTGGGGGAAACGTTGTGGAGCTGGAGTTAGGATAAGGCTGGTTTGAAGGAAGAGTCTAGTTTTACTCTTTACCCTTGATGGCATTAATTTATTTAATAGTAGTGTTTTTTTATATTAGTTGTATATTCCTGTTAATGTTCTGTGAGCCAAATCCAATTTCAATTCTGTGGTCAATTGAGGTATTTTAGGATGAATAATCTGCTATGAAATACAAAATCTATTTTCCTCCCCCTCTCTCCTTTTTGAAAAATAATTTGTCCTGTCTGTTCCAAAAGAATGTGTGGCAAATAAGATAACTCCTACTTTATCTTATGGCCTAGAAGTAAAATTTTTTTTTTCAGACTTTATGGACTGACTTTATTTTTTATTTTTATTTTTTTTAATTATTTTTTTTCTTATTAGTCAACCACTTTACACACATCAGTGTATACATGTCAATCCCAGTCTGCCAGTTCATCACACCACAACCCGCACCCCACTCCGCTTTCCCCACTTGGTGTCCATACGTTTGTTCTCTACTTCCATGTCTCAATTTCTTTTCTGCAAACCGGTTCATCTGTACCATTTTCTAGGTTTCACATATATGCGTTAATACGATATTTGTTTTTCTCTTTCTGACTTACTTCACTCTGTATGACAGTCTCTAGATGCATCCACGTCTCTACAAATGACCCAATTTCATTCCTTCTAATGGCTGAGTGATATTCCATTGTATATATGTACCACATCTTCTTTATCCATTCGTTTGTCGATGGGCATTTAGGTTGCTTCCGTGACCTGGCTATTGTAAATAGTGCTGCAATGAACACTGGGGTGCATGTGTCTTATTGAATTATGGTTTTCTCTGGGTATATGCCCAGTAGTGGGATTGCTGGGTCATATGGTAGTTCTATTTTTAGTTTTTTAAGGAACCTCCATACTGTTCTCCATAGTGGCTGTATCAATTTACATTCCCACCAGCAGTGCAAGAGGGTTTCCTTTTCTCCACACCCTCTCCAGCATTTGTTTGTAGGTTTTCTGATGATGCCCATTCTAACTGGTGTGAGGCGATACCTCACTGTAGTTTTGATTTGCATTTCTCTAATAATTAGTGATGGTGAGCAGCTTTTCACGTGCCTCTTGGCCATCTGTATGTCTTCTTTGGAGAAATGTCTATTTAGGTCTTCTGCCCATTTTTGGATTGGGTTGGTTGTTTTTTTAATATTGAGCTACATAGCTGTTTATATATTTTAGAGATTAATCCTTTGTCCATTGATTCGTTTGCAAATATTTTCTCCCATTCTGAGGGTTGTCTTTTTGTCTTGTTTGTGGTTTCCTTTGCTGTGCAAAAGCTTTTAAGTTTCATTAGGTCCCATTTGTTTGTTTTTGTTCTTATGTCCATTACTCTAGGAGGTGGATCAAAAAAGATCTTGCTGTGATTTATGTCAAAGAGTGTTCTTCCTATGTTTTCCTCTAAGAGTTTTATAATGTCCGGTCTTACATTTAGGTCTCTAATCCATTTTGAGTTTAGTTTTGTGTATGGTGTTGGGGAGTGTTCTAATTTCATTCTTTTACATGTAGCTGTCCAGTTTTCCCAGCACCACTTATTGAAGAGACTGTCTTTTCTCCATTGTATATCCTCGCCTCCTTTGTCATAGATTAGTTGACCATAGGTGCGTGGGTTTATCTCTGGGCTTTCTGTCCTGTCCCATTGATCTATATTTCTGTTTTTGTGCCAGTACCATATTGTCTTGAGGTAAAATATTTTTGTGTGTATTAGTTTTGGAGAGATCTCCTTACTTGGGGATTATTTTTATTTTCTATAGAGTTCTTTGATACTTATTGAAATTATTTTGTTTGTGTCTTAAAGCACTTTTTACACATGTATATTGCTATTCTGAATTCATCAGTATATAACTTATGTGTATATGCCATTTAAAGTAAGACTGATAGGAATAAAGTAACTTCATTTTTTATATATATATTATTATATATATATAATACATATAATCCCCTAGAGGTTTTGGTTCTTCAGAGTTTTTCTGTTGTGCCCTATACTGTGTGTTGAGGCTACAATTAAGTAGCTCAATTAGTTAGCATTTGTAAAATAAATACTCCAGTGTTATGTTTACCAAAACTCTTTTGAATAAGTCTTCTCTTTCTCTTTTTTAAAAATTCAGGCTCTGTTGGTTCTTCATCAGTTAGATAGCATTGATTTGTGGAATCCTGATGCTCCTGTAGAAACATTTTGGGAAATCAGGTATATGCACTGTTATTTTTCAATTTAAAATTTTATTTTGTATTTTTTGTCTTTGAATATTAACTCTGTAGTACTTAGTTTATTATAAAACTTTATTCATTTATACCTCCAGAGGTTTTATGAGTTTGTATTTTATTTGAGTTGAAATTATTAGATTATTTCTTGTTTTAACTGTAAGAACATTGTCACAGCAGTTTAGAAAATAAATTTTTAAGAATTGTGCTAAATTTCATTATCCAAACATCAGTACTGTTATTTGGTATGTTCTCTTCTATTTCGGAATTTTATGTGGTTACAACTGTGTTTTAAATTGATTTTTACAGTTATAAGCTTAGAGTATTAAAATTTTGTAATGTTAATAGTTTATTTCAGTTTTCTAAACTATGATCTTTCATACATTTTCTATAATACCAGTGTTTTTGGTGGATGAATTAATACCGAATATCTGCTTAGAAGGCAAAATATATATAAATTTTATAATTTATTTCCTTGGTTATATAAATTATTACCTTTCAGTGAGCACAGAGGTAACACATTGAGGAAAATGTAAGTGTGTTAGCCTCAAGTTTCGTCATTTTCTTATAGAAGTGGGTACACCAAGTCGCTTGGCAGCTGAGTTAAATCCTAGACTCTGAAGCAATGCTTTTTGATAGTAATGTAATGTGAACCACATATGTAATTTAAAATTTTCTAGTTGCCACGTTCAGAAGTAAAAAGAAACAGGTAAAATTAATTTTAATAGTATATTTTTTAACCCAGTATATATATAATAGTTTTCAACATGTAATTAATATAAAAGTTATTAATAAGATATTTTACATTCTTTTTTTAATGAAGTCTTCAGAATTTGATATGTTTCATATTTACAGGACATCTTAGATTAGACAAGCCGTATTTCAAGTGCTCAGCAGCCGCATGTGGCTGGCTAGTGGCTCTTGTGTTGGACAGTGCAGCTCTAGAGTAGGAATAAGGAAGCTTTTTCTCTAAAGGGCCAGGTAGTCAATATTTTAGGCTTTGTGGGCCAGGTAGTGTCTTTTATAACTATTCAGTTCGGCTGTTGGGACATGAAAGCAGCCATAGACAATATGTAAATGAATGAGTGGGGTGTGACCGTGTTCCACTAAAACTTTATTTAGGAAGGCAAATGATGGACTGGATTTGGCCTGCAGGCAGTCGTTTGCAGACCCCTGCTCTAGAGCATTAGGTTCACATACAGTCTGTGCTGTGCACCTGGTCTATAATTTTTTCTTGAGTCCTCTGCACGGATGAGATGCATGGATAAAACAGCTGGAAGTTGGGAGAGTAGGGGGCTTAGAAGTACTTGCTTTTTTTTTTTTTTTTTAACGTAGTCCGTATACTTATATCATTTGATGATCATGCTGTTAACATTTTGATAATCATTTCTCTAAAACAAATCCTGGAAAGGAAAATAAGCTTCTCTAGACTTTGTCCATTATTAGAGAATGCCATTCTTATGGACTGATTTTATCTGCATTATGTTGTTTGTTGACAATGCTGGTAACAGTGAACTTTGTTTCTGCAGCTCACAAATGCTTTTTTACATCTGCAAGAAATTAACTAGCCATCAAATGCTTAGTAGCACAGAAATTCTCAAATGGTTGCGGGAAATTTTGATCTGCAGGAATAAATTTCTTCTTAAAAATAAGGTAAGCATAGTGACATCTTTCAAAATGGAAGAATATTTGGAATGGTAATGAGAAGACATTAAGGAAGTGTTTATTAGCCAAATTAAGTCCTAATTCAGCTCCTCTCTCCTACAGTCTTCAAGGGAAATTTTGTGCAGAAGACAATGGCTGACAAATCAACTCTTTAAAAATTATTCTGAGCCTTTAGCCTTAAAGCCACAATCCTGATAAAGTCTAGCTTAGTTAATCTGGACTCTGTGGGGCAGTCCTAGGAGGAGTGGGGGCTGCTATAACCAAAGAAGATTGAGTAACAACATAGTCTATCTGTCCTCTCCAGTTCATACGTAAGACTTGAATCCTATGGCTAGGCTAGCCCAGAGAATGTTATCTATCTGTATATGTAAAGAAGCTGAAGGGAAGAGATTGAGGGCCCTCAGTCTAGGTTTATTTATATTTCTGCGAGAAAGCTTTTACCTCTTGAAAATACCAGGAGTCTTCTTCCTTGGGGTTGAGTGAAAAGTTTTGATCCTGAACTGTTGGAGTATGGTGAGAAGGTTTGGGGGGCTAGAGAAGAGCCTTAATTTTTTTTTAACATAAAGTTTCTGTAATTAGTCAATTAAAAAGTTCTTCTATTACAGCATAGTTTTAGGAGTACTTGATTCAGTGAATTTTTATCCATTTCTAGAATGGATAAAATCTATGAGAAATCTTTTTTTTTTTTTTTTTTGCGGTACACGGGCCTCTCACTGTTGTGCCCTCTCCCGTTGCGGAGCACAGGCTCCGGACGCACAGGCTCAGCGGCCATGGCTCACTGGCCCAGCCGCTCCGCGGCATGTGGGATCCTCCCGGACCGGGGCACGAACCCGTGTCCCCTGCATCGGCAGGCGGACTCTCAACCACTGCGCCACCAGGGAAGCCCGAGAAATCTTAAATGTATCAAACGCGTATGCTTTTCAGTGTACCATGCAGCTTGTTAAATTTTCTTTGTTTAGAAATGGGCTAATGGTAAGTTGGATTTATTTATATCTGGCTTATCTTAGTGTGTTAATATAGTGGAATTTGGCATTATTCCAAAGATAAGGAACAAGATGTTTCATGTTTCATGCCCTTGCCTATGGTATAATTCTCCAGAGTACAAGCATTGGTAATCCAGTAATGAATCTGTAGTCTTCTGGTCAGTGAAGTCACTCTTATATATGGCTTATATACCAGTGTTAATTCTGGTCCAGAGGAACTTAATCTCAAAAGAGTCAACTTCCAGTTATCCTGACCATAGCACAGGATATAAGTCTTATGGGAGGCAATCTTAGTCGTTTTTAATTGACCGAGAAGTACATTGTATCTTTCATGTGGTAGCTTTATGTTGTTGATGTTTTACTTGTGTCTCTGTTAAACCTAGAAACGTTAATTTACATTTCTAGAATCTGTTGATTCTCATGATTTGAAGAGTGGAAAACTGAGAGGAGTTTCAGAGATATTGAGGAAACATTATTTGTACTATTGGGTTTCTAGTGAATGTTTTTCAGTGTGAGGGGAACAGGAGATGGAAGGAGAGGTTTTCCAGGATAGTCTCAAACAGAAAGACAACTTATATTAAATATTTATTTCTCTTGGTTATCAGTACTTTGAAAAGGCTTATTTTTTCTTTCTAGCAGGCAGATAGAAGTTCCTGTCACTTTCTCTTCCTTTATGGAGTAGGATGTGATGTTCCTTCAAGTGGAAATACCAGTCAGGTGTCCATAGATCATGAAGAATTACTACGTACTTGTACTCCTGGAACCTCTCTCCGAAAGGGAAAAGGAAATTCATCCATGGTAAGGAGTTTCTTTTGTAGTTTTCTTGTATCATCATCTGTGCTCTGTATTTTTTTCTGAATGAACTTGGGTAAATTTCAACTAGGTAATATAGCATAGTGAAGAACTGCTTAGCTTGTAGTTCTATTACTGCTCTTTGTGGACCCTCAGGCAAGTTCCTAACATCTCTGTGATTCAGTTCCTTGACTTTAAAATGGGGATAATAATAATTTCTGCCCCAGAATTGTTGTGAGGATTAAATGAGATTATGTGTAAACAGCACTTGATTTTTTGACACTTATAAGCTTTAACTGTTAACTATAATTATTATAACTCTCTATCCCATAAGAAAGACCAGAAGTTTAAGTTCTGTCAACTAAAAAGAGTACAGATTTACTGGGAACAAAAGCATGTTGCTTGATGTTATGCATAAGTGTTCTCATGACTTCTGTGTCCATAATTCCCTTTAAAAATAAATCATAATACCAGTGAAAATATCAAATTATTAGAGTTTCTTTTTCAGACCAAAGCTTTTTTTTAATCCATAATTTACAATATAATCTTCAGTTGAAGGAAAAAAAACCAACTACTAAGCAGTGTGGTATTTACTCTTGTCTTACCTGCAGAATTTGCATTCATTTTGTAAATGAGGATTTCTCTATTTCGTGTTTTGGGAATATGTTATCCAGAGCCCAGTGTATCTTCTACAGTAATGTTTAGTTTTTATTCATGTCCTTAGTTAAGTCAGTTTTGCAGCATGATTATTTTATTTCTTCCCTCAGGGTGGATAGAATTTCATGTTACTTCCTCTTCCTTTGTCGTTTATGATTGACTGAGAAGTGTATTATATTTTTCATTGAGTAGATTTGTGTTGTGCATGTTTTATTTGTGTTCATATTAGACTTAATCTACATTTCTGGGATCTGGAAAGGATACCTATTCTAGTTGAAATTGAACAGATAGTAGTATTATGTTGGTACAAATAATCTGAGTTCTCATTCAGGTGAGATATTTTGAGGTTTGAAAATCCTATCATGGTTAAAGGGGAAAAGTTCTTGTGGGTTAGCGTATGCAGACATATCTGATACACAGCTTGTTGTATTATTGGGTTTTGTAAGTAAAATTACATAAGTTGCAAATACTTGCCTCCCACTCCTGACTCCCAGGATAGTGCAGCAGGGTACAGCGGAACCCCGCCAATATGCCGACAAGCCCAGACCAAACTAGAAGTGGCCCTGTACATGTTTCTGTGGAGCCCTGACACTGAAGCTGTTCTGGTTGCCATGTCCTGTTTTCGTCACCTCTGTGAGGAAGCGGATATCCGGTGTGGGGTGGATGAAGTGTCAGTGCACAACTTCTTGCCCAACTATAACACATTCATGGAGTTTGCCTCTGTCAGCAATATGATGTCAACAGGTAAATCATGGGTAATGTTTTTTTCACTCAGTCTGCCTTGAATCACGTGACATCTGGTTGCTCTAGGAAAATAAGAATGTATCTAAGATTACTACTTTGTAAGTTTACAGGGCTAATTCAGATAGCTTACCTGAAATCCTTTTCTGCACAAGGTAAGGTGAAAGTAAATAGTATTTGAAATAAGCTGTTAATTTCTCACTGAGTTTTTAAAATGCCATATATATTTGTTTAAAAACTGGCAGTATAAATTGCTTTCAGTTATAGATTATATAATTTACTCTGCCTGAGCTGTATGTAGTGAAGTTTTAAAAACATTGGCACATGTTATGAGTAAGTTTAGGTGGGAGTAGCAATTTTAGGCTGTGGACATTGTGGAGTCCCAGTTAAGTGCCCCTTTCCTGTGAGGCTGGTAAAAGGAAGTGTTCAGCTTTATCATTTGAAGTATTCATTCCACTCCTCCTATTCTGCCTTTTGGGTTGGGCTTGCCAGGTTCTCCGTTGGCAAGCAGGGCTCTAAGTGCAGTAGGTTGATTTGTTGTTGTCTTTGCTTAGGAAGAGCAGCACTTCAGAAAAGAGTGATGGCATTACTACGGCGAATTGAGCATCCCACCGCAGGAAACACTGAGGTATGCCCTTGGCAACAGAAATATCCCTCTCAGGCCCCCACCCTCAATTTTAGAAGCCTGGTGTTATGCATATGTGACCAGGAATAGCTTTTGAAGCAAGTCTAAAATATGTGCATATTATAAGTAGGATATTATAATATGCACCAGGTTTGAGACCTGCCTATTACTGATTGATTTTTAGCTCTAGGTTTAAAGTTGCTTTCAAGCGGTAATTGCCTTCATTTCAGGCTTGGGAAGATACACATGCAAAGTGGGAACAAGCTACAAAACTAATCCTCAACTACCCAAAAGCCAAAATGGAAGATGGCCAGGTGAGTTTGTGAAGTTGATTTTGTCTATTGATTGATCTCCTAAACATATGTACTTTACTTCATCTTTTGTGAGTGACCTCTTAGTATAATAAGTATGTAGATGTCTTCAGACTGATATTTAGCTGTGGTTCATCTAAACCTGCACTAATATGGTAGCCACTAGTCAAATTAAAGTTTGATTTAAAATTAAAAACAATTAAAATTCAGTTTCTCTGTCATACAATAGCCACATGTGGAAGTTGACTACTCTATTGGACAGCATAGATATTAAATGTTTCCATCATTGCAGAAATATTGGACAGCTCTGAGCTAGAGATGATTTATGGTAGGACCATTTCTTTCCCCTCTTTTCTTTCTCTTTCTCCGTCAGAGTATTTCACAGAATTTTCAGGAAAGGAGCAACAAAGGTAGAGAAAAATAAATTAAAATTGAAACAATACATTTTACTATCTTATTAGGTATTCTAATTAAGGGATCTGGTGGCCAGAAGACTGAACCATAGGTTAAATGAAGTTTTAAAATTTGGGCATTTCATTCATCAACTGTTATCATCTGTTACCCTGGACATTTACAATTGATATTTCTGTATGTTTGATTTGTAATGGCCATATTGTTCTCATTATTAGGTGTTTTAGAAAAACTCATTAGTCTCCCATTGTTTTTTTCTTGTCATGCTTTTTAGAACAAGAAAAAAAGTTATGTTTTTGTGAAGCAAAAATCTGTACCTAATATCATTATTGGGAGAGGGACACGTGGCTTTAAAATGAAAGCTGTTTGTTTCTTTGGTAGCTGTTTTGTTGAGATACAATTCACATACCATAAAATTCACCTGTTTAAAATGTGTGATTCAGTGGTTTTTAGTATATGCAGAGTTGTGCAGTCACCACCACAATTTAATAAAAACCCACACCCATTAGCTGTCATTCCCTAACCTTCCCCCGCACCTCTGCCGTCAGCCCTCAGCCCTAGGCAACCACTAAGCTACTTTCTGTGTGAGTAGACTTGCCAATTCTGGACATTTCATATAAATGGAATCATGCAACATGTGGTCTTTAGTGACTGGTTTCTTTCACTTGGCATAATGTTTGCAAGGTTCATTCATGTAAATCAAAGCTTTTTAAAAGAAATTTGATATCCTGTGTTGATTATATTAGTCTATGATAAAAATATTTTAGTGGCTCTTTAAAAATGTGTATGATAATCTTAAGTTTGGGTTTTTTTACTTAAAAAATTTTTTTTTGCATCTTTGCATAGTTTTTTTAAATAGAAGTATACATTCAAAAATATGTGTAAATCAAAGTGACAGTGCAAAATATTAGGAGGTGAACATACCTGTGCAACCAGCACCCACATCAAGAAAGAAATCATTACCAGCATCCCAGAAGCTTTCATTGTGCCCCTTCCGGTCACTAATGACCAAGAGTAACCATTGTCCTGATTGAATGCAATCATTTTCTTGTTGTTAAACTTATATAAACAGAGCAATAGAAGTATACTTTAGTATCTGGCTTCTTTCACTTAACATAATGTTTGTGAGATTCAGCCACACTACTTCGTGCAGTTGTAGTTCATTTATTATTATTGCAATATATTATTTTGTTTAACAGTCCTCAATTTTTCTTTTCTATTCTTTTTTGGCATTGGATAGTTATACACCGACTAGTTACTTTGAATAGTGCTGCTCTGAACATTCTTGAACGTGTCTTTTGCTGACCTTATAGATGTATTTCTGTAAGGCCCACACTTAACAGTGGAATTGCTGGGTCACAGGGTATGCAGATGCGCATATGGGGAATATAAATGGATATAATCACGTTGAAAAACTGTTTGACAGTTTCACAAAAACTTGTAAAAGATAACTAACATTTTAAAGTGAACAGGCATAATATCTGTGGAAATGATCACATATCATCCAGCCATGGAAAGCATTCCTTTTAAAGAGTATATACAAAATGAGACAACTGATCCACTAACAGGGGTCTATTAGTGCTTTCTTATACCTGCACGAACAAGCAATTTTTCTTTTGGGATTGTTCAAATTATAACCCTTTAAAGACCAAAAGTAGGAAATAAAATATTGTACATACTTTTTCTAATTCAACTAGATAAATATTTTGAAGCACTTAAATATTCAATAAAATTAGACATTTATATCAGGCCTGGGCAGAGCTACTCTGAAAATATATGATATGATATGATATAATATAATATATTCAGTTATGTCAGAGAATGGGACAACATTATCAAAACAGTATAAGACAAGGGAAACCTGAAATTGTACCAGTGGAACAGAACTGAAAATCAAGAAACTTGTGGTAATCATTTGAGCCCTGATAAGAAGTATATAAATATATAGCAGAATTCAAACTAGACAAGAAACACCAATCTAATTCTTTCTGCACTATAAAAGTCAAGACACAAAAGATTCCCCAGATGAAAGGACAGTGTCATAATCAAGATGTTTATATTTCAGCTTCAGTTTAATGTCGCGTCACTTATTTAGCTTCTTTTATATTTACTGTGACACAGTTTAAGAACATTTAACTGTAATTTGAAACCAGAGTAATCACCACTATGTTCCCAGAGTCAAGAAGAGAATAAGTATTACTATTACTCCTTTGTTTCTGTTGGAGATGATCTAATCAAGAAAAGTGCCGAAAAGTACTGATAAAAGCAAGACAATGATAAAATATTGGGTTGGCCAAAAAGTTCGTTGGGTTTTAAGGACATTTTTCATTTTCACCAAGAACTTTATTGAACAACATATTCATTAACCGAACGAACTTTTTGACCAACCCAATATGAACTCTGTAAGGGAAGTCTTTAAACCTAATATGAAAACCACAATTACTAAAAAATAGGTTGATAATGGTACGTTAAATGCTATGAATTCACCACACCTAGTTGATAAGAATACACAAAATGAACTTTGACTACTGCATAAAAAAATTTTTAATTCCTATTTGCCTGTTGTTTCCTATTTTCGAGGCAACCTTCAATAAATCTCATTCAAATCTATCTGTAAACCAACATACTAAGGAACGGAGAAGTTTCTCTGCTTCATTTATTAATCCTTCAGAAAGATTAACTGTATCATCATCTTGGACTGTATCCCACAACAAGGTGTTTCCTTTCTTGCAAACAATATCCAAGTTAATGTCTTTCACAGAATTACTGTTGAATTGATGTTTATGAATTATAGGTTCTTGATTAAGATATTCATGGTAAATAGATGCTACATTGGCAAGATGTTGTTAGAGATGAGATGGTAGCTCTGCCTGTGAAATGAATCTGAACTAGCTCCTCTTCACACCCAGATTCTTCACTATCAAAATCAGCCATATTTTTCTCTGATTTTGCACTGACCTGGGAGCTACGGCAACTGACATCATCTGTACTTAGCTTATCATCAGCCATATGCCCATCATGGTAGTGATGATGATTTGGTGGTGGTGGTAGTGATGCTGAATTTAGTGATGCTAAATTGCCGACAAGCAAATAATTCATTTCCAATCGTCTCCCAAGGAAGTCCCCAGTGCGTGTAATACTGCAAGATTCCTGAGATGCTTCTGCTATATGAGCAGCATTCATTTCCTCTGAAATATGTTCTGGGTCTTCAGCGTGTGAACAGGCATCCAGCATTTGTATTTGATTATCTACTGATGGCATCGGCTCAGGGTTAGAAAACAGGTCCTTTCCTGTTCCATTGCTTGCTGATGGGCCTTGGGAATCCTCTAAGCAAATGCCTGCTTGACTTTCTAACTTTCTGTTCCAAAGATCTGTACCACAACTGCTTTTAAGAGGATTATGACCATGATCTGCATCTTCTTGAAGGGCTTCAAATCTGCAGTGTCTTCTGACTGTCCCTCATTACCAGAGCACTCAGCTGACTGGCTTGCATTAGTAGAATTCACCTCATTGCTAGATCCATTACTGTTGCTTCCAGGACCACTGCTTCCATCTTCACCACTGTTGGCAGTTTTGTCAGAACTTCATTGCTTGGATTTCTTTGTGTCTGAAAGTTGCTACTGCATCTGTTTCGTTCTATGTGTAAGTTGCTCATCCATTTCAATATCACTGCCTCCATTCTGATGAGTTTCACTGTTACTGCTGCTTTGAGGACTAACTGCAGGTGACCAAGGTGATGGAGCTGGTCTTCTGAGCTCTTCTTCCTCTTTCTTATTTTCAATGGGAAGATTAATAAAGATGCCAAATAACTGTTTAGGTAGCTGAGCCTTAGCTGCTAATACATTATTCCATAATGCGTTAATTAACATCAATGCCAAGTATAATGTCTGTTCAGTACGAACACTTGGCTGAAGAGCTGAAACCAGATTAAGAAGATGTCTAAGTGGTACTGGATCCAAATTCTTGATGAATAAAGGAAATAAATCATGCATATACCAACTACAGTGTTTTCAGCTGTGCTGCAGCCCAAATGTAGTCAATATGCTAAGTACTCAGTCATCCTGCTGCTGCTAAAAAAAATTCAGTCACTTGACAGTGTTTGATAATCTCAGTATGAAATTCAGTCCATATATTTGCTCTACCACATTGTTGCTTATAAGCCAGTCTGCAAGTTCTTTTGCGATGGACTTTCTATGTCTGATGCTAGTGACTCATTATTACATATGTCGTTGAAGGTGTGAAGTTGATTCATTATTTGACTGAGCCCAGTCAACCTCTTAGTCAAAATAGATCACGTAAAGGGCTTCCCTGGTGGCGCAGTGGTTGAGAGTCCGCCTGCCGATGCAGGGGACACGGGTTCGTGCCCTGGTCCGGGAAGATCCCACATGCCGCGGAGCGGCTGGGCCCGTGAGCCATGGCCGCTGAGCCTGCGCGTCCGGAGCCCGTGCTCCGCAACGGGAGAGGCCACAACAGTGAGAGTCCCGCATACCGCAAAAAAAACAAAGCATAGCATTGTATTCAATGGTTCTTTCCCTGTGGTACACTTGAAGTCATCCGTATTGTGAGCCCCGCTCGGTCTTAACTCCTGATCAGGGAACTTGCATAAATACCTGATAATGTAGGTCCTAAAAGAGATAATGTGCTACATGACAGCAGAGATATGTAGCCATATTCTAATACTAGATACAACTGTAGTAAATCCATGTGCTGTAAGAAATGGCAAAGTTTTAAGAGTCCCATATTCAAAGCAGTCATTCATGAGAGGTCATTTTCCCCATAAAACAGACGTACCTAATGAAACAAATGCAGTGGCACTTCCACATCATCCATTGTCCCTAATATGTTGCTTTCTTAGGTTGATATATCCTCTATAGTAAGGTGAGTATTATGCTTGCAAGCAGTTGGGAAATTGAATCTGAAAAATTTTTGCTACACATAGTAAGTTTTTCTTTCTCATCTCTATTCCATAAACTGAAAGGACCAGAACTCCTGGAAGATTCCTCCTCTGTCAGGTTACAAATTCTTGTAGAGTATTATTTTTTTCTATTGATTTTTAAATTTTTCTGTACTCCTTCATTACACTCTTTTCTATGTTCAGTGGTTCTTCCACTTGGTTACTCTCATCTTGCCATGTGGGAATCTATAAGATCTTCTGTAAGAGCTTATGGAAAAATCCAAATGAACTTTTTGGCTAACCCAATATGTTAATAGTAGTACAATGTTTACAAAGCTGATCCCAGAGCACTTCAACTTCAGCAATCACTAAGTTATTAAGTGCACACACTACTTGGTTAAAAATCTCCAAATGCTTATATTCCTTGAAGCAGCACAGATATGGCCTCTGTGTCCAGGAATTGATATAAGCAAATGTTTTGAAAGTATGTTCCTTCCTGAACTGCATTCCATCACCACCTTCTGTATCTGATACTGGATATACGTGTATCACTACCTTCAATTCTGTAACTTAAGACTCATCCATCCTCAAGCAGTAAGGTACCTTGATGTGACTAGAAATTACAGAGTGAAGACCTGAATTTTTTAAACGTAAAAAATGTTCTTTTGTCATGGAAGAAATGTTGGATAAAAAGTAATTTGTCAAATCTCTCAACCAATTGAGGTTGAATTCATGCTTTCCATAAAAATTTTGTGTTTAGGCTGCTGAAAGCCTTCACAAGACCATCGTTAAGAGGCGAATGTCTCATGTGAGTGGAGGAGGATCCATAGATTTGTCTGACACAGACTCCCTACAAGAATGGATCAACATGACTGGCTTCCTTTGTGCCCTTGGGGGAGTATGCCTGCAGCAGAGAAGCAATTCTGGCCTGGCAACCTATAGCCCACCCATGGGCCCAGTCAGTGAACGCAAGGGTTCCATGATTTCAGTGATGTCCTCAGAGGGAAACGCAGATACACCTGTCAGCAAATTTATGGATCGATTGCTATCCTTAATGGTCTGTAACCATGAGAAAGTGGGACTTCAGATACGGACCAATGTTAAGGATCTGGTGGGTCTAGAATTGAGTCCTGCTCTTTATCCAATGCTGTTTAACAAACTGAAGAATACCATCAGCAAGTTTTTTGACTCCCAAGGGCAGGTAAAGTGTTCTCTGTTTTATTTTTCACCCTTCCCTGTGAATAGAGTGACTCATTTGAAATAATGAAGCCTTTTCCTTTTAGATTATTTAATTTCGATACTGGCGTGAACTTTCACTTATAATTTTAAAAAAATAGGTGAAAACGTTGCAAAAAGAAGAACCGTCTAATGTAGGAGTCAATTTGCTTTTTAGGGACTCTAGTGCATGGGCGTGCCTGGGGTTAACAATGTCTTGGGTGTGGATATGAGTGTCTGTGTGTATCTGTGTGCACATTTGGATATGTGCCCATGGTTGAATTTCTGCATGTGTATGACATTTAGATCAGGCAGCTTCATCTCTCTGTGGTCTGTCTGCTGTGCATTGATTCCCAAATCAATTCCCAATGTTTTGTTCTTCGTATAGGTTTTATTGAGTGACACCAATACTCAGTTCGTGGAGCAAACCATAGCTATAATGAAGAACTTACTAGATAATCATACTGAAGGCAGCTCTGAACATCTGGGGCAAGCTAGCATTGAAACAATGATGTTAAATCTGGTCAGGTAAGCATTCTACTGAAGTGTAGCAGATTCATTGGTGTCGGTAGTTAGTAGTGAAATAATTTGCTATCCTTTTCTCTGTTGCACCCAAATTAGGGTGTAATAATAAGGTAATTAGAAGTTATATATGTTCTCATATAAACAAAATGAAAATCTTATAGTTCTTATGGTTACATTTGAAAGCATTTAGAAAATCTTCTCTTTTGTTTATATCGGATCTTTTTTTTTTTAATGCTTCTGTGTCTAGATATGTTCGTGTGCTTGGGAATATGGTCCATGCAATTCAAATAAAAACGAAACTGTGTCAGTTAGTGGAGGTAATGATGGCAAGGAGAGACGACCTCTCATTTTGTCAAGAGATGAAATTTAGGTGAGTTCTCAAAAGAGCAAAGTTAAGTCTTGTAAATCTTATTATGTTAAGTGAAGTACAGAAAAGTAGTGTGCACCTGGTTATCATGGGAAGTGGGGAAGGTGAAAAAGGAGCATTTTATGTGTGTGTGGTTTTTTTTTCTCTTCACATCTTTTCAAATTTCCCAGACCTTTGTGCCCATGACAGTGCTCCCTTTTTCTAAAATTACACTACACTTGAGCCAAGAATTGGATTCTGTATCCAAATGGATACCATAGCTAAGGGCTGATGTGGTGGATCTGTACCCAGATTGCTCATGTTTGCGCCCTTCTCACTGTTAGATTTGTAATAGCAGTATCTCTTTTATGAAATTGTCATGTTGCTTGGGTGATTTGGAAAATTACTTGAACTATTAAAAATTCTTATATGACTAAAAGTGTATGTGTGGCTTTAAAAAAGCTGTGTCCTCTTTTCTTTTTCTCTGCCATTCTATAGGAATAAGATGGTAGAATACCTGACAGATTGGGTTATGGGAACATCAAACCAAGCAGCAGATGATGATGTCAAATGTCTTACAAGGTAAAAAAAAAAAAAAAAAAGACCTTTAACTAAGTATCAGCAGGTTTACTCTAGGTGTTACTACTACTTCATTATAGTTTGTATACATATATTTTATGTGTATTGAAATTGTTTTTTGGGATATCAAGCTTTTGCATTTGAATTATATAAAGATACTAATCTTTATTATTTCTTTTTCTTTTTAACTAAAAGACTTTCAGTAAAAACAAATGTGAGAGAGTGTTATGTTTGGAAAGCTTGGGTTGTCTGTTTAGGGAGGATAGTCTACAGTTGGAAAATAAGGTATATAAAGCCTTAGATTGTTTTTAATTTTTGATTGGATAAAGATATTATTTGAGGAACTTAGTCGTTTTGAGTCTTTCTAAAATGTAATTGCTTAAGTTTGCTCTAATGATAAACACTTACTGCAATGTATCAGAAATATTTAAACATTATGTATTACACAAAAACCATTCACGTATATTTCTTTGGCCAGCCTTGGTTCCGTAGTTTGTGCTTTTAATTTAAGGTAGTCATTTTGCCAAGATTACTTTGTAGAAAGTTATTATCACCCTCTCCCCAACTTGAAATGTCTTGGCATTCTGGGCTCTGCATATTAACTCAAATTATTTAGGTTTTCATAGTAATTTGTTTAATGAAATAGGTAGTTATTAAAGTTTGTATCTGTTAGGAAGAAGTTTATTTGAGGGGAAGGTGGAGTGGAAGAACCTGAAAGATTTGTGGTCTTTAAACTTTTTTTTTCTTCAGAGATTTGGACCAGGCAAGCATGGAAGCAGTAGTTTCACTCCTGGCTGGTCTTCCGCTGCAGCCTGAGGAAGGAGATGGTGTGGAATTGATGGAAGCCAAATCACAGTTATTTCTTAAGTAAATTTCAGTCACCAAAAATACAAAGCAAAAAACAAAGCCCCCCACACAACAAAACAAAGTGTAACCAAAGTAGCAAATGATTATATTTAGAAAATGGACCTCAGTTGCTTTGTTATTATGGCCATCAGCCGCTGTCTCACAAAATATAACATGTGTTTGAAGCAATATTATCCATGATACGGCTTGTATAGGAAGCCCTATACCAGAGCCACTCATGTGATGCACATGTGTTTTGTGGTTTAATTTTCTTTTCTTTCTACTGAACACTCTGTATTTTTTTCACACACACACACACACACACACACACACACTGTATTTTATTTTTACAAGAGATAAATAAACTGACACCAAGCATTGTAAATGGATGACCACAACAAAAGCAACAATGATTGCAATTACCAAACATGAAACACACTCATACTATGTCATAATATTGACATTCAGTCCAGTAATCCAGTGTTTTGTGGTTTTTAAAGAAAATAATTTGATTGGTGAATTGTAAAAATTTTATTTATTTATTTATTTTTGGCTGCATTGGGTCTTCGTTGCTAGGCGTGGGCTTTTTCTCGTTGCAGCGGGCGGGGGCTTCTCTTGTTGCGGAGCACGGGCTCTGGGAGTGCGGGCTTCAGTAGTTGTGGCACGCGGGCTCAGTAGTTGTGGCTCGCAGGCTCTAGAGTGCAGGCTCTGCGGTATATGGGATCTTCCCGGACCAGGGCTCAAACCTGTGTCCCCTGCATTGGCAGGTGGATTCTTAACCACAGCACCACCAGGGAAGTCCGATTGGTGAATTTTTATTGGTAGTAAAACCCAGATCACCTCCTTAAGTCATTTAAAATGTCATTGTCTAAACTGTTTGGACCAATAATTTTTATATTCTAAACATTAAAAGTGATGCATTTGCCAGGAAACACTGCATGTATTTGGTGTTTGTATTACGAAATATGTACTGAGCTTTGTCAGGATAAAATCATATTCAACACAAAACACTTCATAATGAGCCATGCTGGCTGATTACCCCAAGATTGGAGAGAAGCAGATACCCAGAGCCACTCATGTGATGCACATGTGATGGTTTCAGAATGTCTGATTCGCTGTCTGGTTGATGTGGCCTTCACTGGGTAAGGGTCAGTCTTTTTATTTCGCAGGTATTTCACATTGTTTATGAACCTTTTGAATGACTGTAGTGAAGTTGAAGATGAAAATGCACAAACAGGTGGCAGGAAACGTGGCATGTCTCGGAGGCTGGCATCACTGAGGCACTGTACAGTCCTGGCAATGTCAAACTTACTCAATGCTAACGTGGACAGTGGCCTCATGCACTCCATAGGTGAGATAAAATGAAAGCTTCATTTAGAAATTTAAAACCTAGAGAACTGGCATGTAAGACAAGTGGAATTACTTCAGAAAGACCATGTTAGTAAATTTGCATCTGTCTGTCCATATCAGGTTTAGGTTATCACAAAGATCTTCAGACAAGAGCTACATTTATGGAAGTTCTGACAAAAATCCTTCAACAAGGCACAGAATTTGACACACTTGCAGAAACCGTGTTGGCAGATCGTTTTGAGAGACTGGTAGAGTTGGTCACAATGATGGGTGATCAAGGAGAGCTCCCAATAGCTATGGCTCTGGCCAATGTGGTCCCTTGTTCTCAGTGGGTAAGTTCATTGAGTAAGAGCAGAAGAACAGTGCCTGGCACATAGCAGATGCTTCAAAATTCATTCATTCAATGAATTTTTTTTTAATCGAAGTATAGTTGATTTACAGTGTTTCAGGTGTACAGCAAAGTGATTGAGTCATATATATATATTCTTTTTCAGATTCTTTTCCATTATAGGTTATTACAAGATACTGGATATAGTTCCCTGTGCTATACAGTAGGTCCTTGTTTATTTTCTATATAGTAGTGTGTATCAGTGAATTGAATTAATTTCTAAAACTTTTAGAGCTGGAAGAAACTTCAGATATTATTTGAGTGATTTTCAGCTGTGGAAAGTGGTTGGCTCTTCGAGCCCTCACTAGATTTCTTAAATATGAGGATCTTATTTCACATATTTAAAGTAAAACTCAAACTCCTTACCTGACCCACTGAAAAATTCCATTTGAGCACTCATCAAAAGAAAATTAAAACCCCTGATGTGGTCTGGTGTCTTCATATATTAAATGAGATAATTAGGGTTAAATCTCATATTTAGTTGTCAGTAATGCTAGAACTAGAATTCAAGGCTTATGCCTGTTTACTATTGATATACCTCTAGTTCACAACTCTTTTTTTCTGTAATACGTTATACAATTTTTTAAAAATTTAACCACTCTTATTTGCATTTGAAATTGTGGCATTGCTTGTTTTAAATACAGAAGACATAATATGGCTATTTGGCGTCTGTTAATAAAAAATTTCCTAGAACCATGTCATTTTGGGTAACATGCTAAACATTTGAGAAAGCTTGTCCCTTTCCATGTTAAAAAGCTGTTTAGTTTATACTGTACTGAAAATGATTTCATTTCATTTTAGTAAATTATATCTAATTTATAATTATATCTATAATTGTATCTAATTATATCTAATCTGTTGTTGCCTGTAGATGTGTTTCTGCTTAAAAGCTGTAGGATCTTATTCTTCATACTTACAGTGAAACTCAAACTCTTCACCCTGGTCTACAAAGCTCTACCCAGCCTGGGTCCTGCCTCATCTCTGACATCATCTTATGCCATTTTCCTTCTTGTTCACCAGACTGAAACCACAGTGGCCATCAAACATGTTAGGCTTATTTCTACCCTTGAGCACCCTTGCTGCTGCTGCTGCCTAGAATACTTATTCCCTGGTCTCTTGTTATTCAAGTTTCAAGTCAGATATCACTTTCCTAGTGAGGTCTTTTCTGGCCATCCAATCAAAACCACACTCACAGTCATTTTATTCCATTCCTTGTTATATTTTCTTTGCAGCAGTTATTTACTGTGTGAAATTATCTTGTTTATTTGATTGCCTGGTCTCCTTCCACCACAATGTGAGCTACATGAGAGCAGACTATGGTCTATGTTGTTTACTGCTGTAGTTCCAGGTCTTGAAGTACAACCTGGCATATAACAATGACTCAGTAAGTAATTGTTTAATGAATGAAGATGGAATCCTGCTTGTAGCTAGTGAGTTAGAAAAAGGAAATTGTTGAAATCCTCTTGAAGCCTAACATTAGTTCACAGATCTTCATATATTTTGAAAATGGAATTCTGAATTACCTTTTAGCACCTACCTATAATTAGCGCTAAAAATTATCAGTAATTTTTTCAATAAAATAGAATTAGTTAAGTCCAAGAGGCTTTAATCATTTTGTTTTCTTTCAGTAAATCATTTCTTATGTGTTTTATACTAAATGACTTTTTTTTACGGAAGGACTTTTATATTAGGCCAGATCTATTCGAACTGTATCTAAACAAAATACAAGATAACTTTAAAAATTTTAGTTCTGTTTTGTAAATTTAAATTCTGGTGCTTATATAAAAATTCAACTACCATTTATAAAGCCAGACACTTTTAAAAAATGCAAAAATACAAAACAACACTACTCTTCACAGATTTTTGTTGTTGTTGTTTTGGAAAATATAATTATTTTTACAAAAACTATTGTTTATGCTAACATGTTATGGATTTATGATGTTATTTTTATTATGTTATTCTTAAATAAATTAAAATACTATAAATAAATAAATTCTGGTGCTTAAAGTTTTCAGAATTTTGCAAGGGAGGGATTAGAGTGGAAAAAACTAGCACAACAGTCTAAAAATAGTTTTATTTTGTAACTGAATTATCTCTCGTAATTACACTTGGCTTTAAAATGGAGGATAGAATTTTTATATCTAGTCAATTATGTATTATGTAACTGTAGGAAGTATAGCAGCGTATTGGGTCGTATTTGGCTTCAGTTATCTGTGGTTAGGATTGTTAAATTTTTTCCTTTATTCGAATAACAGATTATAATAATCCTGGGACCAGACAAGAATTAGAGGAGCTACAGGCCATGATCCTGCCTTTGTTGACACTGGTTGAAGTTTGGGCCATCTTATTATGGCTACCCCTGTTCTCTCTAAATCTCTTCCCAAGATGTATGGTTAAACAGTGATTTACTATCACGTTCATTTTTCTTGAGTGTACCAAAAGATACTTTACTGTGGGGAATTATGAGGCTTACCGTTTAGGACCTAGATGGGAATTAGCCACTCATCCCCACTTTGTATGTAAATCTGGCTAATCTTTGGGTTCTGAATGCACAGCCTAGGTCTTTTTCCTGACTTGCTGCAAATCCTGTAGTTTTTCCATTTTTGTTGTTTCTTGCCTAGCCGTGTTCAGCGTTCACTGAGTTTCCCTGACCATATGAGAAGAGAGTAGAGCTCTGTGGTCACCGAAGTCTTATTTGCCCTCATTGATTTTCTAAGAAAATGATCTGTGCATATCAAATTCTTTGCCATCATCTTCTATTTCTGTTTTCTTTCATTTTGTCATAGAATTTGAACTGAATCCTGGATTTTTTTTGTCTTCTGGTAAAGCCTTGACCTCTCTTACCTTTTATCATTTAATCCTTAGAGTTAGCAGCTACTGTAGGTGTATAGAAATAGTCATCTGTCATAGACAGATATACACAGATAAATCCCAGGGGAAAACTGAATCAGTCACCATATACCTCAGTTCAGCAGGTGGTTGTCAGCTTTGAATTTGCCTTTCAGTTTCCTGCTTAAGGAAAAATGGAACTGTTGACACTGACACAATTTTATTTTGTTCTCAGGATGAACTAGCTCGAGTTCTAGTGACTCTATTTGACTCTCGGCATTTACTCTACCAACTGCTCTGGAACATGTTTTCTAAGGAAGTAGAATTGGCAGACTCCATGCAGACTCTTTTCCGAGGCAACAGCTTGGCCAGTAAAATAATGACCTTCTGTTTCAAGGTTTGTATCCATTTATCTTTTTTTTTTTTTTTTTTTTGGTGTGGAGATATGCCAAACAGTGATTATGTACAGAGCAGAATGTCTTCTTTAATGCAAGATATTTGGAGCAGGCATAATAAATTCCTACTTGTGTATTTCTTTAGGTATATGGTGCTACCTACCTACAGAAACTCCTGGATCCTTTATTACGGATTGTGATCACATCCTCTGATTGGCAGCATGTTAGCTTTGAAGTAGATCCTACCAGGTGTGTCATCCTCTCATCTGCAACAGCTCTCCATTTTTTCATTTCCACTACATGAGGCAAGGCCCTCATAATTTCTCCCCTTGATTCTTAAGATTAGTCTTTAATTATAAAAGTTACACACAAATACATTTTTCTTTTCTTTTTTTTTTAAAAAATATTTATTTATTTGGTTGCGCTGGGTCTTAGTTGCAGCAGGCAGGCTCCCTAGTTGCAGCTCGCAGGCTCCTTAGTTGTGGCATGCATGTGGGATCTAGTTCCGTGACCAGGGATCAAACCCGGGCCCCGACACTGGGAGCACAGAGTCCCAACCACTGCACAACCAGGGAAGTCCCTCAGATACATTTTTCTTAAAGAAAGTTACAAATAACATTAAAGGTGTCTTTGACTGTCACCTCTAGAGGCATAGTACTGTTACTAGTTAGGCCGTTCTTCTGTCCTTTTTTCAATTCATTTGCATATACATATTTCTAGTGGTAGAAACTATATTATAATATGAGCACTTAATATAAATGGTAAGATATTATCAATATATACATGGTTTTGCAACTTTTTTTTTTTTAACATAACCCTGTGTCTTAGATCATTCTTTGTCAGTATAGAAAGATAATGAATCGGATTCTTTTTAACTGCTGCATAATATTTTGTGATTTGGCAATATCATAATTTATTTAGCCAACGCCATATCGATCCCATTGACTTTTAAAATAATTAATTAATATTTGGCTGCATTGGGTCTTTGTTGCTCCATGCGGGCTTTCTCTGGCTGTGGCGAGCAGGGGCTACTCTTTGTTGCGGCGCACGGGCTCTAGGCGTGCAAGCTTCAGTGGTTGCGGCACGTGGGCTTAGTTGCTCCACGGCATGCGGGATCTTCCCGGACCAGGGCTTGAACCTGTGTTCCCTGCATTGACAGGCAGATTCTTAATCACCGTGCTACCTGGGAAATTCCAATCCCATTGACTTTTGTAGTAGCTTTCTAATTATTGTCCTAGCATTATCTTTTTATTTGCAGATCATTTACTGCAGGAATTATTCTGAAACCTAAAATTTTTTGTCACTTTTTTCTTGGAAACCATCAGTTGTTCCCCATTGACTGCAAGAAAAAAACTCATCTGACTATAATCCACATCACTACGTGTCATTCTTTCATGTGTTCTCTGTACTTTAACTCCAGTGAAATATGCGCATGTTGTACATTTTTAAAGTGGCTTGACAACATGGGGTTCATTGGGATTAGAGTTGCCTAATAAGTAATACCCATTTTCCCCCCACCAAGTTCAAAACCAAAAGGGCAGAGGGAGGGGAGGGATGGGAGTGAAGCACCCAGGAATCAGCTATCTCCTTTATTTCTGATAAAAATGATTAAAGAGTGGGGCTTTAGATCCTGTGGGCATGTAGCATAGGCTTGCTAATACATCACTTTGAATTAGAATCATCTTCCCCATCCCTTGCACCGCTGGGTAAACTACAGGCTTCCATCACAGGGGCTGGCCAGCTTTTTATCACAAGTGGAGAGAAGACCAGATTATATCTTTTCTGCAGGCAGACATATCTAGAATGGAGAGGATGGCACTGAACTGAGCATGCTTGACTTTGTTTTTTTTTTAATCTATCTCACTCTTCCTCTTATAATGTGGATTGACTTAGGAGAAGGGAAAGAGGCCAAGGGGTAATGTAAGGTAATGTAAGGTAATGTAAATGTAAGGTAATGTAAGGTAATGTAAGGTAATGTAAAGCTCCATCTCCATGAAGCTTACTACCTGTCCCCATGGTATCTGGCTTATAGTTGGCATTTCATAAATATTTGTTGAATGAAATTTTTAACACTTATGCTTGCTTTTGCTAAGCCACATCTCTTGTCTTTCAGTTAGGACCTTAACATTATTTTATTTTTTATTTTCAAGTTCAGAGCTTCTTGATGGTTTCTCTTCCTAAAAATTTTATTTGGCAACTTCATATCAGTTGATATTTTTGGCTCTGCCTTTGCTGAAGTATCAACGGTAATATCTAATCAGAACTCTGGCACCTAAATTAACCAGTTATTGTTAAAATGGTTAAAAAGTTGTAGTTTAAACTTAAAAGTGACATTCTTTTAATGTCATCTTGTATTTTGTTACCATTTAGCAATTTCACTTTCTAAAGGGTAAAAATTACTTAGAGAGTGAACTACTGCCTGAAAGAAATCTACTGTACTAAAGTACTTTGGCACAGAGAAGGGAACTAGATGACAAGCTACCTATATTCAGGTTACTTAAAATCAAGTTGACATCTTTTCTGACATGTAGAGAGGGCTTGGAAGTTGACACTGCTATGTTCATAACAAGAAAAAGCTGAAAACAGAAAATCAGCAACTCTTCTTAAATTCATCAGAGAATTGAAGGGCACCCCCCCGCAAAAAAAAGGGAAAAAACTGGCGTGACAGCCAAATTCAGAGAATCCCAGCTTACAGGGAGAAACAGCTGCTGGAGTCAGTAACTGGTAGGAACACTTAGGCTGTAATTGACAACTTGCTGGAGGTTGAGTGTGGATTAGCTTGAGAATGAAAGCTCCTGGGGGCCCTGTGTCAGGGGGACCCCCACACTTCTGTGAGTTTGACCTCTAGAAACCCTACCAGGTTCTCATGGTGAAGGTGGAAGAAAAGTCCCCTTGTGCTCTGGGCAGGGGAAGGGGAAAAGTAACCATTTTGTAATATGCCCATAGTGTTCTGTTCTCCCTTACAAAGGCCTGCCTTTAAGGATTGCTACCAGAGCCTTATCTGACCTGGAGGATGGGCAGCTACCCAACTTCAGCCTCCTCTAGCCTTCCTGACTCACATAAGGGGAGAAAAAAGGCTAAGAAATTCTTCTGAAGGTCACAACCCAGCCACTCTGGCCCAGTAAAACGGTGGAGATATAAGCATAAGATTATAGATTGCTTCCCCTCCCCAGTACCTCACTACTACATCAACAGGACTCCAGTGTATTAAAAGTGGGTTACAGCAGAGAGCTTCAACACAGAGACTCTAAGAAGGAATTCCTAGGGAAAACTAGGGAATCCCAGACAACTAGGTAGACAAAAACAAGGACACCGGAAGAAATTGACACCTATAGCTACAGCAAACGTTAAGCACAACCTAAGTCCTAGCCAGATTAACATAAAACCTTACACTAAAGACCTCTTTGTTTCTGTTCCTGCTACCCATTATGTCTTGGGTCTTTCAACAAAAAAATTACAAAGCATGCTAAAAAGCAATAAAAATTACAGTCTCAAGAGACAAAGCAAGCATCAGAACTAGACTCAGGTGTGACAGATTTTGGAATTATCAGACAAGGATTAAAATAACTACAATTAATATGTTAAGGGCTCTATGGAAAAAAGTGGACAACATGCAACAACCGGTGGGTGATTTAAACAGAGATGGAAACTCTAAGAAAGAATCAAAAGGAAATGCTAGAAATCAAAAACATTGTAACAGAAAGGAAAAATGCCTTTGGATGGGCTTATCAGTAGACTGGACACAAATGAGAAAAGAATTAGTGAACTTGAAGATATGTCAATAGACATTTCCAAAACTGAAATGCAAAGAAAAAGAAAAACTAAATGAAAAAGTGCATATTCTCAGAATGTGTGGGATGTAGTGAAATGTAGTATTTACAGCATTAAATGCATATATTAGAAAAGAAGAAAGATCTAAAATGAATGGCCTAAACTTTCACCTTAGAAATTTAGAGAAAGTTCAGTATAAACCTAAAGCAAGCAGAAGGAAAGAGATAAAAATTAGAAATCAATGAAATTAAAACCAAGAAAACAATAGGAGACAAAAACAAAAGCTGATTGAAAATCAGAGGGAAAAATTTTTATACACACAAACACTTAAATAATTGAACACAAAGCTTCATTATAGATCAGAATTAATGGAATAGCCAATAAGTTATCATTGGCATGTGGGAGGCATGAGGGATAGATGTATTAGAGGGACATCTGAAACAGACCAGCAGCACACCTGCTGCTGTGTTGACTCATTAAGAAAAAGTTCCCACAAAGTAGACAAGAACTGTCAAGGTTTCTAGGAATCTCTTCTAGCCCTGTTAAATATATTGTTAATATTTTCTTTCATACGCAAAGCTTCTATGCCCTCCATATCTCAGATTTGAGTTACTATTGTAGCTTCTTAAGTGATCTCCCTTCATAAAGCCCCCATATTTAGACCAGTCTCTTTTTAGTTCCCCATATATCCCAAGTTCATTTTCTGCCTCTGACTTCCCGGCAACCAGTTGCCATGTGAATTAATCGTGTCTGTCTCTGGTTTGCTATTTTGTCTTTTATATCCTTGAATAATTGTCCTCATTACTTAGTGTGTACTTCTCTCTGCTCTTTGAGAGGTTCAGAGGCCAATTATTGTTGAATCCTCAGCACCTGGCATTAAGATGGCAAATAGTAGATGCATGACAAATGTTTATCAGATTGAACTGTGTGCTTGTCCTGCCTTCTTCTTTCTGAAATGCCCTTACTTCTTTTTGCCTGTGCAGATTCTTTCCCTCCTTTAGAACTCATCTAGTCCATGAAATCTTTCCTGCCTGTCATCTACATTAATTTCCAAACTCTTACTGTATCCATATGCTGCACCACATGGTGAGCTGAAGGAATCTGGAGTGTCCCAAACTTTTATGTAATATGTAAATTAGGATAGAAAGAAAATTACTAGTTAAGAGGTTGAAAACAAGTATTTATTCAATAATTGTTTTGGTAAGGTACTATGCTAGTTTTTAAGGGATCAAAGATGAATACATCCTTCAAGGATCTTACAGTTCAGTAGGGGAGATAAGACATATAACAAGTAGTTAAGTAGTGACTTTCATAGGGAATGTGTTTTGAGAGTTCGGTTGGGCAGCTCAAGTAAAGGTTTGTGGATTTGAGAGCCACTGGGTAAAATTTAAACCCCATAAAGTAGGCATTGTAATTATTCCTGTCTTATTGATGGAAAAAATGAGGCTCAGAGAAGTTAAGTATCTTGACCAAGGTCATAATGGTCAATAAGTGGTAAAGCTGAAATTTAAACCTAGTGAGTCTGCCTTCTGAATATCTGCTTTTAATCACAGCACCAAGACTTTAGAATCATACAGAAGAGGGGCTTCCCTGGCGGTCCAGTGGTTAAGACTCTGTGCTTCTACTGCAGGGGACACGGGTTCAATCCCTGGTCAGGGAACTAAGATCCTGCATGCTGTGCAGCACGGCCAAATAAATAAATAAATACCTTAAAACAAAAAGAATCATACAGAAGAATTAGCAACAATAATTGAATGTGGGGAATAATGGAGTACTGCAGGCAAAGACGACATCAGAGGTCACCTGAATGACGTGATTGAAACAGTGATGGTGCCGTTGACAACATGGGGAACACAGGATGAGACATACAAGTAGGAGGAAAAAAATCAGCTGATTTTGAACAAACTGAGTTTTAGGTACTGGCAAGAGGGACACCTAGCAGTTAGAGATATTAAACTGGATATGAAGGGCAGTTGAAAATAGGGCCTGAATGGCCACAAAATATTGAAAGCATGTCTAACTTTACTGAAGTCATGGAAATAAAAGTTAAAAATGTGAGATGCACTCTCCTACCTACTAGATGGACAAAAAATAAAATCATATACTAAATTTGTGAAAATATAGAGGGAGAAGAATTTTTATACACAGTTCTCAAAATTGCCTTTTTTATAGTTGGTTTGTTTAAATCAGGTTCCCAACAAAGTCCAAATGTTGCATTTGGCTGAATGTCTCTTAAGGAGTCTCTTTTAAGGAGTATGTCTGTCTGTTTGTTTGTTTTTAATTGGTTTTGCTTTTTTTCTTTTTCCTCTCGGTAGGTTAGAACAGTCAGAGAGCCTTGAGGAAAACCAGCGAAACCTCCTTCAGATGACCGAAAAGTTCTTCCATGCCATCATCAGTTCCTCCTCCGAATTTCCCCCTCAGCTACGAAGTGTGTGCCACTGTTTGTACCAGGTATGCTTAAGGTTAGAGATTACCATTATTAATCCACAGCTAAATTTTAAAAAATGCTTTACCAAAGAGGGATTTAGCTGCTAATAGTGTGTGGTTGATAATACTGAATCAATTTGGATGAATAATACGTTAAGAATTGTTTAAATTGGCTTTAAAAATATAAAGTAGTTTAAGGGGGTACTTTAAAAATAATAAATTTTCCTTGCGTTGAGAACAAGCTTAAAATGCACCAAATCTACTGGGTATAATAGATGTGATTGAAATGAGATATATTATGGAATTTTTGTTGTTGTTTTTATCTTGTACCTAAATTACTCATAGGGTCTTTCACATATGAGGCTGGTCTACTCCTTGTTTTTTGTGTTGTGAAATGCTTGATCCATAATTTTGATTTTTTATTAAGCTCTATTGTGTTTGTGTCAGGTTTTCCCAGGACAGGCTGATGTTTTATTTTATGTAGAATGCTACTTATAAAATATATTGCATCATCATTCATGTCAAATTATTAGACTTTCCAACACTAGAACTGCAAGCAATGCTTCTGAGTTCAGATGTCCACAGTCACCCCCTACTTGCTAAGGAAATTGCATCTGTGTTCTTTTATGGCTTCCACTGTGTTTTTGATCGGCATATGCAGTTTCAGAAATGATTTAATCACTCCAAGGGAGATTAGTACAAATCCACGTTAGCCTGTTAAAACTGTGATTCTGGAAGAAACATTAGTGGGTCTGGAGTTTGGGACAGGGGCAGGTATAGGGGAAAAAATTTATGTTTTTATCAAAACCCATGCCTTTTGTGTCTTTTTCTTTGCAGAGTTATCCCCAGCCATTTGTTTTTTAGCACAGGGCTTTGGTTGCTTAGAGACATTAGCAAGATCAGTGAAATTGTCATTTAAAAAAGCTGTTTCAGGCTGCTCTTTGTTAATTTTTCCCCCGTTGCTATTTATAAAGATGTATCTGCTGTATCTATAAAAAAATGTTTCATCATGTTTGTAGATGATGAAGCATACTTAGCATTAAAACTCTCTTAATTTAATTTATCATGACTTTTCCTGCCTTTTCAAAATAGCTCAAGGAAGCTTAGGAGAGCCCCACATAATTTTTTCAGCTAGTTAAATCTGAGACCAGAGGGTGGTTTAGTTATAATATGAAATCTAATACAGTAAGTAATAGCTTAAGTCTGGGCATTATTCAGGTTTCTCTTTAAATCCAGTTCAGTCCTTTCTGTTTATAAAACTTGGCAGATAAGAAATGGTGAGCACCTATTAAAAATAGTCTAGACCAACTTCTTGGTTGGCCTAATAGTAACTGTTTTCAGAGAGCAAATGAATTTCTCAAGTGGCAGTGGCTTTGACTTTAGCTGGTTAGAAGTGAACGGGTCCTAACCACCTGGTTACATATATGGTCTCTAGTAGATTTTAGTAGAAATTCTTCATGTGGTTGTCTCCCTAAAAGAAAACAATTTTTGTATCATCAGCAAACTTGGAGTCCCATTTGATAAGGAAAAAGGAACTAAGTGCTTGGCACTTAGTAAGTACTTAGAAAATATTTAATGAAGGAATAAATAACCCCATTTCTCCCACCCAAGTAAACAAGATTCTTGTCAGCTTTCATAGTTAGGAAGGGAGGGAAGTGAAAATAATGCAGAAAATAATGCTAGTTGATAATTGGTGGCTTATTAACCACTATGTGTTGTGCTTTTTAAAACATTCCATAATACAATATCCCATATTACAACAGACCTGAATTATTGTATTAAAATTTCACATACAATTATTCCCTTTAATAATATTATTTAAATGTTAGTGCATTTTGGGGACGTATTGGATGAACTTATTGTTGGAATGTACAATACTATAGAGGAAATATATGCTATGTTATTTATAAATAAAAGTTTGTTTTTTAATAAGTGACTGATTACAGGAAATTTTACATTTACTAATTAAAAATGAAAAACAAATAAACTTTGATCTCAAGATATTCTTTCATTGAGTCTCCTTCCAAATGTAGTTTTTCCCTTAGTTTGCTCTTTTATTTTTATTCATCTTCCCTCTTCTGGCTTTTCCTTGCCCTTTTGACTTTGGAAATAACATAATGGTCCATTTGTACTTTTATGTTGTGCTGGGAGGGATAGTAGTCGATTGTTTTTTTCCCTCTAGTAAATATGTCTCCTGCTTTGGAACCTACTGGGGAAGATTTGAAAGCTGAGTATATTGCTAGCTAATAAATTTCTCTGAGCTTTAGGTCTTGAGTTAGTACTTTTGACTGTTAAGCCTTTTTAAAATCATGGTTTAACCATGTCTTTCATTTTATATGCCTCCTTACTTAGTGGACTGGGTTAAGATTATATAGGAATAGCCAACTGTGAACATGTGTTAGATTTATAACTGAGACATTTTCTCATGTATTTATTTCCACTTTTCCTCCTGATAGTTTTGGAATAATGAGAAAATAATTCCCAGATTGGATATTCTCCTAAGTTGTGGTGAGAGAATTCTGAGAAAGAGCTAAATATGATTCTAAATAAATGTCATCTTTTCCTAGCAAATGTGCTTCTCCAAACAGAAGTCGTTTACACAAAAATTTTAAGGCTATAATTGATGGTTATATACCGTAATTGAAAATAAAAAGTGTATAAAACTGCATTTTGGGGATAAATTGGGTTACTAGTGCTTTTGTATATAGTCTAAAGTTTGGATCAAAGCTCCTTGAGGAAAGGACCATGTCTTCTTATTTTATTGCTTTCTTCCAGTGCTTAGAATGGTATCTAGCAAGTAGGTGCACAGTAACTACTTGGATGGATGGATGGATGGATGGATGAACAAATATCAAACTAATGCCAAGTTATTATGGGTTATGGTGTTGAATGCACAGAATTTTTAGAATAAAATGCCATGTATGGTGGATTAAAGAATTCTAATTTGTTTTCAAGATATTTTAAAAATAATTATTATGCCTAGTCTAGTCCAATCAGGAGTCTTTTAATTTTAACAGAGCTCTTTGGCCTAGAAGGAGCTCGGAGAGATGAAACCAATATGTCTCTGTGGGTTTTGGGGTTTGTGTGTGTGTGTGTGTGTGTATGTGTGTGTGTGTGTTTTGGAGACATTCTGATAAATGGTCAAATCTGTGAAAAATTTTAAGCAGGCTTACAGTTTTATTCTGTAATTTTCTCTGCAGTTTCTTCACTTTAATATTAATGCTTATTTCTAGTTGAGCTGATAACATTCTTTTCCCAAACGTTGCAGAGCTTTTAACCTCCTCTGATTAGAACTTTTTCAGGAAGTAGCCTGCAAACAAAAATAAGTGAAATTGTAAGAGTAATCTTTCTTAAAGAGAGACTAGCTCAGAATCTCTAAAGTGTATTTTTCTATTATATTTAGCCATTTAATGTTTATTTTTTTAATCAGTAGGATAGGAATTCAATGCCAGCTATTGGAAAAAGAACTTTTTAAGTCAATTGAAGGATACACAGAGAAGTATATATAAATATATGTATCAAGAAAAAATTATGTAGACGCATAGAAGTGTTTTTAGAGTATGATCTATTTGTAATGAACATCTTATATAAAATTTATCAAAAGCTAGGATTTAACTGAAATGTAAATATTAAATATCCTCACATTCACTTGAGGAGAGCTTTTCTGCGATTTATAGCCAGAAATAGTAGATATGATTGTCTCAACATTTCTTGCTATTTATGCTTTGGCTTAAAAATGTAATAAAAATTAAAATCCAGAGATAAAATTCATCCCTCGAAATTAAGTTGATTCCTAATTTTTTGTTGATTCCATTTGTGTTACATTTTGATCATGTAATTTTATGTACAAGCCAACATTGTTTTTGTTGCTGTATGTAGTTGGTGCTGTGACTTGTTTGTGCTCATCTCTGTTCTGTAGGCAACTTGCCACTCCCTACTGAATAAAGCTACAGTAAAAGAAAAAAAGGAAAACAAAAAATCAGTAAGTTTGGAGAACTTTTTTTTAGCTGTTTCTTTCAAAGCAAAACAAAAATCTTTTGCTGTTTGTTAAGAACATCTTCACTTCAGCCTATTTGACCTTCACTGTAAAATCATTCTACTAATTCTGGCACAAAGTAGCTTTCATTTCAATTAACCCTGGAATTAAGTTACATTGAAACATTCTCTGTGTTCCTTTGGTTTGATTTATCCCAAAGGTGTTTTGGGGGCATTTGTTGCATTGGATATCCCTGGTCTAATTTTATTATTTATTCTTTAAATTATAAATGAATGCCAAAGAAACTTAATTTCAAGGCCTTAGGAAATGCTGACTCTCTTCATTCTTGCTTCTTGTTTGCAGGTAATGTGAGTGATTTCTTTTCCTAGAGATGAAAGTTTTTCTTAATTGTTAGAAGTACATGGAAGGAAAGTGTCACTTTCTAATAAACCTTACCTAAAAGTAGCTAAAGTTTATTTTTTACTTCTTATATTTTTATCTAGACAGTCTCAGCCAGGATTTAGATAATTGTGCTTAGATTATAAAAATTCTAATGGTAAAACAAAACCACTTTTACCTTAGAGAAAATCATTATTAAACTATTGGGACTGAGAATTATAGTACTTCTGAAATAAAGGAAAAGTGAGCCCATATTTATAGAGAAACACCTTATTTGCAAAAATGATATGCATATACTTACCTGCTTCTACGAACTTGCCCTAATTTAAAAGGAAGAAAATTATGGTAGTCATAATTATTTTCTTCCTGTGAGTGACATTTGTCCAAAATATTAACGTGCGTTCATTTTAAATTTGCCATTATCTGTCAGTGTGACCGATCTTTATCAGGCTCAGTACTACCTTTGTTCGTACAATCCAAATAAATCTAGAGAAAGATGTAAAGAAAAGCTTCAGGAGTCACGTAGGTAGTTTACTTTAAAAGGTAAAATTTAGTGTAGAGTATTCATCTGGTTTCATCTTTCATTTCTCGTCTGAGCTTTACATATAATAAATTTCTATTTTAAATTCAGAACTAAATTAAAATTTAGAGACATGCTTTTATGTCCATTCAAGAGATTCTTTTTTGGATAGGTTAAGTAAATTTGGTCAGCTGTGAGCAAATGAATTGGATTGGATGGCCATCTTACTTAATAAAAACATTTCTTTCTAATGCTTCAGCCTTCTAATTCTCAGCATATGTGGATTTAACATAATATACACCATCACTGTTGAAATTAATTTACTATTTCTAACACTCTTGTTTGGTGTTTTACTAATACCATTGTGTAGTATATCACATAAATTAAAATTCAGGCTTTCTCTTTTTCTCTAGAGCATGTTTTTTAGCCTTCCTAACATTGCTTTATTTATTAAGATTTTGTCTAAAATTGTTCCTTGAAATGTTTTTTTCTACTAGTGTTATTTTCAGATTTAAAAAAAAAAATGTTTCTGGGTAACACTAAGTTTTGGAATGTATTTCTCAGCACAAGTGATATGAGGTCCTTGTGGAAACAAAGGAAATCTAATTGGCAATTTAAGATATTTTAGAACACATTGCAAAGTATGAAGACAGTATAGTTATTATAAATTTAAAATGTTGGTTTATGGAGTTGTTGGCTTAACAGAATCTACTGATCTAAAAAGCAAGTTCACTTTCTTTTGGGGTGTATGTACCATGGATTGTAATATGTAAAATATGGAGAGAAGGTTCTGGCTTCTGGTTTGTAGCTGTGTAATCATATTATAGATAATTCTCTTTATCATACTCAAACATATACTGTAAATTAGATTTCCTTTGAGAAGTTGTCAACCTAACTCAGGTAATTAAGGATAGATGGGTTGTGATTCTCTTGATGATGTACAGTGTATGACTGCCTTTATTTGTAACCTGTAGTTCAGCTTTTATGGGGGGGTGGGCGGGGAGGTAAGTAAAGGGGACATTTGACTGATAATTGGTTTCAGCATTCAGACTGGCCCTACTTTGACCTTTTATGCAGAATGTCTTTTGGATACAAATTAGATTTTTGCAGATTAAAAATAGAAACAACTTGAGTATGTGTATATTATGAGGTAAAATTACACTGATGTTAATTTGTGGTGAAAGGAAAAGAAGTATTTTAATAAATTAACCATAAAATTTGTTGTTGAGCATTTTTATGGATATTGATTGTTTTATCAGGTTTTAGTTCCAAAAATATACCTGTTATTGGTGAACTACATAATTATATGATACATGAAATAATATGTGTTCTTGTAGTGTGGATACTTTTGAGTTTTGACATGAATTATTTTTGAAGATGTGGAAGTTAGTGAAGGTGTAGTACCTTTCATAATTTTTACAATATTCCGTTAGGGAAATAATTCACTCAGATATTCATTAAATTCTGAGATTGAGTAATATTGAGTTTAAATCAGGTATAAATGTGCATCACACTTTAAAAGCTTTTCTGTCCTAGAGAAAACCAGGAAATAGCTACTCTAAAAGTGCATTTTAAAAGAGTTCTCTGTGTGCATATAAGTAATTGATTTTTTTGAGACACTTTCCCAGCAGGTTAGTATTTTACAATTAACCAGTTCTTTGGAAACCAAATTCTTAACTTTTACTTCTTTAAAAACCATTTCAGGATTTTAATGGATTAAACTGAATATATGCGATTCTTTTAAAACAACCTATTTGCAATTATAAATATAAAGCAGTTTTTAATCCTGTTCCTTCTTGCTAACTCACTCCTTAAAGGCTTTAAAAATTTGTAGGTTTGTTGAGGTGTTTCTTATCTTTTAAGATTAAAATTTGTGAGTTCTGAAAGAAACAATCAGTAGCAATGGTGGTCTGTGAACATTCTAAAATTTATGAAGAGTTTTGTCTGTGCGAAAGTAAACGTTCATTTTTCTGTTCCTACTCCCCGAAAGGTTAAACACTGTACTAGAGTAGTAAAAGCACTTGTGTTTTCTTCTTAATTCTGTTTCCAAAACTGTATTTCAGCTAAAAATAACTAAAACAGTATTTAGGTTTTAAAGCCATTCTTCTAAGACTGCTGTGTTTAGCCACCTTCACCAGTTTCCTCTTACTGAGGTGTAAGGTTGTCCTTCATGCAATAGCACTCCAAGTACTATAACACCAAGAAAGCTTCCTGAGCTATGCAGTATACATGAAGGTGAGAATATATTAGTTATAACTCACCCTTGTTATCACCTCTCAGAAAGATTTTCTCAGCTTTTAAAAAGTCATTCTCTAAAGTCTTATTTTTACTAACTTCCTGTCATATATAGTTGAAAATTATTTTGAGATTTTAGGCAGTGAATAAGAACACATTTAAAATGTATACCACATGAAGCACTGAAGGAAATAGAATGAAGTGAAATGATTCTTATTCTTTCCAGAGTTAATCTTGAGTCAGTCAGCCATGAGAATTCATGACAAGAAGTATTATTTTTTTGAGGCATTGTGAAGAAAACTAGAGCTGTGTGAGATTCTGCATATAAATCCTGTTTTCTCATTTTCCCCCAGTAGCCTTTGAAATGCAGGTTTATCCTTGGAATCCCAGAACATTGAGTGGAGTACTGCGGCCTTGCCGTTAGTCAACACTGCTTTAAGCAGCAGTTAGGCACGCTAAGCATGAATAGTTGTAGAGATTTAAATGTTATATGAGTGTTCTTTAAAAATAAATATGTGTGTTATCTGTAACAAATGTAAATTTCAGAAAACTATAATTTTCGTGTGTTAATTTAAAACAGGACATGCTAGGAAAAGATGGGAGCTGAGCCAGCTTCATAGCACTTTCCCAGTCTAATTTACCTTCAAAGTGGAATGTTTTATAAAGAGAAAAAGAGAAAATAAATCCATTTAAAATGTTGAGCTCACATTGTTTTTCAGTGTGGGCAACGATTTCTTGTATCTTTAACTTTTTTTATTTGACAGAATTACAAATTGAGGTACACATAGGGGTTCTCTCTTTTGCTGGTGGGATCCTGTTTTCTTTTAGGTCCCCAAGAATTCCCATTCCTCCATGGTTTAAATAATAAGTAGGCCCTTATAAAGCATTCTGATGAAGAAAAAGAACTGGCAATAATGTTACTTGTAAGTAAGTTTTTTCTCTCGATAGGAATCAAAGAAAACTAAGTTTTGTTTTGTATATGGCAAGCATTTTGCTCAAGAAATTTAATTGTACCTGGTATACAGCAAAATGTAAGTATTTACCATTAGGTATTGGATGTTTCAGGTATATGCTGTTGAAAACTTATTTAGCTTTGCCTTACAAGAGTTGACCACACTCTCATGTTTTGTAATCTTAGTAAAATATGATAATCCTTGTGTGAAAATTTGTTCTGCTTTTGTTGCTCATCAAATCTGCAGTATAAACAGTGATGATAAAATTAAGATCTTTTTTCAGATCTCTTCTACACAACTCATCTATGAGACTTCTCTTTTTTTCTTAGATGCCTTGATTGTGCTTTTAAATGATAGAGGGCAAGAATTGAGGATAAATTTTTGTTTACTGATGTTTTGGGAGTAGGAAAAATTAGACATGTGTTGTTCACAAGGATTGGTCTTTCAGCATTTTTGTGCAAAGTTTGACTTTCAAGCCCTTTCTTCCCATTTCCTTGTTTTAATTCAAACCATATACTGAATTCTCCACTCCTTGTTTTTAGGTGGTTAGCCAGCGTTTCCCTCAGAACAGCATCGGTGCAGTGGGAAGTGCCATGTTTCTCAGATTTATCAATCCTGCCATTGTCTCACCATATGAAGCAGGGATTCTAGATAAAAAGCCGCCACCTAGAATCGAAAGAGGCTTGAAGTTAATGTCAAAGGTGAAGAATCATTTTGATAAGATAGCTATTCAAAATTTCTCTTCCATAAATTTTCAGTTTTTCGTATTCACTGTACTTTCTCTTAATTTTTGAAATGCCCTGTGGTTTTCACTTATATGCTTTTGTTTTATTTTTGTTTATATTACAAAGAAATTCATTAGACTGATACCGATGGACCTTATTATCATTTGAAAATATTTTAGCAAATGTCTTCTGAAGATGGTTTTCTATGTAATCATTATGGAAATTCTGAAATGGAAACCAAAATGTATACTATATGATTTTTAAATTAAAAAATACATTAAAATTTTAATTTGTATTTTATATATGTAAATATATACGTGTTTATATAATTATATTCATATTTGGGAAAGCATAGAAACAAAACCAAGTATTTATTGAATAAGCAATAATTGATTTTTAACTACCAGTAGAAATTGTATCAGTGAGAAAATTAATATTTTTTAAAGAATATATGAATGTGTAGCTTTCATAAATAAATAATCAGATCCTTTATAACCCTATTTTATTGTTTAGGTACTTCAGAGTATTGCCAATCATGTCCTTTTCACAAAAGAAGAGCACATGCGGCCTTTTAATGATTTTGTGAAAAGCAACTTTGATGCAGCACGAAGGTGAGCAGCCAGCCTGATACTTAGCCAGTTGCTCTGTTTGGATCAAATATTTTCAATTTCACTCAAGTCTATGTACTTGATCTACATGAAGCTCCTGTGTAGGTTGTTTTCTTTTTTCTCTCTTGGTCAAGAACATAATCTTATTTTATTCCACTATAAAAGACAGTAATGAAATAAAATGATATTCTTTATAATCTGGTAGTGATTTCCGTATTTAAAAACCAGAAGGGGTTTTTGACATATCTCCTAAAATAAAGGATTTGAGTTTGACACAATATGGAGGAGAGGAAGAAGGAAAAAGATTTCTTTCAGTAAAAACTAAAACCAAACTGGTACAGATAATGCATTATAGTGTATAATCACAGGTTTTTTTGATGTTAGAATATTTTTGATACTTTAATTTGGATATGTATGTAAACTAAAAAGTTACTCTTTAAACCACGTGATGCAAATGCGTAAGATTTTGTTCATGAGTAACTGGATAACTGTTGAAGTTCTATGATTTTAGAAAACTTGAGTTCTGCTAGGTTCCCATAACTAGCTAGTTGCTTCTCTTTCTCTCTCTGAGTTGCTGGTTTATCTGTAGAGTAGGTATAACACTATGTTTGCCTGTGAGTTGATTTTAGAGAAGCAAATGACATAACTTATGAGAAAGTGCTTTGTAAATGTAAGTTGACATCAAGAATTCTACTTTTCATACAGTGTGAATCTAATTGTTTTGGCTCACAGTCTAAGCTATACTTGTACAACACTCTCTTCCAATTTTTCATTATAGTTCCTGCGAACTTCTGTCTAATTGGAGTTTAAAAGGTGTACTGTTGGACTGCAAATCACATTGGAAAGAAAGTGAATGTCAGCATAGGATTTATATTCTGGCAGATTGACTACCCATAGAAAGTTAAAAGAACAAAGGTTCTGATCCTGGCTTTGACCTAAGAGCCTGTACAGACCTTTGGGGAGGTCTTTTGTCTTGTCTGGGCCTCCATTTCCTTATCTGTAAAGTACTGGCTTCTCTACAAAGTCTCATCTGTTTAAATTTCGTTGTCTGACCTCAGAGCCTGCTCTGAAGCTGTAGCCAGGTATCAGAAATGGAAGACCAACTTTCTCCTTGTCTCTTCTTGTTTCGTTTAATGATAAAACCTCCATATTTGTAATAGCAGTAATTTCACAAAGTTACTTCACATAGATTTAATTCAAGCGTAGATATGAGTATATCTGGTTTTTGAAATTCTAATAACTTTGCGTTTTTGAAGGTTTTTCCTTGATATAGCATCCGATTGTCCTACAAGTGATGCAGTAAATCACAGTCTTTCCTTCATCAGTGATGGCAATGTGCTTGCTTTACATCGTCTACTCTGGAACAATCAAGAGAAAATTGGCCAGTATCTTTCCAGCAACAGGTAAAATTGCCCTGTCATGGGGATATTGAAAAGTCTCAGCTTAAATTTTTTTTTTTTAGTATTTATTTATTTGTAATAAATTTTTGGCTGTGCTGGGTCTTAGTTGCAGCATGTGGGATCTTCGTTGGGGCATGTGGGATCTTTATTTGTGACATGCGGACTTCTTAGTTGCAGCATGCATGTGGGATCTAGTTCTCTGACCAGGGATCGAATCTGGGCCCCCTGCAGTGGGCATGTGGAGTCTTACCCACTGGACCACCAGGGAAGGCCCAGTTTAAATTCATACCAATAAAATTATTGGTCATGAATGCTTTTTACTTTGCATCTTCTTAGATAAGAATTACGATTTGGAAAGAGAAATGTAGACTCTTTTTAAAAGTATATAGGCAACAGGTTAAGTCATATTAAATGATCAACCAACCTACATCAGTGCTACAGACTTTTTAAAAAATATTAAGCTAAGAGGGAATTAATCCTCTGGTGGTCCAGTGGTTAGGACTCGGCGCTTTCACTGGGTTTGATCCTTGGTGGGGGAACTAAGAATCCTACAAGCCATACGGCACAGCCCCCCAAAAAAAAAAAAAAAAAAAATTAAGCTAAGAATTCACAAACTAGCCTTTTGGGTTTTCTCTGGTTTGCAAACATAATGTACAACAAGACATAGAGAAATTTAAATATACTAGAAGTTCAAGTGAGTATTGGCATCTGAATCTGAAGAGCAGCTTAATTCTTAGGAATTTAATAATTAAAACATTGCTATACTATTGCAATCCTATAATAATCCCATTTGTGATACTCTGTATGCAAATAGCTTTATATAGACAATACTTAATAATTGAAAATTATTAATTTGGGAGTTGTTTCATTTGCTGTTTTTAGTTAAAGTCT
Source organism: Aethalodelphis obliquidens (assembly GCF_003676395.1). Lineage (NCBI taxonomy): Eukaryota > Metazoa > Chordata > Mammalia > Artiodactyla > Delphinidae > Aethalodelphis > Aethalodelphis obliquidens. Next base: position 2,596,852 of record NW_020837982.1, on the reverse strand, counting down.
CTTGTAGCCTGAATCATTTGCTGTCCTTTCTAGTTATGTATGTTTATAAAGGGCCCAAATTCCTACGTATGAGTTCTCTTACAAAGGTAAAATGAGTCCAGATTACTTTTAAATGGCAATAAAAATGGTTTGCTCATTCATGGGAAAAATAGAAGACCATAAAGCTAAGGCTAGCAACCGATTAGGAA
>NW_020837982.1:2489279-2596564 GCF_003676395.1 Aethalodelphis obliquidens | reverse complement strand
CACGAACCCGCGTCCCCTGCATCGGCAGGTGGACCCTCAACCACTGCGCCACCAGGGAAGCCCCTTAAATGCATTTTTTAAGCACAAACTCTTATATAACTTACAATCATATTCATGTAGTTTAATACTAGAGAGTTTTTCTTCAATTTGGTTTTTTAAAAAAAGACACATTCCAAACATAAAAAGAAGTATAGACCATAATGTAACAGAGACCCATGTCTACCACCTAGCTTTAACATTATTTATTTTTCTGTAATTACTTCAGATCTTTATAACATTTTATTTCTTGGGGAAGAAAAGGTATTACTTCTCTCTTGTGTAACTGACAAGAAAAAGGAAATTACAGGTATAACATAGGTACATATAATATAGTTTTGTGTGGTTTAAAATTTTACAGCAGTGATACACTGAGTATAGTCTCTTCACACAATATTCTATTTGAGATTTATCATTTATTTAAGTATTTCATTGAATGACTATATCACAGTTTATTTTTGCACTTCCTAAATGATGGATATTTAGGGTTTCCTGTTTTTTATTATTTTAAATAGTGATGTAATAAATATTCTTCATGTTTGTCTCCTTGTGTATTACCTAAATGTGTAATTGCTGAGTTATGGGGTATACACAGCCTCAACTTTACTAGATGTTGCCACATTACTTTTCACAGTGTACATGCTTATTTACACTTTGACAGCACTGTGTGAGAGTACCGCTTTATACACATCCTCATCAAAATTGGCATTAGCAAACTTCATAATTTTTTTGCCAGTTTGATGTTTGTGAAGTAAGGTCGTTATCTTTAGTTTTAAACGTTTAATAGTTGTTGAAAATTCATATTTACCCTGATTAAGCAGAAATCTGATATCAGGGACAGTATGCCCACTTCCTAAAAAGTGGATCAGAATGTTATATTTACTTGCTGATTGCCCATTTAATGGTAATGGATTAATGCTAGAACAAAATGAATTTTTATGTGAATTTTGTAGTTTGGGGAGTGGTCATATTTCTAAGACATCTCAGTGTAAACTTAAAACCCCTGAGCTCTTTTGGATTCTGTTTACAAATTAACAGGAACCACCAGCTGACAGTAAAAAGAAAAGCAGCCAGTGACAATCTAAAGAAATGTGTTCTGCTAAATGTGAACTGCTACCTTTTTCCTAAGTAGTTTGCTATATCTAGGGATCACAAAGCTGTTGGAAGACGACCTTTTGATAAGATGGCAACACTTCTTGCATACCTGGGTCCTCCAGAGCACAAACCTGTGGCAGATACACACTGGTCCAGCCTTAACCTTACCAGTTCAAAGTTTGAGGAATTTATGACTAGGTAAAGTATCACCTTGAAATGATGATTGCTTTCTTTTGCGATGAGATGCAAGGTTTACCACCAGGCCACTTGTTAGATATGCTTGTATATTTGATAGAGAATTATTAGGAAGGATGTACTTAATGACCACATTGCCATGTTTTGGAATCCCACTTTTCTCTTACCCTATATATTGTTGAAATATGCTTTGTTTCATAGTTGATTTTCTTATAAAAATAATAGCATCTTATTGAATAGTACTTTGTCATATTGTTTTGAGGTGTTTTTGCATTTAATAGTTAAAAGGAAGGGTAGATAACATTTTCATATTATAATTAGGGAAAACAGAGTTCAAAGTGAATAATTAATTTGCCTAAGATTCCATACCTGATTCATAGGTCCTTTGGTTCAAAGTGCAGAACTCTTTCTACTACACTGTAACATTTTTTAGAACCCTCCTGAAAATTAATGATACTAGCTTCTTTTAGATTGAGGCTCAGAAAATATAGTATACTTCAATATTGCTATAAAATTTCTGTAGACATTTGTTTTGAATCTCATTTAGATGGATTTAGTTTGGATCCTCATTGTTAGACATTCACCACTATGATGTTACAGTGAAGATAGTTTGCTGAATTCTTTAGTCTTTATAAAGTACCTTTCATACTACTTTACACTTAGTCACTTAGTGTTTCATAGTGAGTGTGGGTTAAGTGTTTTGTTCATGGTGTGTGCCAGAGGCAGAGAGAAAAAAGCAGAATATGACATTCTGAAGTTAATTCACATTAACGATTTGCACATAATGTCCCAGGCATTGTAAGTGCCTGGTATTAATCACATTACATACAGGCCATAGTTTTGTACACATGACTCCCATATTTTGATACTGTTAAAAGAATGTATGAATGTATAACAATCTCCTTTCAAACTTAATTTTTATCTTTAGCTCTGTTACTTAATTTTTATCTTTTTAGCTCTGTTACGTTTTTCTGTGTAACAAATGTTTATTCCTATGTAATTAAAGGAATATTTTCCATACAAAATTTTCATGTTACCTAGCTGAAAATTGTGCAGTCCAAAAATGTAAAACTATTTTTTATGCAACATTACTAAGGATGTCCTTGCCATTTTTCCATCTTTCAGAGAAAACCTCTTTATTAGTCCTTTTACCTAAGACCCTACCTTCCTTACAAAGCAACCTTCTGTCTTTTTGAACACTAAATGATGTAATATGTGTAAGGTACTTAGAACAATGTCTGGTGTATATATAAAGTGTTTAATAAATATTAGGTGATATTTTTGTTCTAAGTTCCTACTGATGCTGAGACTCATTTTTCTTTTAAAAAAATGGAAATAGCTTTATAATGTTGTCAACCATAAAAATAAAAATTGTTAAATTATTCAAAACAAAGAAATCTAAAAAAGAAAGTAAAACGTTTTCAGTTATTTCATCCCTTAGAGATAATTTAGTTAACATTTGGCAGATAGCCTCCCAGTCATTTACCTATACACATGTGCACCTATTTCCCTTATCAAGTGATATCTATGTTGTTTCCATTAATATTAAACAAATGCTGACCTGGCACAAGCAATATGATGAACTGAGGTAATGCAGCCTCTCCTCCCACCCCCAAGACACATAGAAAAACTAGGTAAAAGAAAATGTATTTTAATAATAAAGTAGCACAGGGAGATCAGCTCGTTGCTTTGTGACAACCTAGAGGGGAGGGAGAGAGGCTCAAGAGGGAGGGGGATATGAGGATATATGTATATATATAGCTGATTCACTTTGTTGTACAGGAGAAACTAATACAACATTGTAAAGCAATTATACTCCAATAAAGATATTTTGAAAAATAATAAATGCATACATAGCTGGAAGAGAATTTTGGAGCAAATTACCTAGTATACAGTCAGTACAGAGAGATAAAGAAATGGAAAATATGAAAGAGTTTAAGAGATACAAGTGAGAATGAGAAGGTCCAGCATATCTAATAAATAGAGCTTAAAGAGAATAGTGAAGAGGTAATATATGAAAGACAACAAATGAGAATTTTCCAGGGTTGTTGACTGACAAAAATCTTCAGGTTAAAGACACACACTGAGTACTGAGCAGAATATATAAAAATTAAACCATGCCTTCTTTGGAAGTATATTTAAATATATATAAGAGTATAATTATAAAAGTGATATTCAGAATCAGGGAGATTAGAATGGACTTTTAATAAATTGTGTTGGTACAACTATACCAGTAAGTAACCATCTGGAAAAAGATAACGCTATTTGTGAGGATAAATTCCCGTAAAGAAGAACATGTGGGCCTTTCTCACTCATTCAGAATCAGTAAGCCAGGAAAGAAAAGGTTGATAAACTGAACTCTTAAAAAACAAACAAGTAAGTAAAAACTCAAAAATTTATGTCTAGAAAGAAAAATGATTAAAAACAATTCTATGGTTAATATCCCTGTCCAGTAGTTTTCTTAGCATTATCCTAAGAACCACTGTTTGTGGTTCAAAGAACAACACCTTGAATTTTTTGGTACATGTTAACCACATTGCCCTTCAGAAAGCGTGTTGCTTTTAAAATATTTTGTCATTTTGTATATTTTATCATTGGTGCAGTTGTGGATTTTTGTAGATATTCAGTGGACAATGTAAAGCCTATGAGTTACTCTATTCTTTTTTTTCTTTCAGGCATCAAGTACATGAAAAAGAAGAGTTCAAAGCTTTGAAAACTTTGAGTATTTTCTACCAAGCTGGGACTTCCAAAGCTGGGAATCCTATATTTTATTATGTTGCACGGAGGTAAGAAACACTATGTTTTATCTTACCAGAGCTTTTAAAATGATATCAAATGTAGAGAGACAGGAAGTTTGGTTTTTCCCATTTGATTTTACTAGAATTGGAGACAAGTTTTTCTGGGAGAATGTAGCTGGGTAAACAGCCATCTTGTCCCTAAATGATGCTCAGTACATTAGAAATTGCTTTTCAGACTACCTGTTTCGTATTGGCTTCTCTTTGTTACATCAATTTTTTTATACCACGTTACAATGAATTAATTACCAAGAGTAAAAAAAATCACAACTTTTTATTTTCTGGTGTATTCTGATTAAATACTATCCATCACATGATACTCAGAAAGTTTTTTTTAAACGGAAAGAGTCTTAGTGAGAACTTTTAGTAATATGCTGTGTAAGACAACATCAGGGTGATTTAACAAACAATTCAGAGACACTATGGGAAATTTCTATAAAGATATGGCACAGGTGACAGCCTGAAAAATTGATTGTATTTGTTCATGCTGCCTTTCAGTCCAGGCTAGTTCCTAGAAAACCTTTCTGGCAGTGCTCCTCCTTCACAATAGGTATAATGCTTGCATTGCTTTCCCTGCCATTGTCTTTTCTTTCTTGCCTCATTCTGCCTTCCTTTTGAGAACTTGTCTGTGACGTTAGTCAGTTTTACTTCTTCTCATTTAGTGTGACATAAACTCATGGTAATTGAACCTTAGGGACAGTGTGATATAATAGAGAGACCACTGGCTTTGGAATCTCAAGGACTATGTTTACTCTTGTTCTGCTGTTCCACTAGGCTCTGGGAATTAATCTTTCTGAATTACCTCAATTTAACATAAATTGAGGAATTATGTCAGTAGACTTAATGGTCATGAATGGCAAAAAATTGGCAGTGTATAGGAAATAAATGGAGGTTGAGAAGTAGTGGCAGAGGAGTGAAAAAAGGAAGGTGGGAGGTGGGAAACTCAGTTAATTGGATAATTCAGATAGCGTTAACACCAAGAAGTCCTAAGAACTGGGGTGTTAGGGAATCAAGAGGGCATAGAAACTTGCATTTATCCTTGGCCCTTCTCTTTAACAACTCTGAGTAACATCTCTTCACCTTCCCATGAAAGTCTTCTACCTTTTATCTCAGATGCTGTTTCTAAATTGCCTAAGATGATTTTAATTTTCTTTTGCATTTGAGATGAACCCTATTTGTATTCCATCCCCAATCTTTAACACCACCAGTGTTTTGTTTTTTTTTTTTTTTTTTCGGTACGCGGGCCTCTCACTGTTGCGGCCTCTCCCGTTGCGGAGCACAGGCTCCGGACGCGCAGGCTCAGCGGCCATGGCTCACGGGCCCAGCCACTCCGGGGCATGTGGGATCTTCCCGGACCGGGGCACGAACCCGTGTCCCCTGCATCGGCAGGCGGACTCTCAAACCACTGCGCCACCAGGGAAGCCCCACCAGTGTATTTTGATTTTCCCTATTTTGTCGAAGTAATTAACAGTGAGACATTGGTAAGAGAGGTAGATAGACATATGTCTCTCCCCTGCCCCTTTAAATTCTTGTTAGTTTACAAGTCAGAAAGGTTTCTGGAAAACCTCAAAGCTGAGTTTTTTCTTCAGGATCAGAGTGTAAGATTGTGTTCGTTCTCTGCAGTGGTCTGTACTATACAGGCCAAAAGGAAAGTAGCATGCCTGATGCAGACACCCTCTGTGGTATTAAATCAGTGGGATTTCCAAGAAACGTGTTTAATATGGTGACTTGAGAGTACTAAGGATTCCCGGCTCTGCTGCTTCTTAGATAAGTTAATTTTTACGAATCTGTTTCTTCATGTGTTAAAGAGGGGGAGATGTTTATAAAAACTATCCTGCCTACATCTCCCATAATGTATTTTGTGACCTATAAAGTTCTGTACAGAGTATATTTGAGGTTTTCTTTTTTGGTTGTTTTTGTTTTGGGATATGACTTTACTAATTTCAGACTTTCAGATGTTTCAGTTTCTTACTTAGACCTACGAGAGTGCCTCCTGGCCTTCATTGTCACCTGGTGTGAAGCTTCCGGTCCAGGACAGATGAGCACGTAATAGCTCAGAGTAGAGAGAGGCCCAGTTCCTCCACTGTATACAAAAGCAGGGGAAGGTAGTAACTCAGCCAACTTTTTCAGAGAACACTTAGGTTTGACTTTTTGATGTTCCTTTGTTTTTGTGGCTTAGACTACCATGTATTAGTTTATGTCTTTTGAGCTGTGGATTCCAGTCTCCTTACAGATACTCCACAGACATTTCGCACTTGAAATGTCCAAAATTTAATTCAGTGTATATTCAAATCAACTTCTTCTTCACGCCATATTCCCTTTCTCAGTAGCATCACCATCCCTTCTCACTCTAGAAACCCTAATCATTTAAAATTCTTCCCTCTTTCTTTTATCCTCCTCATTATCAATCACCATGTCTGATTTTAGTTGTGTGATCTAGGCTCATCAGTTAGGCTGTTTTAGTCAGGGCCCTGTTACTACAAAGAAGGCATTCTTACTTTCTCAAGAAGATAGGCCTCAGGAAAAACATGAATTAGAGCAGGGCCTGCCCGGATGTAGACAGAACTTAGATGTCTGTCAGTCCTGGAACCAGCTTGAGCTAATTCTCTCTTGGCTTCACGTTCAAGTCTACCTCATAATTTTTCTCTTTCTGTATTTCTTCAGTTTTAGCCCCAGCTAGTCAGTCCTTCATTACCTCAACACTGCACACTTCAAATTCCAGAAGGAGAACATGTTCAGCTAAAAATACCTGTTTGGCAAAGCCCTTAATGCTATATGCTGGCCAGCCAGTAGATTTCTGGCTGCCCCTAAGTCAAGTACTTGTTCCTAGCCTAGCAGTCATGTGATTCAGAATAACCTCCTAGTGCTATTCCTTTATCAGGGGCTGTCCTGTGTTTTAATTTTTTTGAATTGAGTCTTAATGGTTTAATATCACTTTTCGGTACTTTGGAAATGTCTTTTGAATTCATTTCCCTCCCACTGCCATTAGTGAGACTCTCTTATTAGCTTTAACCTGTACTAATGCAGCATTATTCTCCTACTCCCTAAACCCCACATAACTACTTCCAGGTCATCTTTTTATTTATTTATTTATTCATTCATTCATTCATGGTTGCATTGGGTCTTTGTTGCTGCGCACAGGCTTTCTCTAGTTGCAGCGAGCAGGGGCTACTCTTCATTGCGGTGTGCAGGCTTCTCACTGCAGTGGCTTCTCGTTGCAGAGCACGGGCTCTAGGCGCACAGGCTTCAGTAGTTGTGGCACGCGGGCTTCGGTAGTTGTGGCTCGCGGGCTCTAGAGCCCAGGCTCAGTAGTTGTGGTACACGGGCTTAGTTGCTCCGTGGCATGTGGGATCTTCCTGGGCCAGGGCTCAAACCCGTGTCCCCTGCATTGACAGGCTACTTCCAGGTCATCTGAACGTTGCTTCTGGAGGCAGTTTCCAGTTCAGATCTAATCTTGTCTCTCTCCATTTGTTAAATAGAGTTCCCATATAAAGTCCAGGTTCATATAAAGTCAGGCATGCTGGGTGTTCCATAATTTTGACCTAATTTAGTTTCTAATCTTTTCCTGCTATTGCCTCCTATACACTTTTGCTCCTAGCCTGTAATAGTTAAAGTACCATAAATATAAGGACAGTTGTTGCAGCATTGTTTATAGTGGCAAAAAACTGAAAATAATATAACTGTATCAAAAGGAAATTGTTGAATAAATAATGATACATCTCTATTATGGAATAATATGCAATGTGTTAAGTCTAGTTTGATTGTTACAAGTGATAGAAATGAAATTTAAACTTGTGTGAACCAGGAAAGATATCAATTGCCACATGTACCCAAGAAGATCAAGAGACGGACTGGCTTCTTGCATGACGACGTGCAGAGCTTTGAACAGTATCATCTGGAGAACATCTGTCTTCTCTGTGTCTTGACTCTACTTTCTTTGTGTTGATTTTATTCCCAGGCAGCTCTTCCTAAGCTACAGCCAGTGATGGTTTGTGTTCTCCCAGCTTAACAACCCAGTGGAAAAACACTTCTTTCCCAGTAGTAACAGCAAAAGTACTGGTCTCATTGGCCTGAGTCACCTGCCAATTTCTGAGGCCTTCGCTATGGCAAGGGGAATGGAATTTCTTGGTTGTCTGTGCCCGAATTATGTGCCCATCCCTGGAGCTCAGTGGTGAAGCCAGCTTGAACTGCATGAACTAAAAGGGGTGGGGGGATGGGAGCAGGGTTTCCCAAAGGGAAATTGGACTGCCGATATCAGAATGAGGAAAAATGGATTCTGAGCAGGAGAAAGTAACAGAAGTCCTCTAATGCACCTTTAAAAAGATCCAGAAGGCTGGCTCTGACATTTATCATGCAAGGTGCAGAGGAATGTGGGTGTGTATGTGCACAGGCATATGATATGTATAGACTGTGAAGTGTGTGAAAGTATACACATTAAACTGTTCACATTGCTTATCTCAGGGGAGTATGATTGGAGCAGGTAGAGGATCAATTATAGTATTTCTATTATATATCTCTGTTGTTTGACTTGTTGCCAGGGGCACATATTATTTTTGTCAGAGTAATTAAAAATATAAAACCTGAAAGTACAATGAAGAGTCTTCCTCTTAGGAATATTGTGATACCTGGCAGTTGCCTTTTGGGTGTCAGTAGTAGCTAAAACTTACTGAGTGCTTTCTCTGCATCAGGCAAACTGTGCATATTATATACTTTTTCATTTAACCCTTAAAGTAACCTGCTGAGCTATTATTATTACCAGTGATTGACTTGTGTGTAAACTGAAATTTAGAGAAATTGTTAGTCATTCACAAATGTAGGTATCAATCAGAATGACCTGGGAAATTAAAGCAAGCAAATGTATATATCCCAAGGCCCTACCTGGGCTGCCAAATCAAAATTTCAGGGTAGAGCCTAATCTGTATATCTAACAGACACCCCAAGTGATTCATTCATAGTCAGTTTATTACTGGTTTGTTTGGGAGTCTCACTGGTCAGGTATTTAATTCATGGTGGTACAACTAGTAAGAATCAGAGTTGGGTTTCAAACCTTAACAACTGCACTATTAATAACATGATTATTAAAAAGATAACATGTTTATTATCACTGTTAAAATTACACACTAGGTTTTTAGGTTAAATCAGTCTTTGTAGACCAGCATGAAAATCTTACCAGTAGTTATGGGACATATTTCTGTAGGGAAGAATTCTGAATTCTAGGCATCAGATTTACAAATGACCTTTTGCAATAAAGGACAAAAGTTTACTCTAAAATAATTTTGTCATTGGAGCAGCTGTAGTCTGCATTCCAAAGGTTAGCCGAATTGGAACCTTTTTTACTGTAACAACGTATTACTATCACACATTCATGGAATATGGTGACACAGATAGATGTATTGTTTTGTACAGCAGCGGGCACCAGGGACCGGTTTTGTGGAAGAACAATTTTTCCACAGACCCAGCGGGGGTGGGGAGGAGGAATGGTTCAGGTGGTAATGTGAGTGATGGTTCAGGCAGTAATGCGGGTGATGGGGAGCGGCAGATGAAGCTTCCCTCGCTTGCCTACCACTCACCTCCTGCTGTGCGGCCCGGTTCCTAACAGGCCTAGGGGTTGGGGACCCCTGTTGTAGAGCACTGTAGTTTATCCTTTTGTCTATTTAATAAAAAATAAAATAAATACAAAAACAACACACGCCACTCCTCAGTCCCCATCCCCAACCCCCTATCCGTTACACACACACACACACACACACACACACACACACAGAAGCATACTTTGGTTAAACGTTGCCAATATAATTTCTTCTGTTACACCTTTAATGTAAAAACCTGAGTTTCAACTCAGTTTTGCAAACATTTAAAAGGCAAACATGTGGTATTTTGCCTTTTTTAGCATTTATAAGGAAGGAAACCGTCATATTAAGGTAATAATTAAGCTTACACAATTAAAATTTGCAAACAACCAGATTGAACTAGGATATGATAATTAACTCAGAAGTAAGTTGAAATAAATTTAATTTTCCTAGTGTGCTTGTCATTCAGCAGATATAGTGAACTGAGATAGCAATGCAAACAGTCCAAGTCCACTTCAGCCTGAGTGTACACAAAACATCAAAAATATTACATAGAAAAGAAAGTGAGTGCTGTCCACTGCATTCATTGTGGTGCCGCTGCTTTCCGTGTTCGTGGTTGTGGCTGTCTTTGGGGCCACTTCTGTACACTTAATTGTCTTGAGATTTGAAGTTGTCTTGGGATTTGAAGTTGTCTTGGGATTTGAAGTTGTCTTGAGATCCAGAGATGCTTGGAGGTCTGGAGTTGTCTTGGGATTTGAAGTTGTCTTGGGATTTGAAGTTGTCTTGAGATCCAGAGATGCTTGGAGGTCTGGAGTTGTCTTGGGATTTGAAGTTGTCTTGGGATCCAGAGATGTTTGGAGCTCTGGAGTTGTCTTGGAATTTGGGGTTGTCTCAGAATTTGTGCTGATCTGCTTAGAAGCTGTCATAGAATTTGAGGTCGTCAGTGTTGGAGTTGACTGCAAAGTGTCACCAACCAACAGGAGGAGCAGACTGAGTAATAGCTTGAACATCATTTTCCTGTTTCAAAATAATTATGGAAAATTAATATAACACTTGGATCACAAGCAAATCTAAGAACTTGCTTTTTTAAAAGTGGTGGTGAGGGGGCAGGAGGAATGAAGGAAACCTTATCTCAGCACTGAGGAAATGCCAACCTTGGTTTAACAAATTTCATAGTTTTTAAGATAAAAGGAAATTCAGAAGGGATCGATATCAACTCCTCCATTTTACAGATGGCCTCAGACAAAGGCAAAAGGATGCATATCTAAAAATGACCAGAACTAGAACTTGAATCTGAGCCTTAGTCTAGTGTTCTTTAGTAGATGGGGACTATGACATAGGCATAGTATAGACATATCCCAAATGTTTACTAGTAAACCATTTTTAAAGTAAGGCTAATTTTTTTTTAATCATATATTCAAATCTAGTGGTTTGCCACATTTGAGATAAAGCAGCTAGCCCATGTTGAACACGGATAACTATTCTTTTTTTTAACTTAAATCTCAAACTTTAATTTTAGAAATCTAATATATGCTAAAATTTACTTTTGGTTCTAATGTATAATTGAGAAAATTTCAAATTAATATTACCTTTTGATGTTTTTTCTTTGAAGATGAAAACTTCAGGCTTTCTCCAGTGTCCCGTGGGGGATCTAATTTCTCACTCACTGTGTGCTGTTTAAATAAAATTAGTAAGTCACATGTTATAAACTTGACCTGCTATTTGCTCTTTGGAAATAACCTATTGAGTGCTTTCCAAACTGGTGCAAACAGATGGACTGTGGCAGAAATCAAGGAATTCAAATAAAGTTCCTCTAAAATCTAGTGTCTTATTTAAAGAACCCTGTGAATACCACTTTGTTATTCCTCTTATCCATGTGTATATTAGTGAATGTCTTCATTAGATTAGCACTAACTGGAGGAATATACTCTTTGCCTGCTGTGATTATCATGACTTAAAATCAAGTAAGTATATTAGAGATAGATTTTTTTTTTCTTAAAGCATCTTGTATATATGTTTAGAGGGTAGGTAGTTTTTGGCTAGGATTATTTTGAAGTTTTAAAAATAATTCAAGAATATAGCATTCTAGGAGTTTAATTTCTAGTAAATAATTATTCTATTAGAAAAGAAGTTAAACTTTATTAACATAAAGCTAAATAAGAAAAGAATTGCATATGAAAGTGATACTTTTCACATTGAGTTTGCAAAGTTTTTTTTAGTACATGAAATCACCCACATTGAAGCACATTAAGTGAATTCTTTAAAGGAATTTCATCTTTCGGTCACTCCTTTTCTTTGATAAGTGGTATACAGGGAAGTTGGGTTGCATTGTGCTAATGTTTTCATCACATTAGCCGGCTCTTTTAAGAAATTGCAGGGCTGTGAACAATGGTGTTGACATACAAGGAAATGGCTACCTAAGTGGCAGAAGCACAAGTCAGTACATGTTCCTGACTTGTTTTACTTTGCTATGTAGGTTTCTTTTTCCTCCTGAGTGAAGAGAACCAGTGCTTGCTAAATCTTATTTATATTAGGTACATATTGTATAGAACCTAACTTAACTGGAGATTTGTGTGATCAGACCTAAGAAGTAAATATAAAAAGCCTCAGAGTAGATATTATAAGTCAGAGTACTAAGATAATGCACAGATAACTTTTTATTGATGCTTCAAACACCTCAATCTCAACTTATTTAAAATTTTAAATTCAACATTTTCCCCTTCCTATGTTGGGTTGGCTAAAATGTTCGTTTGGGTTTTTTGGTAAGATTTTATGGAAAAAGTCGAAAGAGCTTTTTGGCCAATACATATTTTTCTCATAATCTCTTTCTCGGTTAACTGCGTCATTACCCAGCCAAATGGCTCTCCAACCTTGAATTTCTTATTGTCTTCTTATTGATCTTAAGCTGCCCACGCCTCTCGGTGATAATTAAGTAAAATTAAAAATTCTGAACACTCCCCACTTAAATGTTCCCCCACCCCCCAAAAAATCATTTTCAAGTATTTAGGTCTTTAAATACCTCCCACTTCTTTATCTTTGTGCAGCTTTCCCCATCTGCCCAAAGTATTTCTTCCTCATTCAACATTGCATTCTTCCTTCAAGGTCTAACTCTGATGGCAGCACCTTTTATGAGAGCCTTCCTTAGTTCTATACTTCAGAATCAGACATTTTAGGACTTCGTACTTCTAGAGCACTTATCAGAGTCTGTTTTTTTACTATAGATGTATCCTCAGTCTTTCTTCAACCAAATTCTGGCTTCCTTGTGATCAGGTACTACTACTTTTTTTTTTTTTTTTAACATCTTTATTGGGGTATAATTGCTTTACAATGGTGTGTTAGTTTCTGCTTTATAACAGAGTGAATCAGGTATACATATACATATGTTCCCATATCTCTTCCCTCTTGTGTCTCCCTCCCTCCTACCCTCCCTATCCCACCCCTCTAGGTGGTCAGGTACTACTTCTTATTCTTTGTACCTGCTAGCACAGTGAGTACTTGTACATAATAGGGTACAAGAAACACTGGAATTTGCTGAAACACCTCTTTGTTTCTTCACGTCTGAGGGCTGATATCATTAGTGATGTCTAAAATAATAGACATTTGGTCATTTGCAGTTTTCCCTGCATTATAAAGTCCTATTTCTACTTTCTGGCAGCTGTTTTGAGAGGATTTCTTTATTTGTATGATGTGGATCATAATGTACATTCATATCCTTTACCTGTGTTATATAACAAAAATTCAACCGAGTAAATTGTAAAGATCTAATTGGCTTTATTTGAACAATTCATGAATCGGACAGCATCCCATCTAACAAGTAGAGAGGAGCTCCAAAGGGTTATGGAAAGGGAAAGTTTTTGTTTTTGTTTTCCACATCTTTATTGGAGTATAATTGCTTTACAATGTTGTGTTAGTTTCTGCTGTACAGCAAAGTGAATCAGCTATATGTGTAAGGTCGGATCTTAACAAACGGCACCACGAAACAGAGGAAAGCTTCAAGTGAGCTTTATTAGGGAGCGCTCCCAGGCGAGGTTCACTGGTCCGAGAGAAAGGGGACCAGAGAAGTCGCACCCGGGCGAGGGTTGGGCAAGATTTTATAGCGGAAGAAGGGAAAGGGCTGTGGTGAATCTGGGAGGGCGCAGGGTATTCCTTATTTGGTGGTCTTTTCGGGTATCCTGGGGGACCGTTAGTCCCGCCCCTCGAAAGGCGGGAAGGCTGGGCTGGGTTCAAAGTCCCCAGGTCAGTTTCTGGAACTGGGTGGTCCGGAGAATTTCGGTCTGATGCAAACTGTGAATCTGATTGTGTTCCCCTGCCTCGGGCCAGTTGGCCTTACAATATGTATACATATATCCCCATATCTCTTCCCTCTTTCGTCTCCCTCCCACCCTCCCTGTCCCACCCCTCTAGGTTGTCACAAAGCATCGAGCTGATCTCCCTGTGCTATTCAGCAGCTTCCCTCTAGCCATCCATTTTACATTTGGTAGTGTATATATGTCAATGCTACTCTCTCACTTCGTCCCAGCTTCCCCTTCCCCCGCTGTGTCTGTCTGTGTCTTTACTCCTGCCCTGCCACTAGGTTCATCAGTACCGTTTTTTTTTAGATTTATGGAAAGTTTTTAAAGGCAAGACAAGGAAGTCATAAACAGAAGTTATTTCAGGCTTAAGTAACCTGCCATGGGGGATGGACAGGGTCTGTCTATGTGGCAGATTATCTCATCTTCCTTTTGGTGCTGACCAGAAAATTTCACTCTGACTGGTTAGGATTACGTTCCTGGAGAAGGCTGTAACTGCAGTTAGTTTAGGTGTTAAGTCTCCGTTTTAGCACAAGTGACTCCATTTGGTGCTTGTTGTTTCTTTCTTTTTTTTTTTTCAATAGTATGTAGTAGCAAGTGGCTTTTCAGTGTGGACAGTTCGGTTTCAAAAACTCTAAAACATGTTCTTTTTAAATGTGGTGGGAAAATCTTCATATTTGAAATTTTTAATGAGGCAAAATGTCATTTAGTAATATATTTGTTTAAGATGAGTTTTTTCTTGTGTGACATATAAACTGGCTCTTAGTAATATTTGAAAGGAGGGGCCCCAAACGTGTTTTTACTAATGACAGCCTCATTGGAATAAGAGTTTAAAGACTCAAACATAACTGCTTTGAAGAAAAATGTAAAGAAATTTAGATATGTGACATTTATGTTTAAAATTTAAATCAGTTTATAGTCAACTCATTGTTAATATATGAAGATATTTTACTAGTTTCAGGTGACTCCTTCATCCTTTGATTACTTTTACTATGTTTTAAAGAGACTAGCCTTTACAGTGTGTTTCTAAGTTTATATTTAATGTCCTGCAGCTTTTTTTTTATGATTTAGTGTCAGGACAAGAGACTCATAACACTTCATCAAAGTATACTTTGTTAAGCAAGAAAGATTTCATTTACTCATTGTAGAAAAGCCATACCATGAGGAAATATTAGAGCCTGTAGATAGATGAAATTATTTTTAAACATTTATTGGCTTTCTTTATTTGTCATTGGTATGAGGAAATGCAGCTGAGTATCTGATGCTAAGTAATAGAACTGGTAAATGGGTGTGGCTGTGTGCCAGTTACTCTTACACTATACAATGTCTCAGGTGCAGTTGTCGTCACTGAGGCTTTGGGTGGCAAGGAAGGGCCTTCCAGTGGTTTTTGTGGTGTATGGCATCTTTATTTTTCCTTAGTGGTGTTTTGTTCTTTTCTTTCTTGATGAAAAGCCATTAAATCTTAGTTTATTTTCTGTTGAGGCAAGCATTTGACAGGCATTTGAACTCCCTCAGCCTTCCAGAAGTGTTCACTTTGTTTTTTTGAGCTGTGACTATGGGCAACAAAATAACACAAAGTAAAGAACTACATTTCCTGGTATTGAGTATTTCATCAGATTTATTTGATACTTGGCCTTGAGATACCCATTTGAAATATTCAGATATCTAATTTTTTACTGATAAATCATATTTTCCATGGAATAAATAAATAACAAACCTTGTAAATTAGTTATTTGAAGTGTAACTAAAGAAGACAGATACATGGGGAATTATGTACCACTATGGGTTCAGTTATCTCCATTTCTGATCTTTTTAATTACCGAGAATCTCTTATACAAGACATAGGAGTAATATTTACAATATTTATGTAGCACCTACAAAGTGCTTTAATATACATGTTTTAACTATTCTTTAAAATACCCATGTGGAACACGTGTTCTTAACAAGGTTTTTACCAGAGGACACATTTAATCGTTTACCCAAGATAACAACACAGGCTTTTGGTGACAGTCTTATCTCACGCTCTTTCTATTAAATCCCAGTGTACTTTAAATACTCTTCGAATTGTTTTGATCAGAAAAAACTACAGTTTTGCTGCTTTTATTGTGTGTTTGTGTGTGTATGTTTAATTTCTGTACTTAGATTTCATCAATAACTTCCAACAAATTCAGAATATCAGGCCATGGTTTATTGAAAAGATAAATGGGTGTATTGGGCATATGTCTCAACTGGTTCCTGAACGTGTTTAACAGAGTTGGGGCCGTTGAACCAAAGTGACATTTCGTAAAACATGAGCTTCTTAAGAACCTCACTTGTATCACAGTTTTTTTGTTTTGGTTTGGTTTTTTTGCGGTACGCGGGCCTCTCACTGTTGTGGCCTCTCCCGTTGCGGAGCACAGGCTCCGGACGCGCAGGCTCAGCGGCCATGGCTCACGGGCCCAGCCGCTCCGTGGCATGTGGGATCCTCCCAGACCGGGGCACGAACCCGCGTCCCCTGCATCGGCAGGCGGACTCTCAACCACTGCGCCACCAGGGAAGCCCCAATGTATCACAGTTTTTAAAGTGTGGAGCAGACTAATCTGCTTAACACATTATTAACACATTGAGGTGGCTTTTTTTTTTTGTTTCCTTGATTTCCCTTGAGCAATCTACGTGTACTAAATTGTTCACAGGTATCAGAATTAACTGTTCTCTGAAATTGTTCCAAAGGTAACTCCCCACTGCCCAGAACTAACTTCTTATATGACAAGTAGCAGCCTAGCCAAATCCCCTTCATTCATAACTTTTCTTTCATCTCTTTTCCCTGGACTATGAAGCTAAGACTTTGACCTATTGGAAGAAACTTAAGCTCTAGAATAAGAAAGACTTGAGGTTTGACTTGGTCTGTCTTAAGTAGGTTATTGTTAGCGCACCAGTCATATCTTTGATCTGTATTAATTCATCCTTTTATTTAATAAATTCAAATCAAGCTGGCCCCTCTCCCCACCCCGCCCTGAAAAAAGACCTCCTAGCAGGAGGTGATAATCTACACAGAGATAAAAAGGATGAATAAAGGTTTGCCAGGGGAAGAAGAGGGAAAGGAGTGTAGTGGTGAGGACGTGAAGAATCTCTGAGAGCCTGATGGCAGGAGGGAGCATGGTGAATTACAGGGACAGAAAGATGTTTTGTTTGAACTATACAGTGTGAGGGAGCTGGAAAATCTTACGATGATACTGTAAAGGGTGGCAAGGGCCCGATCATATAGTAAGCCATATTGAGAATTTAGATTTTATTCTGAGACATGGGAAATTATTGAAAGTTTTTTGGAGGGGTTTTTGTTGTTGTTGTTCATTTGCTTTGTTATTAGGAGAGAAAAGAGCTTGTCTGGTTAGATTTGTTGGAGAACAATCCTGACAGCAGTTAACCATGTAGAGCTAACGTAAGCTAATATGATAAGTATGTGCTTCCAAGAAATCTGATCGTGCATCTCTGTCTCTGATCTTTATTCCATGATACCCTCTAGTTTCTTAACCACCCCTCCCTATTCACAGTTCATTTTGCATCATCTCATTTTCTTACTCAGCCTAGAGCCCTTGGACAGCTGTTTCAATAGTTCTTTTCTAAGATCTCTTGCATTTTTCAAAGACAAAGCAGGTGATAAAACACACTTGGTATACATATTAGCATTTTGGTATATTTATCTTTTTTGTTGTTTTTATACATAGTTCTATAACATGCATGTTTATATATCCTATAGTTTTTGCTTATCTTTCTAGTATATGCATTTTCCACTTTTCAAACTTAAAAAAAGCCTCTACATAAATATTCGTATTGGACATGTAATATTCTGGCCCATGGGTCATCACGTACTTGACCAGTTTCCTAATGGTAGATATTTAGCATTCTGTTTTTCTGGTATTTACCTAGAATTTACTAGGTTAAAGGTTAAAATATTTTAGGTTTTTGATCGTTGCTGTGTTGCCCTCCTGCGTTAATTGGTATATTAATTTAAAGATATGCAGATTATGACTTGTTGAATGAGGAGGCACAAGCCACCCACTCGGGGTTGGCAAGTAGCTCCCTCAATTTTCAGGAGAAGTGAAAACCCCTGGGGTCATTTTGATTGAAGGCTCAGTTTCAATACACTCAGAAAAAGGAAGTAAAGTCACAAGATTTATTATTTAGAGATCCCAGAAACGTCGCCGGGGGCTGGGGGGGTGCACAGTGAGCTGGGGGAAGAGCAGTCCTCTTCCCCAGTTCAAGAGATACAGTACAGGGTAGGAAGCACGTCTTGCAAGGTGGTTGGGATGACAGTCACTTAAATTTTTACAGGCTCGACTCTAAGTGCTTATTTTAAAAGGTGCCCCAGGAAAAGCAAAGTGGGAACTTCTGGTGGTAATCCTAATTTGAGTCCTTATCTAAATGTCCAGACTCTGGGTCTGTGTAGGGTTGTCATTCTGTAAAATGCTTAGGCAGCAACTCAGAATAGCTATTTTCTCATCGCAATTGCCAATTGCTGTCCCAAAGAATTGTACCAGTATGTGAATGTGACTATTTCCTAACGTCTTCCCCAGCATTGATTTTTTTTTTTTTTACTTTTTAAAAAATTGCTTGCTGTTTCAGTAATAAGCGTGGTATCACATTTTATTTTTATTTCTCAGTTATTATGTGGTTTGCCATATTCCCATATACTTATCAATCCCCATGCTTCCTATCTTTTAAACATTCTGTTTGTGTCCTTTACCCACTTATCCATTGGGAAATCTAAGTATTTTTCTTATCAATTTTATGAGCATTTGATTAACAATCTCCTTTACGTTTTTCTCTTTGAGTATTTGTTTGTGTGTGTGTGTGGTACGCGGGCCTCTCACTGCTGTGGCCTCTCCCGTTGCGGAGCACAGGCTCCGGACGCGCAGGCTCAGCGGCCATGGCTCACGGGCCCAGCCGCTCCGTGGCATGTGGGATCTTCCCGGACCGGGGCACGAACCCGTGTCCCCTGCATCGGCAGGTGGACTCTCAACCACTGCGCCACGAGGGAAGCCCTATGTCTGTTGTTTTTTATTCTGGAATAATGTTTAAAAGGTTGATGGTAATGGGCATTGTTGTTTTGATTCTGATTTTAATAGAAATATAATTTTTCACTTTTAAGCATGACATTTACAGTACATGGTATCATTCCTTATCTAGTTCTTACAATGTATTTCATAAGGAATAATCTTATAAAGGTTTTAAACTGACTTTTGTGTGACATTTTTGGTGTAAAGGAATTTGCTGTTGCTTCAGAACGTTGTTATGGAAGATCATTGAATAGCACATATTTGTCATCTTTTAAGTTAGGCATAGAAGACATTTTCTCATTCTGCTGTGATAAGAGAATGTTTCTCTGACTTTCTTCTGGGTCTCCGTCTCACTAACATCTGAACCTGAATCCTGGAGGGTGAAGGATCAGGGACTGAAGCAAAAAATACACTATTTCATTTTCTTGCTCTTAGAGTGTGGCGCTTGGGTGTTTACATATGTGGGAATTTCTCAAAGCATGGGTTTGGACACACACATATAATAATACTAACAGCAAAATTACTGTGTGTAGAATGTGGGGAGCCAAGACACTGTGATAAGACTGTATATGAATTATGCCATTTATTCCTCAGGAAAAAATACCCACTATGAATAAGTTCTGCCAGCCCATATGACTTAGGGCATTGGTAACTTGCCCAGGGTTGTGCAGTTGAGAAGCAGCAGAGACAGGATTTAGGCCTAGGACATTTGGCACCAGAGCACAATACCCTTCACCGCTATTTTATCCCTTATTGCATTTGCTTTTGTATTTGTGCTCTTATTTGAATTCTCTTGACTGGGGAGAAACAAAAGTTACTTGTAAAATGAAATCAAACCTTAGGTATGGATGGATGGATATATAACTTACGAGCTTGAGAGATAGACACTGAGGATAATACATTTTGAAATGTTTATGGAGCCCAATAATATGGTAGTTCTTGTTTGAGTGGCAAATACTATACTGTTCCCTCCACCATCAGTAATGATAAGAACACAATTTCCTTAGAAGGAAGTATGTAATTACTATAAGGCTAGATAATACTTCTTTCTGAGGACTTAAGAGTCTGTGTGGTTGACATATGTTGTAAATTTACTGATTTTTTTCTCTGCATTTTGCAGACACATCAGTAAGATTGGCATAATGTGTAGGTGCTGCTAATGCTATAATACAAAATTTCACTTTTTGGTCACTTTTCCTCATAGGATTTCTAAGACAGCATTGAATTTTTGGCACCCTCAGAGTGAAAGACAGTTACTTTTAAGAAACCTACTTTCTGTGCAATTCTGTGTGTGGATTTTTAAAACAAGATGCAAGTATGTGGTAGATTAGGAAATATCTAAGCAATTAGCCTCTACCATTGATGGTGAAGATACTAGATTGTTGATTGGGAGGGAGGAGAAACAGCTTGCCCATTTTCAAATCATTTAGGGACTATTTCATATAATTTCTTTTCTTCATGGTGAGATTCCCTCCTGACAATAGTGAGCCAGTTAGGTTTGCCAGGGCAGAAAAATGTTCAGGAGTCACTGTACTAAGTCAGTATAGGAGAGGAACTGCTTCATTGAAGCTTAAAAGTAATTTTTCCATAAGCCTGCCCCTTAAAGAAAGAAAAAAGAAAGAGCATATTAGAAGATTGTTACTTTTCTCTGTCTCTGAATAGAAATGCTTCCAAATGTGGAAAGAAATCTTAGTTTTAAAATTCCTTAGGAAGGAGCCCAAAAATTTCTATCTGTAGTCTTTTACCAACTCTAAGAATGCTTGAAATAGATTCTTCCTTATGTCTCACAAATTAAATTCCTCATTTGTGGCTCACCCATTTCAGTTATGCTGTCTTGCATTTTAATCTAGCTGTGTTGCTGGGCCTCTTTTTCTGACTCTTGGCTATTACTTATGTGTTTCTCTGATTCAAAAGATGGCTTACTTGTATATTTGTAGAAAATTCTGTTTTCTTCTAGTTGAAGTCCCAGTGCAGTTTGGAGTGTCAAGATCTGTCCCATGCCCAGCTGTATTCCTATTGTCTCTTTTATTGGGTTCATCACCTGGTCGTAGCACCAGATGAATCCCAGCCTTCTTTCCCTTTCTCCTTTCCTTTTCCTTCCCTTCCTTAGTACTGCCCATGTTTGTTAGACCCCCATGATTTTATCCTGGAACTAATCTTATTTTTAACTTAGGTAAGTCAGATTCTAACTTCCAATGTGCAAAAGATAAATTTCCCTCTCCTGCACATAGGATGCTTTTAATTTTTTAAATATTTTAACATGTCTTTAAGCTTGAAAGTTTTATTACATTTTTAATACTTCCCTTAAATACAAAAAACAACGCCATTAAACTTTACTTATTAAAATGCAAAGCCTAGTGTCTTCTAGCTTTTTGAAGAGCTTTTGTCCATTATATAATCTGTAAAGTAGCCAAGAGTTCCTCAGAAGCAGGACATCATTTAGATTTAAAACAATCATGGCTTGTGTGCAAAATAATGATGTGACATAACCATTCATAGGGAGGCAACCACAGTTTTACTTTATGTGGTGACAGAACTGTTGGATACCTCCAATATTACATTTGCCATAAAGACTTTACCAAGGTACCCTAGAACAAAAAAAGGTTAAGTCATTTTGATTCTACCAAGTAGATTAACTTGGTATGACTAGAAAGCCAGTGACACAGTTATGAGCATAGACCTTTTATTTTTTCCCAGATGTTTGACAGTGTAAACATACATAAAATACATATTAAAGTTGAGATGCTTTATATTTTGTGCAGTAAATTGAAGCCTTAAAAAGAAAACATTTCATTTAAAAAAAAGAAACTCATTAGTTTTACTTCATTAAGACAGTAAAGTAGCAGCAAGTACCGAGACATTGTGCACTTCTTCATTAGGACGAGTTGCTTCATTCACATCAGAGTCGGAAATGTGAGACTGGCTTTCTTGAATACATAATATAGCTTGAGTCACTGGTTAGATAGGGGCATATCTTCCCAACTATACATCAGGGAGGAGTTCTTTCATTAATTTCAGAAAATGCAGACCCTTAGCCAGCCAGCATGACCACAGCATTGAGCATTAAGAGAAACGAAGCATTTACTTTCCAAGCACTTGCCACAGAAGAAGGTAAGCGAGTCTGTACATTTGTGGTTGTCTCTTCCCTCCGTAAGTTAAGGGTTGTGCTTTGTTGAGGCATTTCAGAGAAATTATTTGGCATGCCACTAGTGATACTTAGGGTCATGGGTGTTGGGGATGGTTTTGTTGAGCTAGTGAGGCTTGTGTTTGTAACCATTCCATCTTGGAGGTGAATAGTTAGAGTTGCAGCTGCTGCTTCATGTGAATTGATCGTTTCTGTGGATGTATCTTCTGGATAGGGCACAAAAGCCTTGTCAGTGCTAGTAAAGGTGGTGTCTTTGCTTAGAGTGGCACCAAACGTTGTTTCCTTTGTTCGATATTGTTTGGGTATTTTGGTCACTTTGGATTGAGTTACCATACTCAGAGAGTTAATGGTGTCCACTGTCTGCATCCCACTTACAGTGAACAAGCTTGAGGTAAATCCAGAAGGTGTGGGATATGTGTTATGTTCCTTCAAAGGTGATATCTGGCTAGAACAGGGAGTCCCTATTACATGGGCTTTTGTTTCCATCATCCACTTAAGTAAGTAAGTAATGTTTTGTTTATGGTCACATGACCACCTGTTATTGTAAAGGGTTATCTCTTGCAACTGAAAGAGCTGGTCAAAAGCTTGATCTGGAATGAATGTGAACTTATTGTTGTGCAGGTAAAGATGTGTGAGATTTGTCAGGTTTATTAATGTTCCTGGAAGGATTTGTGTCAAGGAATTGTTAGACAGGTCCACAGTATGCAGTTTGGAGGGCATGTTGGTTGGAACTGTCCAGAGTTTGTTACTACTGAGGTTGAGAACCTCAAGACTTCTCAGTGTATTTTTAATGAGGACAACCTTTTCCAGCATATTCTTAGAAACATCCAGATATTTAAGGTTCCATTGATAAGCAGTATCAGATTTTTCAAGCAGTTTAATGTTGTTGTTAGCAGCAGACATGTTCCAGAGGGACCGAGGTAACTGAGCAGGCAAGCTTTCAAGCCTGTTGTTTGAAATGTCCAGGGTCCTCAGATTGGTGTACTGGGTTAACTGGTTATGCAGATCAGTAAAGTGGTTATAAGACAGATTTAAATGGATAATATTCTCTTGCAGTCCAGATGGTAATGTAGTCAAGTTTCTGCCTGAACAGTCCACATGCCTGTGCCTCTCGGTGCATATACATTGGAGAGGGCAAATGCATAAAATACCAGGTGTGAGAAACAGAAGGATGAACAGGCTGGGAGACATTTTCAATATCTGATATTCCATCAAAGCCTGGAAACAAACAGATACACCCTTCTTTTAATATGCAAATACAATTAGGCATCTGCATGGGTCAGTTAGCATTAGGCAAAATTTTCAATAAACCTCGTTGTTGTTGAGCTCTTTTATAATTGTTCCAGTGATTAAACTAACAAAGCTCCCCTTCATTTATAGTCCAAATGCTTAATCCTTCAATTGGGGCTATGTGATAGAGACTCTCTCCCCCTACTGTCTTCTGCATTTTCTCATTTATTTTCTCCCTTCTTTTACCATAGTCTTTCTTATTTATCTTCCCAGAATGTTGATATTATAAAATGGCATTCTCGGCAAATAAAGAGTCGGAATCTTAAGCTATTACTATTTCTGATAATATTCTTCCTTACTCAGATGGGAAAAAAATGGCTGTCGTGTCTGTTTTGGTTGTTTATTTTTATTTTTGGTTTTTGGTTTTTTTCAGATCTCTGCAGTAATAAAATAGTCAATGTGTATGTAGGATGAGATTTTATTTAGATATTAAGACAATACTTTGAAATGCATCTTTGTCTTTTCAGGATAAATATATCCTTGCAAAACATTTTAAGGCACTTGAAAAATCTGACCAACACCATACCTTTAAATCTCACATTTTATAAAGTGATTTCTTTTCAGTGCCGATTCTAAAGGAAAACAATGTGTATATTTACAAAGTGAATGAATATTAGAAAGAAATCCCTCAACTGACACTGCAGCAAATTTCTGGTGCATGCACTTGCTATTGAATATATATTCAATCCTAACGTTGAGTTTCTCTTAAGAAAAGGAAAAAGAAAAAAATTCCGAAGTCGATTTTTTACTGATTTAAATAACAGCTTACCATAGTGTTGTCTTCTACATCAGCATCTCATTTTCTCCGGGAAACTTAAGCTTAAAGGTCGCCTTGTTCTGGAAAGTAGGAACCGCTTCTGGCTGTGGGCTGTGCTTGCCTGCTCAGCTGCATTGTGTTGCTGTGAGCTGAAGCTCTGCAACCACCTGATCAGTACCACATAGGAGGACTGCAGAGCTGTCATTGGTGCTGACTCAAATTTATTGCAAGAGGTGCACACGCAACAGAATGGACCAAAAGAAATTTTTTTTTAATTTAGTGTTGAGTGTACCCATATATCTCAGATTTGCTGTAGGATGGAAAACCTCGTGCACATTAGACCTGGCCTTTACCCATTTCTGTGTATTTGAGCTTAGGCTCCACATTTTAACATTCACCTCGTGAAGAATCTGTGGTTCTTTTTATTGCGCCTACTGTTCATTCATTTTATACATTGAAAAATGTTGAAAATGAATTTGACCTTCCTTGTGGATGGTTTTCTAAGATATTAGTTTAACTATTTTTTAACTCTGCCTTTTTATTTTTTCTAAAATGGTACAATTGTCTTATCACTTTTTAAAATAACATATGACAATCTGTTTGGTTTTTTTATGTACCCCCCCCACCAAATATGGTGATTATTATATACAATCAGGTTTTCACATTTATCAACCACCTAACTGTTCATCTTTTGGAGAAGTACATAAGTACTTAAATATGATTATTTTGTTTTTATCTTTCTGATACAAAGGATTGTTTGACCCAGGCTATGCACAAACGAGGCTGCATTTTTTAATGAGCATCTAATTCTTTTAATTATCAGTTCATGTAGTAAAGTAAATGTATTTTATTTGATGTCTTTTGGGTTAAGGATTTTTTTCTTCATGAAATTACTTTGGTCAGTGGATATGAATATTGTTGTCTCCAGAGACATCTTTGGTACTATATGAATGACCATTTATTTGATTTTATGTTTTAAAAATAATAGCATAGCAGCTTCCCTGGTGGCGCAGTGGTTGAGAGTCTGCCTGCCAATGCAGGGTACACGGGTTTGTGACCCGGTCCGGGAAGATCCCACATGCCGCGGAGCGGCTGGGCCCGTGAGCCATGGCCGCTGAGCCTGCGCGTTGGAAGCCTGTGCTCCGCAACGGGAGAGGCCGCAATAGTGAGAGGCCCGCGTACCGCAAAAAAAAAAATAATAATAATAATAGCATAAATTTTAGTTGATTTCTTCAGAACGTTTCACATTTTATCTTACTGAGAAAACAATTTACATTGTTTTTAAATTACATGAAATAATGTAAAAGGGAAAACTTTCATTAGGGGCTTTATAAAATAAGACCAGATTTATGACAACTTCTGCTCCACTCTTTTTTTTTTTTTTGAGGTACGCAGCCTTCTCACTGTCGTGGCCTCTCCCTTTTGGATTTATTTCCATCTGATGGGTAATAGTATCTCAGTTCAATTTTAAATACATCTTGCTTATTATAAGAAAAGTTGTATGCTTTATATATGTTTTTAAGGATCATTTAAATTTTTCTTCTGTGACTATCTTTTATATGTTTTGCATGTTTTTTTCTAGTGTGTTGTGGGTATCCCCCCCGCCACAGTCTGTATTTAAGTTTTTTAAACTTTAGGGATATTAGCCCTTTGTCTTAAGTTGCACATTTTCCCCCCAGTTTGTCCTTTGTCTTTTGACAAAGGTATGTTTTTTTCTTTTTTAATAGTGTTTGTTTTACATTTAAAAGTTTTATGTAATTGGACTTCCTTTTTTTTTTAATTAATGCTTCTGGATTTTGAGTCTCAACTAGGAAGGTTTATCCCACTTTCAGATTATAAAGGAATTCACTCATATTTCTTCTATTTTTTATATAATTTCATGTTTTATATTTATATCTCTGATTTATTTGGTGTTTATTCTAATGTAGTATGAATCCAGTTTCATCTTTTTCAAGTACCTATCCAGTTGTCCCCATACTGATTTGAGATTTGAGTCTGTTTCTGGACTTTCCATTCTGTACCATTGATCTGTCTAATCATGTACTAATATCGCAGTGTTTTACTTATAGGTGCCCATATATTTTGCTACTTCACTTTTTGTTCAGAACTAGGTAATAACAACAATTAGAGTCACTCTCATCTAATTCATTGTGTTGCCCACCACCAACACCAAATGGAATACATGTGTGATAAATGTATGTTGCAATGTGTGAGGTAGGTGCTCTTTGGTCCTATGTTAGTGAAAAGAATGCTGAACCAGGAGTCGGGTAACAAACTCAGCTTTCACTACCACTTCTAAGCAAGTCACTTACTCTCTCTGGGCCTGTTTTCTCAGCATTTAACAAATAAAAGGAGCTGAACTAGATGGTCTTGAGGGTTGTTCTGAATCTGGTTAATGGGATCTGGTAGGAGCACCACTGCTGTGTAGTATGTAGTTCAGTCTACCTTTTATTCCCCTGTGCCTTGTCCTTTTGCCGTAGTCATGAAATAAACTTTCTCTTCTGAATCCTGCTTCTTTAGTCTTTTCTGTAGGTTTTTCTTTGTTCCAGCGTTTTCTTTTCTCCTGTGTTTCTTTAGCTTGCGTTTCTTTCTGCTGATTAGGCAAAGGATTGCCGCTGTTTGGCTGCTCAGCTTCCACTGACCTCAGTGGGGAAAATTGCATTCAGTAAATAGGAATTACTTTCCCCCGGCAGAGAATTTCTTAAAAAACAAAAAGCAGCTGCTGACAGGAGTCTTCTTCCGTTGTACAAAGAACAGAAGGAGAAAAGCTGCCTCTGTAGTGTTTGAAGAAATCAGACACGACTATGACCAGGTCATCAGCTCTTTGATTTGTCTATGAGGGTTGGTATTTCCCAATACTGCTCCTTCAAGAGGTCAGGAAAAGAACGTGATGAAAAAGAAGAGCAAAAGTATGGAAAGAGCCCGTTAGGTAACAATCCTATATGTAAAGCAAGAAAGGTTATGGTGATTTAAGGCATGTCAAAGTCTTGACCAAATATAAAAACTTTATACTTTATTTACCCTAACTAGAATACTTAAAATTCAAACGAATAAGCAGAAATTCTTAACCTCCTAATTGCTGCTAAATAAATTAACCTCAAAAATGGTAAGTTTGAAAAATACATGAAAGAACTTTTTAATGTGGAAGACAGAGGAAAACCAATGTAATATGACAATAAACATCATGCTTATTCAAGAAAAATAAGAAGTGCAAAGGAAGTGTGTCTGCAGATAAAAAGTTGTTTAAGAGTCAGTAAGGTACTCTTTAAAGGATTTAAAGAGAAACATTGTATATAAAATTTCGGTGTCCAAAAGCCTGCTAGTTTTTATTAAGGTGGAGCTTTATTGGTTTCTTGAACACCAGTGCTGCCAGTAAATACTATATTTTATTCTGAAAAATCCCAGAGCTATGAGAGGTTCTCCAAGGGTAGGTTACCACTATGGCCTCCGTCTTTCATTCTAAGTGACTGTCCCCCGAGTTCGGGTGGGGTAAGGCGGGAGAATGTGCGCTTTTGGGCAGAGGAGCACTTCTGCAGGCATGGGCTGGCATCTCCACAAGGATCAGCCAGTGGACTCTCTCTGTCTTAACTTTGACAAAGATTGGGCCCGCCCCTACTCTGATAACTCAGATTTATCACTTGTCAGGTAATGAATAAAAGATGAAATTCTGTGTAAGAAAGGTAGTTAAAAGAGTTTTTTAAAGTTGAGAACCATCTGTATTTTGATACAATCCTTTTTTTCTGAAAAAAGTCATCCGAATTTGGAATGAAGCCATAGAGGTTTGGTGTGTTTTGGGGGTTTTTTTTTGTTTGTTTTTCTTTTATAAGATTTCATTTTTGGGGGTGCTTGAGGCATATAAAGAAACTTTGGGAATTCCCTGGCAGTCCAATGGTTAGGACTCCACACTTTCACTGCTGAGGGCCCGGGTTCAATCCCTGGTCATGGAACTAAGATTCCGCAAGCTGTGCAGCACAGCCAAAAAAAAAGAAGAAGAAACTTTTTAAAGTGGTTAGTTCTAAAACTTCTGTTCCCCCAACAAGATAAGAAAAATGTCTACGTTTTATGGTATGTGCTCGTATTTTTTTCAGAGTAAATGTCCCCAACTCAGCCCCTCAATTTGATGCTTTAATATGTTTGTCTGACAGTTTCCAATGAGAGCTAAAAGGAAATTTATTCTCAAATAGACATGCATTTTAATCTCTCATCCCTACACACTTGGAATATTTATTTAATACCCGAGGTATTAATTTAAAACTTACAGTTTTGTTTAAAACTTGGAGTATATATTTAAATTCTCTCACACACACACTCCCTCAAACTTTGAAATGGAAAAATAAAATTTTATTTATTCAAGGTAACTTTATACACAGCTTTTCAGGAAAAAAAAATATCTATTGGGTAATAATAAGCATATGTAGATTGCTTGTTTCCAAAATGGCTAAGTTATTGATACACATACCATCCACATATGTAAAACGTACCGTACATTAAAGTTAGGGCCTATAGCCAGTAAATAGACCACTGTTATATAATTTTTTTTTTTAAAGTTCCACCTATGCACATAGACTTTGAGCAGATTTCAGGTAGTTCCTGAATAAAAATCAAAAGTGGCTACCAATTGCCATTTAATGTATTTCATCACATGAAGAAAAACAAAAGATTGGAGTCCTTTGAGAAGAATAGAAAATCAGCTAAAAAGCGAGTAGTAGTTATAACAGCTCTGCAGGTGGGGGTGGCAGGGATTCATTGAGATTTTGATCAAAGTCAGGAGGACTAGGGAACTGCTGACACTGGATCTCCTGGTTTTTCATAAAATCTCCTGGAGGCAGGGTCAAGTTAACTGAGTCAGGGGGAGGTGGAAATGACTGTTTGAACTCAGAATCATGATCTTCACAGACGTGATTGGGGCAGTCCAGAGGTGGTGGGAGATTGGTGGAATCATTTGGAAGAGGAGATACAGTTGTCACTGTGGGTCTGTCAGATTGGTTACTCGCCTGTCCTTCCAAATCAAGAGGGGGAGGAGGCGGTGGAGGCGGATCTGCATCATCTGAAGAGGAAACAGCAGTGCCAATTGTTGATCCGTCAGCACTGTCTTCTGATGTGCCATTTGCTTGATCTTTTATTTTCTCTGTTTTGGGAGTGTTAGAATCTTCAATGTTTTCATTTGATTCAAACAACTTAATTTCTAAGTCATCTGCTAAAAGTGTGCTTTTGCTTGGTTTCCAGGCCCTAAGTGAAACAATTGATGTACGTTTTGGAAACACTTCATTTTCTCTAATGTTATCCAGAAATACGTCAGGGGTTTCACCATCAGCAAATGGAGACCTACCTGCCCAATTTTGATCATGTAACACTGGTTTTCGCAAGCATTTCCGCAATACAATCATGATTATAGCTACCACCATAGCAGTCAGAACTAAACCAATTAATATGGCCACTGTTGAATTAGAATTGGTTTTCTGTGGGCTCTTGTTTCTAGTGGTAGTTTCTAGGTTGAATCCTGGTGTACTCCTAGGTGAACTTCTGACAGTTGGTGTTGGTTGTATGGATAGATTATGAGCAGTTGGTGGTATTGATTTTCTAGAGGAGGTGTGGATAGATGATGGTTGTTGAGTGGGAGTACAGACAGATGCTGGTGGTTGTCTGGTAGAAGAATGGGCAGGTGTTGATCGTTGTCTGGCAGAGGTGAACACAGGTAGTGCTGTCCCTTGGGAGGAGGTGTTGGCCATTGGTATTGGTTGTCTGGTGACATTATAGGCAAGTGGTTGTCCAGCAGAAGTATGTGTTGCTGGTTTCCCAGAGGACACATTGACAGCTGGTGTTGGTTGTCCAGCAGCAACTTCGGCAGTTGTTATTGGTTGTCCAGAAGAAAGGTTGTTGAATTGTGTTGGTTGACCCAAAGGATTCTCTGTTGTGCTTTGAGAATTAGCTGAGACGTATGACCTTGATGTTCTAAATATAGGAGACTGTGGTTGCTTCTCTGTTGTAGCTGCTTCTGTCTCTGAGAAACAAGTATCGTTCAGATGTCCACAAAACAAAATTATGGTGAAATATTTGGGATCCATTTCAGAATGTTTCCTCTTTACCAGTAGTTTTATAATAAAAGAAAGAAGGACAATTAGGTATCATTTACTATCTGGCATAAAGTAGGTAGGTATTTGATAAGTACTTATCTTTCCTAATTTAGACTTGATACACTATGGGCTAATGTGACCAACTCTTAAATATACTCTAATTTATCATATAACATTTGGAATTCATAGGCAGTGATCTCTCTTCTTTCATAAGATCTGTACTTGGCCCTGCTGCCCCTGTAGGTTTGCTACATTACAGTCCTTCATTTCACAGTCGTACGTCTCAAATGCATAGGCTCTATATGCTGGTACCATGTGCATGCTACTTTTTCCTCTGTTTACTGCTAGAAATGCTTTGATCCTGCTGCCTCGAAGGACACCAGTAACCGTCTATTACCTAATCCAGTGGTCTTTTCTTTCTCTTTTTCTCCTCTCTTGATGACATTTGACACTGTTGATTACTCCTTCACTGCTATTCGAGTAGCTCTTCGTAGTCATCTTTCTTTCATGCTCATCTCACTAGCTCCTGTCTTTCTCTTGCGTCCTAAATATGGTACTTGATAACTTGATATGTACTCTGTCCTCACTCTTAACTACTTTTCTTAATCCTGAATCTGTAAGGTTTCAGCTCTTACCTTTATGCTCTAACTCCCAAACCTGTATATCCAGCCTAAATTTCCTTAATTCTTGTTCCATCTGTGTGACTTCTTGGTGGACATTTCCATTATATATATCACTATCAGCAAATTGAACATATTAAAAGCAGAATTCATCTTCATCTCGATAGTGACTCCCGTCCTAAATTCTCTATTTTTGTTAATGGTACTACCTTTGTGAGTTTCTCACGCACAGAATCTATTGTATTAAATAATCTTTGCAGCAGCATCAGTGTCCAGCACAGTGTCTTTATATTAGGACCTCATATTTTTAAAGGATTCGATTCAACCCATCGTCCTAGGCTCAGAATCCTCAAGTGCTCTTTGAATCTGGCTGAGTAAGCAGTCTTGCTGCTGCCTTCACTTATTAATTGATGAACACCACCATTGTGTCAGGCCCTGTTCTGGTTTAGGAGATACCCCCGAAATTTTTTTTTAAGTTTCTATTGGTAGAAACAATAAATAAATAAATATAATTTGATAAGTTTTCTCACAAAGGTTTGCAGAAGATGCACAGAGGAACTAAGCTAGCCTGGGAGGGCTTCAGGGAAGGTTTCTCAGAGAAGTAAAACTTGAACTGAATCTTGAAAGGTCTGTAAGAATTAATTAAGCAAATAAAATATTCCAGCCAGGGGAACAACATAAAGGACCTAAGAAAAGAAGGCACGTCTATAAGTTTGTGGGATGTGGCAGATGCTAAAACTTGAAGAGTTTTAAGTTCCAGTTCTACTTCTACCACCTAACTACCTATCTAACCATGAGAACTAGTCACTTAATCTCTCCTGTTCTCAAACGCCTTATCTGTCAAGTGAGGATGCTTTTCAGCTCCGTGTGTAATATACTTGTTTTGCACATCATTAAACACAATGGTAACTATTTGGTTATTTCTTAACATTAGGGAAAGGAAAATCTCAGGGTTTTAGACCCTGGTCTGTATGATTTGAAACTATAGTTTTTCTCTGATTTTTAGGCAATCTGAGAGAGATTTGATGGTCTGTGCAAGATACAGTAATAGAAGAAGAACTCCCTCAAGTTTTGCAAATAGATTTTTCAGTATATTTGAGTAGTTTTCATTGCTTACTCCTCTGCCACTCGGTACACAGTAGAAAAAAAGACGTAATTTTTTTCTTTATTTTCTCTGTAATACTTAAAGCCTAAATTTTAAAGTATTTCTCCTTTAAGCCCCCTGCACGCTGCTGATGGATTAGTCTTCTTGCAAGCGTGTGTGATCGGGTCACTGTTCCCTTGCTCGACAGTTCCCCATTGCTGTCAAGATAAAAATTCTAAACTGAATTTTCTTCCACCTGGCTCAAGATTACCAGTCCAGATTCATATCTCATGACTGAAACTTCTCATTCCTTATCTTACATACTTCCTAAACACACACTTTTTTTTTTTTTTTTACTAAACAGACACTTTTCATTATGCTATTTTTCACCCTCTGAGAGTGTGTTCTTTCTTCCAAACCCAGCCTCTTCTTCCCCCTCTGGCTGCCTAACTGAACCTGTCCTCGTCTGTCAGACCTCAGCTTAAATTCCCTTCTTAGACCAAATTCTCTGTGACTGACCACAGCCCAAAGAGCTCAGCCATTCCCTGAATCCCCGAAGTTCTTGTTATCTTTATAGTTCCTTAGATAATTCTTCATGTATGTACCTCACTCACACTTCTTTTCTCTTAAATAATTGTGTTTTTTAAATTACTTTTCACATTTTCTTTTTATTATCCCCACCCCCTCAAACAAGATTTTAAAGAACCTTGAAGAAGGCAGAAAGAAACAAAGAAAATTCCTTATCTGGAACCTCCTATGTGTTGCACCGTCTCAGGTGTTTTCCATACTTCATTTCATTTAACCTTTAAATAACTCTGAGAAAGATGGAGTAATCCTTGATTTATAGATAAAGAGAGAAATTCAAATGCTTTAAGCAATTTGCCGAATGTTATGTCATTATTAGTGGCAGACTGGGAATTTATACCCAGGACCATCTGATTCCAAAGCATATGCTCTATTCTGCCACCCCCAAGCTGCCTCATGTCTTTATATTTTGATTCCTTTACAGCAGAGTGCTGCTGTATGTGTCAGCAGCTCAGTAAACGCTTAACCTATATTGGGCTTCTTGGTTCTTTTCCATGTCAGTTTTTCAGTTTATTAATACTTCTACCAGAATGTAAGCAGAGAAGGTAAAATCTGAGTTATTAAATTATGCTTTATATCAACTTTGCAAAAGGTTTAATAAGGAAAAAAATTGAAACTTTCGGCATAAATATGGGAATTTAAATCATCTCTAGTTGGTTATCATCCATGCAGTTCCTACCTCCTATTCTTACAGATTACCCCTTCCCCCAAAAAAGGCCTCATTGGAAAGTGTTATTCTTTAGAGTTTCACTTTAGTTTTCAAAAAATGCCATCCAAAGCAACAGAAAACATAGGCCATGAATGGTCTTCGCCAAAAAAGTGTTTCTTCTTTTGTGACTTTTCTTAAATTTTTTTTAAAACCCACACAGTTCCTTTTTTCAGTTAGCTGAAAAAGGCATTAAAGAAGGAAAGAACCCAAATAGGAATATAATTATCAGACCAGTTTAGTCTGTAAGATCAATTTTGATAGGTTCATAGCCTCTTTTGTCAATAGGAACGTCGTAGACCTTCAGTGTATGAGATTTGCCACTTGTCATTTAAGGGTTACAGCAATATTAAAACCAAATTCTATTTTTTACCTATCCTACTCCTTTCTCCAACTCCTCAGTTAGCTATCTAACCTCCTAGGGTCTGCTACGTCAGAATACTAGAATGTCTTAGAATTCTACTACAGCAATTCAGAATAGTCCAGAAAAAAGGAACAGGATTTTAAAAAAGAATAAATAGGGGGTATAATAGTGAAGAAACTGGCTTTTTTTTTCTAGTTCAGAGACAGTGAGGCCAGTGTTATTACCAATGCAGAAAGTTATTTAACATATGTATTTTAAATATATATATAAGCCATGTATACCTGAAATACCAACATTGCTTCTGCAGGGAAAGAGGGTAGAAAGAAAGAACCATATGGGGCAAGGGAGTAAAAAGGAGGAGAAAATATTGGATTAAATGAAATGAAAAAGGAATACAAAGAAATACAAAATAACACAAAGGAGAAAAATAAAGCAAAACTTAGAGTAAGCAGCAAATACATGGAAAAGGGGAAGGTAAATGGATTAGAGAAGGTATTGAAGAAAAGTTAATAAAAAAGCTGAAGAATAAATAGTGATTATGCATTTAGCAAGAAGTTAGGGTGGAAGGTTAAAGTGAACAAAATTAGACGTTGGGGGAGAAGATTGAAGTAGAAGAAAGAAGGAACCACAAAATGCTGCTCTCCGTCTTTGCGGATACAGGGAACCAGCAAAGAGGAATGATCTTCCCAAAATGGAGGATAGGACTTAAATCACCCACCTTCTCAAACTCACTTACCTTTCATTTCAGGCTCTCCTATCTGTTCTAAGTATCCTTAAGATTCCCCACCTCCCTTTTTTTCCTGGCACTACCCAGAAGCATACTTGTTAATTACTCTAAATAACCTATGCACAATCTATATAGCATTTTTCTAGAAATCCCTTAGTCTGCTGCTCAGGGAAACCCTGAATTTGTCTACTTTTACACGGCAGTATTTTGCTCATTATTTTAGTTTTGGACTTTGAGGTTTAAGTCTGTGATTTTGGTCTAGAACATTTTTTAAAAAGAAAAAAATCAGCTGTTTTAACTAAGCATTTTAAAGGCAGTTATAGTGAAGTAGGAGTCCCCATATATTAGACATGTTCTCATAGATATAATGCATAAGTACATAAAGGATTTAGCATTTAAAATTGATGCTAAGTTGGATATGATAAGAGAGATGTCGTTGTCTTTTAAGGGGAATCAAGGAGATTTGGATAGCATATCCTAGACAAGGCAAGTGTAGGTAGCAGTATCAAAAATATCATTTGAATTTCGGTTACTTTGATATAATGTTATAATAGATTAAAATATAGTGTACCTAAATTTTATTGTATCTCCAACTAGTAATGTTATAAAACCAGAGAAGGAAGAACACAGCAGTTCCATATCTTGAGGAAAGGCAGAAAGGGAAATTAACTTTGAACTATGATAGGAATTATTTGATGATTATTTTTTATCAATAGTAATAGCTACCATTTACTGAGTACATGCCAAATGTTCAGCACCATCCTATTTTAATGAGCAAGGTGATGTTATCATCATCTTACAGATAAAGCTGAGGCACAGAGAAGTTGGGTAACTTGCCAAAGTGTCACAGCTCTAAACAGTGGCAGAAACCAGTCAGTCCTGTACTAGAGCTCTTTCCTTCTGTTACATTCATAGTAAAATTATGAAATAGGAATGCTTTATGAGGGGAGGAGATGTGAGCTCTCTGGGAACAGATATGTTAGTAACTTTTGGAGTTAGTCTTGTATAAAAGGTTGGACAAGAACTACCAGGAAACCATTTTAGTCCTGTGACTATGAAAACAGCTCTGGGAGTTTTGAATGGTTAGCCTATAAGCTGTCATATTTGAGGTGATTTTTAAAGATTGGACATTGATAGGCATCAGATTTATATTTAACAATTTCAGACTTATTCAGAATTCATAATTTCCTTCTGAGTAGAATTATATAGGCATTAGTTGAAAAACACAAGCACTATTAAACTCTACATTTGAGACTGACCCTTTAAAAATATATAGACAGGACGTCCCTGGTGCAGTGGTTAAGAATCCGCCTGCCAGTGCAGGGGACACGGGTTTGAGCCCTGGTCCGGGAAGATGCCACATGCTGCGGAGCAGCTAAGCCCGTGCGCCGCAACTACTGAGCCTGCACTCTAGAGCCTGTGAGCCACAAATACTGAGCCCACATGCCACAAATACTGAGCCTGCGTGTCACAACTACTGAAGCCCACATGCCTAGAGCCTGTGCTCCGCAACAAGAGAAGCCACCGCAATGAGAAGTCCGAGCACTGCAACGAAGAGTAGCCCCTGCTCGCCACAACTAGAGAAAGCCTGCACGCAGCAACAAAGACCCAGTGCAGCCAAAAATTAATTAATTAATTAATTAATTTTAAAATATATGTATATATATAGACAAGTCTTGCCAAAAAAAAGAGATACAAATCTTTATTTTTTTAACTTCTGTAGTAGTTACTTAGAAGAAATCCAAAGTGGACTTATATGAGGGAAAGTCGTAAGTATTTAATGAAATGTTGAAATAGGATATCACCACCCACTTTATAACTGTTATATTACAAGTCTATGTAAACTCTTTGCAGTTTTTATTTTGGAGGATATTCACTTTGTAATTGTCCAGCTTACTTACAGAATAAGCATCTTTTCTCCATATTAACAACTTTCTATTCTGTGGGTATTTTTTTCTATATCTATTTTACACTGTTTACCAAAGACTCAGATTATAATACATGACATAAATATGTAGATGATATGAGTATATATATACACATTTTATCATAGCAGTTTTCTCTTAGTTGTAAAAATGAAGGATAATATTTTCATGTCATCATTATTACTTAAATTTAAAATTCTATTTGTGTGAAAAATAAAGCATATATGATGATAATTGAATATCTCATCTAATCACCTTTGGGTTTTTTTTTTTTAATTAGGCGAAGGTGACCATTCTTACCATGGAAACTAAAGGGGTTTAAAAAGTAAAACTAATTTAGGTCTGTGGATTATGCTTATATACAGGAGAATTTTATAGACAGCAAATCAGAACTTTTAGCAATTGGTATTTTGGGGTTGTAAATTCAGTCATATCCCCATGAATTCTAGTTTTATTTCCAACCCTTAGCGTTTTCTGTCGTGGCTATAGATTTATTTCTTTTAATTACAGAGCTAAGGTCAACAAACATAGTGAATCAATAAACTTTAAAGGGTTAACATTATAGAAACCTAGGTGAAAATTTTTTTTTCAACACTGAATTTTTAAAATTCCATGCAACAAAACCACAATACCTGTTATAGACATCTTTAGACTCTCAGACTTTAAGTTTAAAATAATAATGAAATTTTAGTTTTAAAAATAAATTCTGTATAAAGCAAAGATCAAACCAGATTACCAGTGTGAAAATTGTCTTACCTCAGCTGTTAACTTGTTTTGCAGAATGCTGAATTCTTGTTCTAACTGGACATTTTGGTCATTTGGCTAAGAAAGCAAAAGGGGTGGTTCAGTTCAGATTAAAAATGGTCCTTTAGCAAACTGAAATGGTTTCTGTAGAAAAAGAGGAAGTTTATCAATAGTTGGTTCCGGAAGTGCAGTAAGCCACAAAATGACTAAGAAATGTACTACTTTAACAGAATTTATTTTGAAACAATTTGGAGCTACATGATTTGAGTGCTTTTAATTAACATTTAGAGGTAAACATTTGAGACTCTCTAGTAATGTGATTATATAATTTAAAATAGAACCTTGGAGAGAAAATTATATGTTGTAAGGAAAAACTGCCAGTCAGGTTATTACCCATAGTGAGATTTCTTTTCATAACAAGTGAATGATGTATCCTGTTTTCTTGTATGACCTTAGGCAAGTCGCTGCACTTCTGAGTCACCATTTCCTCCTCCGGAGGAGTATTTCTATTATTGAGTTTTGTGAGGATTAAGTAAGATAACATAACATGTGTAAATGCCTTACACACAGTAGATACCCAGTAAATGTTAATGTTATTTCCTCATACATAATTTAGGCTAAGCCCAGGTAAAAGTGTGATTAATTTTTGACCAAATACTTTCCTAAATGATTTTTGAGTTCAAGTCCACAGCTCTTTGGTTACCGACAAAGTAAGTGTCGGTGCAAAGTAAAATAAATTGGGAATCATTTTTTAAATAAGTTAACTAATAAGCAAAGTATGTTGAGAAGAGTATGAGTCAGTCTGAATACAGATTTCTTTGGGCATGTCACCTTCTAGCCTCTTTCCTCATCTGAAAAATGGAGATCATAATTCTTAATTTATAAATGTATTATGGAATTAGATAAGTGTAAAGTGCCTAGCATAGCACCTATTATAGTAGATACAGTAAGCATTAAACCATGCCCCGCTTTCCCCTGGTCACTGCAGAGGAACACAGATTGTTAAGACCTCGTTCTTGACTTCAAGGCACTTAAAACTTGGTACAAAAAGAATAATTTTTTTTAAATATGCTATAAACTTATTTTATGTAATATAATTTGCTATATATATAGTATACAATATGCTATAAACTTTTTAAATATGGTATAAACTTTTGTTTCACTATTTTTAAATCCCTGGATTAATAAGCATGTGGACCATAGCACCCCAAGGGTAGAAAACAAAAGTGTCTTAGTTCAAAGATAACTTTTAAATTTTGAATTCAAAACATATCTTAACCTATCATCTTTAAACACTGGTCAAGTTGGGAAAGGAGCCACTTTTCATGAGCTACCATTGGATACTGTCAATCTGAGTATCTGTGTTTAATAGCCAAGATAGTGAGTGATGAATTTTAAATATTCCTGCAATAGCTTTCTGTTTTGTGAGAAAATGTATGTTGAATAGGAAAGTAGTTGTCTAGTTAATTTCTTCTTTTTAAAAAGGCACTAATTTGTTTCAGTTTACTGACAAGTATTTATATATGACACTTGATTCAAGGACTGCTTTGTGTTGTCACTGTTTGTTCTAGTACACAATCTCAGATTTTTTATTTGCACAGAATGGGAGCTCTGCCCAACCAGTGTCCTTTCAAGTCTGATCCTTTTTACCCCTCAAAAGATAACCTGATGTACCACAATCGGCATGAGTATTCTCTTGCTTTCCTTTTTCCTTTGTTGATGTTTACCTTTTTCTGAAATAATGTGGTTATGATTTGTTATTTAGGAAATGGATTTTTTATAAATTGGTAATAAATTGATAATAAAATTGATGCTTTTTTCCCCCCCTCTCATTTTAAGAGGTAACCTTAAAAAAAATTTAACCTAGATCTTTGGAGCTGTGGAAATTTTAAGAATTGAATTTGATGACCAAGAGCAGTGACCTAGGGAATTATGCAAAAATTATCAATGCCTGGAGCTCGAGCTCACCCCATTCTAATTAAATCAGAAGGAAGGGGTGTGACTTAGGCACTGGTGAGTTAAATTCTTCAGGTGATTCTGATTTGCAGTCGGGATGAGAATCACTAACCTAGAAGGGAGGGTAAGATGGTGGTAATACTTGGAAAAAATATATAAAATCTTTTCTTAAATGTCTAGCATATTGCCCAAAATAAATGCTCAGTAAGGGATGAGATTTTTTAAATGTGGTCTGATCTTTAATTAAGTATGCCCTGTGTCAGTTTCAATGGACATTTGGAAAGTCTCTCAAAACAATTTTTGTAATATATTGAATTGATGACGGAAGTCTTGACCTAAATGTAAGTCATTATTTTACTTGAACCCAGTTTCTTTAAAGGTTAAAGAATTACCTGAAGTATCCTGTTTTCCAAATTAGAATAAACACACACACACACACACACACACACGTCTTTCCTTTGCTTATGTCATATTGGATAATAAATAAAATTGGTCATTTATTAGTCCACTTGGCATTCTCAAAGTCCAAAAAATAATCAGCCTTTGGATATTTGCTATAAATAATCCAATAAGCAATATTTATGGAGTAGAGTTATGTTACACTTAAACAGTAAGATACACTTTACATTTACACTCAGCCTTCTGTTGTGGCTATAAATCTCATCTGTTTCAGTTGATCTATTTCTTATTGATCTTGACAGTGTATTCTCTAAAATAATAAAGTGAATGAAAATGTACGTAGTCACTTTTATTCTAACAAGTCTTAATTTATTATACAAAATTTAAAGTTTTAATTAAATATTTAGAGTAGAAAACCACTTTCTTATGTGTGCCATATATAAAGATGAAAACATCTAGCATAACATTAGCTGTGTTGATAGATGAGCTGGTATGGATTCTGTCACATTCAGCAAAGAAAGTACCACGTAACTACAGTTCAACTCTATGCATTAAGAATGTGACTTCTGTTAGATGTTAAAGCATATACTTGCCTCTAACGACACACTAAAACTCTTCAAATTTAATAACATTCGGACAAAGATCATTTAACTACTCTTGCTGAACAGGAAATATTTAATTGTCCCTTTCTACCTGTATTAGTCAGTTCCTTCAGCTTGTCTTTAAAACCTTCCTCAGATGCTTGGTGGTTTTATTTTTGCTTTTTAAAATAGTGTCAGACACAGTTTA
This sequence comes from Aethalodelphis obliquidens, assembly GCF_003676395.1. Taxonomy (NCBI): domain Eukaryota; kingdom Metazoa; phylum Chordata; class Mammalia; order Artiodactyla; family Delphinidae; genus Aethalodelphis; species Aethalodelphis obliquidens. Next base: position 2,556,383 of record NW_020837982.1, on the reverse strand, counting down.
AGTAATTAAGTAAGCAGGCATACTTCTCCCCTTCTCACCTGCTTGATTCTAAATTGCACAGCCTGCCATGTTAAATTTTAGACCATCAGAACAACACCTTGGCATTAAATATCAAACTGACTTCATTTTTACTCCAGAAACTTTCTCATTGCTACTTTGCATTTTTCTTCACTAAAGCATATGTTAGTTGGTGAGTTTTTCAGTTCCTTCTTCATCTTTTCTTTCCCTTGTAGCTGTGAGCACTCCAGTAGATTGCATCATTAGGTTAGGCCCTGTGAGCTGTTTTGCTCTTTTCCAAGTGTCTGATTCAGCAGGCCATAGACCACTGCTTGCCAGAAAATCGCCATTGCTTCTAGGCTGACGCTTGCCTACTTGTTTTGATCGTCTGAGAGATGAGACTTTGTTTGCCAGAACCACAGTTGATAGAAATAAAATTGTACAGATAAGAAAAAGCACCACAATTATAATTAAGCAAACTAGCATAGCCATTTTGTTGTTGGTTTCCTCGCAGACACCTTTTTTGAAAATTTCGCTGTGACTTTTGCTTGTGTTTTCAACGCTATGTACTGCTGGAGAACTGTTCCTGACAACGGAAGATATATAAAGCTCCAGTTCAGATTTAGGAGTTAAAGATGCCATGTGAGATGATGTTGCTATTTCAGGCATTTTTGTAGAAATAACTTTTTTATCTACTTCAGGAGTTGTAGGGTTTGTGTTAATGTTTTCATTTTGGCTTCTGCCCATCTTATTTTGAATATCTGGATCCAAGACAGTAGTATTATTAGCCCACAGATGGGTATAGTTTGCTTTTGTTCCAGGAGACAAAGAAAAAACTGTTGTCATCAGAAAGGCAAGATGCAGGTAATGTCCTGTGTGTTCCATGTCCGTGAGTATACTGGTAATCTGTTGGGATAGCAAGAAAATTTGTTAACTTGTGAAAGAATAACGGTTCCTCGTTTCGGTAATTGTAGTTAAAAGATAGACAGCTGATAATGTTATAAATTAGCTGCAAGCTCATGCCTAACATTTGCTATCCTGTTTGAATTCCTTCTGAACTGATTTTTTTTTTTCTGTTAGGCTACATATAAAGAAACAATTTAATTTCTATTAATTGTTTAAATGCTAAAAGGTAGCATTACAGATATCTACTAATCATTGTAAACTGAATACCGTGGTTTTATAGTTTTCTCCCTCTTAAGCATGCTAGACTTCAGCTTTGAGTCAGATACTTCGGCTTTTACTTTTTTGATTCCTCCTTTTTTTTTTCCTGACCATTTAAGGAAACTCCTTGTAGAAACTCCCCATCCTCCAACAAATGAGTCACCAGTCTTTATAGTAAAGGAGAAATGGGACATTTTGCTTCATGTATGAAAAGAAAATGCAAATGGCTTTGTGGTGATGGGAGGGGGGGCAGTTCAGGAATGGGGAAGTGTGGTAGCAACCAAAAGAAAACGGACTTCAAGTAGGAATTCAAGATGTTGTTTTTTCTTCTTGGGTGTTTATCTTGAAGCTTAGGATAAAGCTGGTACTTAGAAATATATTCCTAGTAGTTGTGAAAGCAGTTTTATGGTGGTGGGTCTCCCTTCACCTCTATATCCCCCGACTTATTGTGGCTTTCTGAAAGCAAAGGCATGCGACTTTTCTCATCCTAAACATTTGGCATTAACAGAGAAAAAGAGGCAAGTTTCTTTTGAATAATCGCAAAAGTTCAACAAAAATTATTGACTTTTTTCATTATTGTTTATGCTTAGAATTTTTCTGTGAATATTTTGACATAATTTTTAAAAATAAATTATACAATAAAATATTTAATAGAAATAAATACAACATCAAGATCAAGGGGATTTTAACTCAATTGGGAAGTCAAGGCAGATCATGAGTCTCAACCTATAAAGGAAAAAGTGGAATTTCAGTTTTGGCTCTGAGCTCTCTGGAAGCCAGTCCACAAAGGGGACAAAGTCTGATCCTGATTTTCATTATTCACTGTAAGACTGAAGATTTAAATACAACTAGCATATCTGTTCCAGGTACTGGTAAACAAGCAGGAAAGATTTATTACCATTATTGAGCTCTCTCTCAAAATAGTATTCCAGTCTGAGCCACTTTTGTAAGAGTATTTTTATTGTTAGCATTTATATGAATAGGGAAGTAGAAGCAAAAACTAGATTATTCTCCTGAGATGTACTAAATAAAATTGCCTAAGAACTTTATTTTATATAAGTTCTTCTCAAAAAATGTACATGGGAGTTTGTTGTTGTTGGTTTTTTTAATGCAGATTTATTCCATAGGTCTAAGAGGGACCTAAGATTTCTAACCCACACTCAGGTGACACAGATACTGCTGCTACTCATGCTGCTTCTTCTTCTTCTTCTCAAAAAATGTACATGTACATTTTTTTTTATTGAAGTATAGTTGACTTAAGAATAACAAATGTGAAATATTGTTATACAAACAAAATTAGCATATAGTAAACAATGCTAACTGGAAACTAACTTCTGAAGTAATATTTTCTGTTGATAATAGGGAGGGAAAGAAACCTTTCTTATGTGTTCTAGAAGTAAGATTACTTTTTGGATTATGATCTTTAATAGACAGTTAAAGATATTGTGCACTGACTTCTATCTAGTAGTGTCCAGCTTCAGTTTTTAAGTTGAATGACATAAATCTTTGGCTACTTTATGATTCTTCCACAAAGAGAAATACTTTAAATTGGGTTCGCAAGTAATTTCCATCCTTTTAAACTAGACTGGACTTCTGCCTTAGATGCTAAAATGATTTAAAGCGGGTTATTATTCTTGTCACATTAGTTCATTAACAACGTAATATGCATCATAGTTTTCGTACACATTTTAACAGTGCTCACCATGGGATAGATAATAGGCCCGCTGTTGATTGTCTTCAGCCAGATGTACTGTCATCTCCAAATAAACAAACTGTTAACAAAATGAGACTTTCTCTTACCCTTACAAATGCCTAAGAATAGAGAGCTGTCTCTACATCCCAGATTTATGCAGTGGAGGCCAGGTTGTTATCAAAAGTTTTCTTTATCTCTGGTCATTTTCAATAAAATTTATAATGCCTAAGCATTAGTAATGAGAAATTTATTTTTTAAACTTATTTTAATAACAAATAAAACTGTGCAATTCACTCTGGAGTCTAAGCTTAGATCCTTCTTAATCCTAATTTAAAGCTCTATGTTGATGGTAAATCTTTCCATTTCTTACTTAAATTTTACTTAATAGGAGAGAAAAAAAGAGCATACGTTTTCCATTACTAAATCTACTTTGTTAGTAAGATACTTAAGTACTGCTTGAAAGCACTTCCTCAAACACTAATCTGTATGAAGTTATAAGTGAAAAGGCATAAGAAAAGCCATATATATGACCTACCTTACAAAATGCTTGGTCAAAATCTTATTATAACCTGATTTTAATAAGCCACTTCTTTTCTTGTCTTGAAGCACAGCTTCCAAGTAATTTAAGGCAGAATAGACTTGAAGAATCTGAGCCTAAAAGTAAATCTGCAGTAAAAAAGGATATGTACAGCTAGCTTTCCACTAACCACAGATGACACATTTCCTTTCCACTGCAACTAAAGCACATGTCACAGGGGAAAAAAACTCCAACTTGTCTAGTTGGCCACTGGCATAACAGGAGGCTTTGTAGAACAAGTCCCCGCCTCCAGGGCAGGGAGGGTTTTCTGCTTAATGCCTTTTGACCTTACATTTATTATGTATGCCTGCTGTATGCTCTTGAATGATACGTTAGTATCATTAAAATGAAGAGAGAATAGCATTTTCCCTGAGATTGAGCATTAAAATCATCTCTAAAAATTGTATTTGTATACCACAGACTGATTTGATAACCTGAGTTTGGAGACCCGGGGTATTGGTCAGATAATAGAAACAGTAATGTATATAACCAACATCTCAAAGTGTGGAACTGCAACAATAATTTAGAGAGAATATCTGATACACTTAGATTATAAGGGACAGAAGATGCTTTTGTGTGGTTTAGTGTATATACACACACACACACACACTCCCCTAGAATGTCCTGTCATCACTTCATATTCAGTCTAAAATGGACTTCATTTTTCCCCCTAAGTGGCTGCCCCTCATGATCTCTGTTTTTGTTCATGGTAGCAACATTCTTTGTAATGACAGAGCCTTGGTATACAGCAAGTCCTTTTAATTCAAGTCCTTTCTTTCAGCGCTGATCAGACCTTGGATCATGTCGGTCCTTTCTTCATATTTCTGAGTCAGTTTCTTCTTTCATTGTCACTTATTTTCACCGTAACCCTAGTATTTTAGATGCTTATTAAACCATACCTAGACTACTACAACATCTTTTTTTACTAGCCCCGACTCCTTCATATATGTTGTATATATCACTTTCTGTGATCATAACACCCCTTTCTTTTAAAAAATGTGGTTGAATAACTCCCTAACACCTACAGCAGCAATTCAGAAATGTTTGTGCACATAAATATCAGATGAGAAGATTGTTTCAAAACAATGAAAATTCCCAGGCTTCACTGCATAAATTCGTATATAGTAGGTCTGGGCTGGGACAGGAAACTGCATTTTTATCAAGCACCACAGTTGATTCTGATGCTGGTGCTTCACAGAACATCCTCTGAGAAATGCCAGGCTCCTAGGAGAAAACCTGAGCCCCTTAGTTGAACAGTTCTGGTCCATTCACAATTTAGCTATTCTGTATTTTTCCATCTTTATCTCTTAAAACTTCTCTACGTGAATCTTCCATTCTAGCTAAACTAGCTGATGCTTACCTCAACACATCTGGTCACCTATTTTTCTCCTTTCCCTCTCTCCATGAGGCCTGCCCATCCCTCTTCCTGTTGAGTTTGAAATTCCTCCTGCCCGCTTCAGCATCTTTTATGTAGTTTTCACTGGTTACCCAGTTTGTGTTGATTTCTCCACTCCTTTGAACTTAACAAAAGTATTTTTTTCTGCAATTTCTTTGACAAGTGATTACATACTACCTCATATCTTTTCTTTGTTCTTGAAATATTTTTCTTTTATTTTAAAATCATTTGACTTGTCATAGTTTTGTCTTATTTTCTCCCAGTAAGACTTAAAACTCTTAGGAAAGGATGTTTATCTTAGCCTACTTCGTAGTACCACCTGAGTCATCAAGTATAGAACACTGGTGGTTTTGATTTGAAATTCCCGTACTGTAATTTGTGGGCTTTCTGATGGTCCTTATTTTGCCTCCTCACGTTGATTAGCATTCTTTTGAGTGTAAGCAACATATGACCTAATACAGCTTAATCAAAAAGTGGAATTTATTGGCTCACACAACTGAGTAGCACAGGGATAAATGTGATCCCAGGAGAGGGGCTTTATCTAGGACTCAGATGAAATGGCCAGGGCCCCAGTTTCGCTCTTCATTTCTCTGCTCCATTTCTTCAGTTTTTAGACAGGCTCTTCCTTCATATCTCAAGATATGAGCTAACAGCTGCCAGAGCTATATGGTCCCTCATTTATAAACATCAGGAAAGAAAAAGTTCTCGATTCCCAACGGTTTAAGCTGAAGTCTTTGAATTGGGCCTCTTTGGCCCTGGTTGTTCTGCTTTGAGTCATGTGATCATTGTTGAACCATCCTCTCTGGTCACGGTGGGATAGAGGAATTGACTATAAGTCATTCAGTTTACTCCAGGACTCCAAGTAGGTCATTCCCACCCAGACTGTTCACCTGGGAACTTGGATGGGCCTAGAAGCAACCAACCAAAGTCCATTGACTTCCTCCTTGCTTGACTATGGTGGGCAGGTTTGTGGTTGTTATTGTTGCTCAAAGTTACTGATCTGGGGATTTGTCTCTTCCATTTTACTTCAGCCTTACTTCTCAGTGTCTGAAGAACAAGTGATTTAAAAAATGGATTCAGACTTTGTGTAATTGTTTAATATTATAGTTAGTTTTCTCTAGAAAACTAGTCAGAATATAAGGGAATAAAGTAGATTAGTAGCATCTGTATATCCATTCAGAACTTTGTTAATGATCTGTGTACTTTTTTTCATCTTCCTTAGGTTCAAAACTGGTCAAATCAATGGCGATTTGCTGATATACCACGTCTTACTTACTTTAAAGCCATATTATGCAAAGCCATATGAAATTGTAGTGGACCTTACCCATACTGGGCCTAGCAATCGCTTTAAAACAGACTTTCTCTCCAAGTGGTTTGTTGTTTTTCCTGGCTTTGCTTATGATAATGTCTCTGCAGTCTATATCTATAACTGTAACTCCTGGGTCAGGGAATACACCAAGTATCACGAGCGGCTGCTGACTGGCCTCAAAGGCAGCAAAAGACTCATTTTCATAGACTGTCCTGGGAAACTGGCCGAGCACATTGAGCATGAACAACAGAAACTACCTGCTGCCACCTTGGCTTTAGAAGAGGACCTGAAGGTATTCCACAATGCTCTCAAGCTAGCTCACAAAGACACCAAGGTTTCTATTAAAGTAAGTTTCACTCCCTGTTAGGTAAGTGATTCATTGCCTTTCTTGACTAACCTGACTATATACTGGACTCCCCAGGGTCCCGGTAGTAATGTATCAAACGTAAAGTCCAGATGGAGGAAAACCAAGCTTTCTGTATCTTCATGGAGGTCCTGCAGAAAACTGGAGAGGTGTACCCTTAATAATATTCCAGGTTGGACTGGAGGCAGGAAAGTGTTGTAGAATGGGCAGTTTGCTGTGTATGCGTCTTACAGTAGGAATATGTGAACAGTGGAAAATTACCTATTGAGAGTTCTTCTGATTATTACATGCTTTTTGCAGAGTAAGGAAGGTGAACCTTCAAGATAAAACCTGTAATTATCCATAGGATTCTTGACCTTTTAAAAAATAACTTTTTTCTGCTGTTTTCAGTCACTTTTGACAGCATTTATGACAATAATTATTGAACCTATTTGAATACATAATGGTGGTAACTCTTCTTTAAATGGTTAACATGGTATTTTGTTTGGTTGGTTTTCGAAACCTCTCAGAATTCTACGTAATGAAATTTAATTCTTTTCCGCTCTACCCTCTTGCTACCATTTTTCAGGTTGGTTCTACTGCTGTTCAAGTAACCTCAGCAGAGCGAACAAAAGTCCTGGGGCAGTCAGTCTTTCTAAATGATATCTATTATGCTTCGGAAATTGAAGAGATCTGCCTAGTGGATGAGAACCAGTTCACCTTAACTATTGCAAACCAGGGCACACCACTGACCTTCATGCACCAAGAGTGTGAAGCCATTGTTCAGTCTATCATTCACATCCGGACACGTTGGGAGCTGTCGCAGCCCGACTCCATCCCCCAGCACACCAAGATTCGCCCAAAAGATGTCCCTGGGACACTGCTCAATATCGCGTTACTTAATTTAGGCAGTTCAGACCCTAGTTTACGGTAGGTTTATAAAAAACTCATTTCAATCTGATTCAAGGTTTGTTGGTTTTAAAATGAGACCAATTAATAAACTTTCAAAGCAGCTTCTACCTTAATACTGTAAATTGGCAGGTATTCTATATTGGTTAACCAGTATGACCTCATCCAGTTCGCATGAACTGTGGAATTGTGAATAGGGTGATTCACACTAAACCAATGTATGTTCTTTCAACTTGCAGCTGAAACATACAGCATAGCAGTTTTGGTGGGGGGTTTTCTGTTCGTTTGGTTTTTTTTTAAAAAAAAAGTCTTTTTTTTTTCCCTAAAAGTCTATTTCTAAATTAAGTTTCTCCTTTTCTGAGTTCTCTAAATTTTTCCCATGTTCAAAAGTACATCACTTTAAAAAAAAAAAAAAAAAAGTACATCACTATTAAGTTTCCTCGCAGTCAAATTAGATTATCATTGTTTGAAAAGGAGGGCTTATAACTTTAGCATTTTAACTGAAAGAAAAAAAAAAAAAGAAAAGAAAAGGAGGGCTTAATGTTCAGTAACTCAGTAACGTAGCATAGTTTCCACCTGTGTAACTTTAACAAAATTCTTGAAAGAAAGCTTAAGACAAATACAGATGTCAGATGAGCAGAGTATAATTGGTTCTGGTTAGGCTTAGTAATCAAAACATGAATGAGGAAAGGGCAGGGCCTGTGGAGTCAGTAGATTAGGTTTAAATCTAGATCTGCTTCTCTGTATGACTTTGGGCAAGGTACTGAAGTTCTCTGAGCTCTAGTTGCCTCATTTTTAAAATAAAGGTAACGTTGCCTTCCTCATAAACCTACAAAAGTTTAATAAATGTGTGGTAGTATAGTATAGCATCTAGCAGATAGTTCGTGCTTAGCAAATATTATTTCCTCCCAACTTGCACCCACCCTTTCCTCTCTCTGCCATCGTCTCTTTGCACCACTTCCCTCTTCTGCCCCTCTCTTTTTCATGTTAAGATAATTTTTTGTTCCAGGTACCTTGGGACTGTCAAGTTTTTACAGATATAAATTCTTAGCTTCAGAAAATCTTCCCTTGGGTATAATATAACCCAGGTTTATTAATGGGCTTTTTAGAATTCCAAATTCTCCCTTATTTGAGAGGAAAAAAAAAAATCAGCAAGATTTCTTTACCTGGATGGGCCTCATGGGGTTCATGAACTCCCACAAAATATACACAAAACTTCATGTATGCTTAGCTTTCATTATCTCAGAGGAGTCTGTGACACCTACTCCCAGTTTGAGGAATCCCAGTTCTTTGTAGCTGTTGAAATATACAGAGTGAAGGTCACTGTCAAAATAGTATCACTCAGAATTCCTAGGAGTTTGCAAAAGATAAACTTAGAAACAATAATATTAATATTTCCATTTTAGGAAAATGGAACTATAAGTCTGTCTTGAATTTCTAATTCAAAATTCCTTATAGAAGAATGCTAGCAAACTTCCAAAAATTATTAGCTTGAATGAACCTCTATTCTCTTGTGAAATAAAGCGAGCTGACAGCTTCTGCTTTTTGCTGAAGCATGTTGTCGCAGAGAAAAAGCCTTGAGGCAAACTTATAATTTCAGTGGCTTTTTCCCCCCATATGGTTGTTGCATAAATATATTAGCATGATGAAAGTTCAGAGGTAAGGAAAACCTGAAATTTACTGAGCAAACCATTTCTTTTGTGGATAGGGGAGAAAAATCAATCTAAAAATTGAGTTTTTTGAGCTGTTTCCTAAGTTGTTTAAGTGTATATTTAGACATTTATAAGGGAGCTTTTAGTTCTCATGGAACCTGGATATATATTATGGTTTGGGTTTTGTTTGTTTTTTTTTAATTTAGTGCTTATGTATAATAGTAGGAATTCATAAAAGAAAAAAATGGCAGGGGGGACTTAATTATATTTAAAAAATGTTTGACCTCTAGTTTGTATTATAACTTGTAGGACGCCTAGAAAGAAATTCAGTAGGTGCTGATGAAAGATTTTAACAATCTAATTTGATGAGGGCCATCTTATTTCTCATTATCCCAGTTTTAACTGGATCTAGTGGGAGCGGGAGCCACAATTTGAGTTTTGGCCTCACTGAAAATACGATATGCCTTATTCTGACTTTCTTTATATTGATCCACCTTAAGACCATAAAATTCTCATATCTTATATCCCAATGAAATGTCTTTTAGAAAGGCCTTATATTCGCTGTCTCGGGAGCCTCACCTTTCTCTTCTGGTTATGTGAAGATTTCCCTTTTAAAAAAATCCCTAAATGATAAAGGGGTATTTTGGGTTTACCATAGAATCACAAAATCTTATCTCTAATTGATCATAAAATTTAAAAATAGTTGATCTATGCTTGGTAATAGAATCGTAAGTTGTACGTTATGAAAAAATTTTGGAATTATAAGAAGTTTTAAAACAACTTAATTTGTGTTTTCTCCTAGGTCAGCTGCCTATAATCTTCTGTGTGCCTTAACTTGTACCTTTAATTTAAAAATCGAAGGCCAGTTACTAGAGACATCAGGTTTATGTATCCCAGCCAACAACACCCTATTTATTGTCTCTATTAGCAAGACACTGGCAGCCAATGAGCCACACCTCACCTTAGAATTTTTGGAAGAGTGTATTTCTGGATTTAGCAAATCTAGTAAGTAATGATAATTTTCTTTGATACTAACAATGATTCTAAGAAGATTCAGAGACAACCGTTTCATTTCAGAATTTGCCAGTGAAATCTTTAGTATAGTTCCACTTCTTTACTTCTGTTTTTTCGTCTGACTGAAGAAACTTCATGGTAGACCACATTGAGAAATCCACCAAAATTCTGGCAATACAAGCAAGGTGGCAAGATTTTGATACCATCTATGTCTCTGGGCAACTTACAAAGCATTTTTCGTACTATTTCAGTTTAATTAGCTTTAGTATTTCTCTTCTTAGCAGGTTATTCCCAATGAGTAAAGTATCCACTTCCTTGATTTTAGGGAAGTAGCCATTTCCTCTTTTCTTCAGGTTGACTTTGAACTGTGATTTTATTGTTCATGTACACTTCATGGAGAATGCAGTGGCACAAAATACAGAGTCCAGAGTCAACTCCTGACTTGGCTTTGATAAGTGTCATAAATTTAACATCTACTCTTTATGTCTGTCTGTCTTCAGATCCTATAGTAGTATAAATGTTATTCTTCTCCCAGCTTATTTCCTGACATTTTCTTTTTTTTAATTTATCAATGTCATGAATAATATTTTATAGTTTTTTTAAAATTATTTATTTATTTATTTTTGGCTACGTTGGGTCTTCGTTGCTGCATGCAGGCTTTCTCTAGTTGCAGCGAGCAGGGACTACTCTTCGTTGCAGTCCATGGGCTTCTCGCTGTGGTGGCTTGTCTTGTTACAGAGCACAGGCTCTAGACACGTGGGCTTCAGTAGTTGTGGCACGCGAGCTAGGTAGTCGTGGCCCACAGGCTCTAGAGTGCAGGCTCAGTAGTTGTGGCACAAGGGCTTAGTTGCTCCGCGGCATGTGGGATCTTCCCGGACCAGGGCTCGAACACATGTCTCCTGCATTCAGGCGGATTCTTAACCACTGCGCTACCAGGGAAGTCCCTCCTGACGTTTTCTTCCCTTCCCTTTCTCTCTCCATAATACATAAAACTTTTTTTTATGCATTCAAACACATTTCTTGATTTTTCTGTATTAAGTAATTGAAAGCTTTGAAAATTCCGTGAGACCAGATCACTATATATTTTTACAGTTAAGAGATGTAAGAATATAACCCTAAAAAGAAAATCTGTAAGACTGACAAAACAAGAAAAGTATAAAGCCTTATTGAAACATATTAATATGAAAAAAAAGATTTGAGTGAATGGACACAGGTATTGTGTTCCTGGATGAACAGTTCTTCCCAGATTATTACAATATCAATGTAATTCCTTTAAAATATGAGATTTGAGGATTAAGAATGAGGTAGAGGGCTTCCTTGGTGGCGCAGTGGTTGAGAGTCCGCCTGCCAATGCAGGGGACACAGGTTCGTGCCCCGGTCTGGGAAGATCCCACATGCCGTGGAGCGGCTGGGCCTGTGAGCCATGGCCACTGAGGCTGCGCATCCGGAGCCTGTGCTCCGCAATGGGAGAGGCCACAACACTGAGAGGCCTGCATACCGCAAAAAAAAAAAAAGAATGAGGTAGAACTTTAAATGATTGTACATTTCACTAGAAAGTACAATAGCTAAGAAAATATTGAAAGGAAAGAAAACTGAGAGGGGCTTGAATTAACAAATATGTTCACACATAACAACAGTGCAATAATTTAAACGGGTGTTCAAAAATCAGCAGTCACATCACTTTAAGAGAAACAGATTGATAAAGAAGTATCACAAACTAATAGAAGAAAGAGTAAATCATTTAAGAAATGAGGCTGGGAAATGAATTAAGTTGGGTCTTCATCTTAATGCCAAACCACAAGATGCCAAAATAAGTTCTAACTATCAACATATTTAAGAGTTGAGAGGAAACTTGCACAAGCCTCTTAGATAGCCTCATCCACCAGAGAGCAGACAGCAGAAGCAAGAAGAACTACAGTCCTGCAGCCTGTAGAACAAAAACCACATTCACAGAAAGATAGACAAGATGAAAAGGCAGAGGGCTATGTACCAGATGAAGGAACAAAATAAAACCCCAGAGAAACAACTAAATGAAGTGGAGATAGGCAACCTTCCAGAAAAAGAATTCAGAATAATGATAGTGAAGATGATCCAGGACCTCAGAAAAAGAATGGAGGCAAAGATCGAGCAGATGCAAGAAATGTTTAACAAAGACCTAGAAGAATTAAAGAACAAATAAACAGAAATGAACAATACAATAACTGAAATAAAAAAATACACTAGAAGGAATCAATAGCAGAATAACTGAGGCAGAAGAACGGATAAGTGACCTGGAAGACAGAATGGTGGAATTCACTGCTGTGGAACAGAATAAAGAAAAAAGAAATGAAGATAGTCTAAGAGACCTCTGGGACAACATTAAACACAACAACATTCACGTTATAGGGGTCCCAGAAAGAGAAGAGAGAGAGAAAGGACAAGAGAAAATATTTGAAGAGATTATGGTCGAAAACTTCCCTAGCATGGGAAAGGAAATAGCCACCCAGGTTCAGGAAGCGCAGAGAGCCCCATACAGGATAAACCCAAGGAGAAACACGCCGAGACACATAGTAATCAAATTGGCAAAAATTAAAAACAAAAATTATTGAAAGCAGCAAGGGAAAAATGACAAATAACATACAAGGGAACTCCCATAAGGTTAACAGCTGATTTCTCAGCAGAAAGTCTACAAGCCACAGGGAGTGGCATGACATATTTAAAGTGATGAAAGGGAAGAATCTATAACCAAGATTACTCTACATGGCAAGGATCTCATTCAGCTTCAATGGAGAAATCAAAAGCTTTACAGACAAGCAAAAGCTAAGAGAATTCAGCACCACCAAACCAGCACCACCAAACAACAAATGCTAAAGGAACTTCTCTAAGTGGGAAACATGAGAAGAAATGAACCTACAAAAACAAACCCAAAACAATTAAGAAAATGGTCATAGGAACATACGTGTTGATAATTACCTTAAACGTGAATGAATTAAATGCTCCAACCAAAAGACAGGCTTGCTGAATGGATACAAAAACAAGACCCATATATATGCTGTCTACAAGAGACCCACTTCAGACCTAGGGACACATACAGACTGAAAGTGAGGGGATGGAAAAAGATATTCCATGCAAATGGAAATCAAAAGAAAGCTGGAGTAGCAATACTCATATCAGACAAAATAGACTTTAAAATGAAGAATGTTACAAGAGACAAGGAAGGACACTACATAATGATCAAGGGATCAATCCAGGAAGAAGATATGGCAATTATAAATATATATGCACCCAACATAGGAGCACCTCAATACATAAGGCAACTGCTAACAGCTTTTATAAAAGAGGAAATCGACAGTAATACAGTAATAGTGGGGGACTTTAACACCTCACTTACACCAATCGACAGATCGTCCAAAATGAAAATAAATAAGGAAACAGAAGCTTTAAATGACACAATAGACCAGATAGATTTAATTGATATTTATAGAACATTCCATCCAAAAACAGCAGATTACACTTTCTTCTCAAGTGCGCATGGAACATTCTCCAGGATAGATCACATCTTGGGTCACAAATCAAGCCTCAGTAAATTTAAGAAAACTGAAATCATATCAAGCATCTTTTCTGACCACAGTGACATGAGATTAGAAATCAGTTACAGGGAAAAGAACGTAAACACAAACATATGGAGGCTAAACAATATGTTACTACATAATCAAGAGATCACTGAAGAAATCAAAGAGGAAATCAAAAGATACTTAGGGACAAATGACAATGAAAACATGACAATCCAAAACCTATGGGATGCAGCAAAAGCAGTTCTAAGAGGGAAGTTTATAGCAATACAAGCCTACCTCAAGAAACAAGAAAAAATCTCAAATAAACAATCTAACCCTACACCTAAAGGAACTAGAGAAAGAAGAACAAACAAAACCCAAAGTTAGCAGAAGGAAAGAAATCATAAAGATCAGAGCAGAAATAAGTGTAATAGAAACAAAGAAAACAATAGCAAATATCAATAAAACTAAAAGCTGGTTCTTTGAGAAGATAAACAAAATTGATAAACCATTATCCAGACTCATCAAGAAAAGGAGGGAGAGGACTCAAATCAATAAAATTAGAAATAAAGGAGAAGTTACAACAGACACTCCAGAAATACAAAGCATCCTAAGAGACTACTACAAGCAACTCTATGCCAATAAAGTGGACAACCTGGAAGAAATGGACAAATTCTTAGAAAGGTATAACCTTCCAAGACGGAACCAGGAAGAAATAATGAACAGGTCAGTCACAAATAATGAAATTGAAACTGTGATTAAAAATCTTCCAACAAACAAAAGTCCAGGACCAGATGGCTTCACAGGTGAATTCTATCAAACATTTAGAGAGAGCTAACACTCTTCCTTCTCAGACTCTTACAAAAAATTGCAGAGGAAGGAACACTCCCAAACTCATTCTATGAGGCCACCATCACCCTGATACCAAAACCAGACAAAGATACCACAAAAAAAGAAAATTACAGACCAATATCACTGATGAATATAGATGCAAAACTCTGCAACAAAATAGTAGCAAACAGAATCCAACAACACATTAAAAGGATCATACACCATGATCAAGTGGGATTTATCCCAGGGATGCAAGGATTCTTCAGTATACGCAAATCAATCAGTGTGATACACCATATTAACAAATTGAAGAATAAAAACTATGTGATCATCTCAATAGATGCAGAAAAAGCTTTCAACAAAATTCAACGCCCATTTATGATAAAAACTCTCCAGAATGTGGGCATAGAGGGAACCCACCTCAACATAATAAAGGCCATATACGACAAACCCACAGCAAACATCATTCTCAGTGGTGAAAAACTGAAAACATTTCTTCTAAGCTTGGGAACAAGACAATGTTGACCACTCTCACCACTATTATTCAGCATAATTTTGGAAGTCCTAGCCATGGCAATCAGAGAAGAAGAAGAAATAAAAGGAATACAGATTGGAAAAGAAGAAGTAAAACTGTCACTGTGGACGGCATGATACTATACATAGAGAATCCTAAAGATGCCACCAGAAAACTACTAGAGCTAATCAATGAATTTGGTAAAGTTGGAGGATGCAAAATTAATGCACAGAAATCTCTTGCATTCCTATACACTAATGATGAAAAATCTGAAAGAGAAATTAAGGAAACACTCCCATTTACCGCTGCAACAAAAAGAATAAAATACCTAGGAATAAACCTTCCTAGGGAGACAAAAGACCTGTATGCAGAAAACTATAAGATACTGATGAAAGAAATTAAAGATGATACAAACATATGGAGAGATATACCATGTTCTTGGATTGGAAGAATCAACATTGTGAACATGACTATACTACACAAAGCAATCTACAGATTCAATCCCTATCAAATTACCAGTGATATCTTTTACAGAACTAGAACAAAAAATCTTAAAATTTGTATGGAGACACAAAAGACCCCGAATAGCCAAAGCAGTCTTGAGGGAAAAAAATGGAGCTGGAGGAATCAGACTCCCTGACTTCAGACTATACTACAAAGCTACAGTAATCAAGACAATATGGTACTGGCACAAAGACAGAAATATAGATCAATGGAACAGGATAGAAAGCCCAGAGATAAACCCACGCACCTATGGTCAACTAATCTATGACAAAGGAGGTAAGGATATACAATGGAGAAAAGACAGTCTCTTCAGTAAGTGGTGCTGGGAAAACTGGACAGCTACATGTAAAAGAATGAAATTAGAACACTCCCTAACACGATACACAAAAACTCAAAATGGATTAGAGACTTAAATGTTAAGACCAGACACTATAAAACTCTTAGAGGAAAACTTAGGAAGAGCACTCGTTGACCTAAATCACAGCAAGATATTTTTTGATCCACCTCCTAGAATAATGGAAATAAAAACAAAAATAAACAAATGAGACCTAATGAAACTTAAAACCTTTTACAAAACAAAGGAAACTACAAACAAGATGAAATGACAACCCACAGAACGGGAGAAAATATTTGCAAACAAATCAACGGACAAAGGATTAATCTCCAAAATATATAAACAGCTCATGCAGCTCAGTATTAAAAAAACAACCAACCCAATCCAAAAATGGGCAGAAGACCTAAACAGACATTTCTCCAAAGAAGACATACAGATGGCCAAGAAGCACATGAAAAGCTGCTCAACATCACTAATTATTAGAGAAATGCAAATCAAAACTACAGTGAAGTATCACGTCACACCGGTTAGAATGGGCATCATCAGAAAATCTACAAACAACAAATGCTGGAGAGGGTGTGGAGAAAAGGAAACCCTCTTGCACTGTTGGTGGGAATGTAAATTGATACAGCCACTATGGAGAACAGTATGGAGGTTCCTTAAAAAAGTAAAAATAGAATTATTATATGACCCAGCAATCCCACTACTGGACATATACCCAGAGAAAAGCATAATTCAAAAAGACACATGCACCCCAGTGTTCATTGCAGCCACATTTACAATAGCCAGGTCATGGAAGCAACCTAAATGCCCATCGACAGATGAATGGATAAAGAAGATGTGGTACATATATACAATGGAATATTACTCGGCCATAAAAAGGAACAAAATTGGGTCGTTTTTAGAGACGTGGTTGGACCTAGAGACTGTTATACAGAGTGAAGTAAGTCAGAAAGAGACAAACAAATATTGTATATTAATGCATATATGTGGAACCTAGAAAAATGGTACAGATGAACTGGTTTGCAGGGCAGAAATTGAGACACAGATGTAGAGAACAAACGTATGGACACCAAGGGGGGAAAGCGGTGGGGGGAGGGTGGGTGGTGGTGTGATGAATTGGGAGATTGGGATTGATATATGTACACTAATATGTATAAAATGGATAACTAATAAGAACCTGCTGTATAAAAAAATAAAATTCAAAAAAAAGAATATAAAAACTGGGACCATTTAAAAAAGAAAAGGAAGAATAATATCTAGTTGCTTTGTGAGTAAGGACTTACGAAGCAAAAAACTACAGATGGAAACAAAGGAAATGGTGAACAGTTTTTACCATGTAAAACTTCAAAATCTCTAATTAAAAAAAAAAAGTAAAAGGTAGATTAAAAAAAAAACTTAAGTATGCTTGCAACAGATATGAGAAAAGCGTAATATCTTTATCATGAAAAATTCTTACAGATTAATAAGAAAAATGGATCAACAGTAACATGCTGGTCATACTAAGAAAGAATATGTTTTTAAGAGTTCACTAATAAATTCAAAGAAGTTCAAACTGAAAGAATAGTAAGATAATATATTCAACTATCAAATTGGCAAAGATATTTTTTTAAAAATTCAGTGTCGATGTCTTTGGAATTGTGAACAGGGCAGCTTTTCTAGAAAGCAGTTTTGACATGGATATCAATAACCTTATGGATGTTTATAGCTTTTGGAATCATAATTCCACTTTTTAGAATTTATCCTAAGGAATTAATATTCATATGTTTATCATAGCATTATTTTTTATTTAGGTTTTTTTAATTCAGGTATATCTTATCAATAAAGTGCCCAAATTTTAAAGGAACAGCTTGATTAAGTTTTACATGTGCATACACCACAAAACCGTCTCCCAGGTCAAGATACAGGACATTTCCAGCATCCGGAAGGCTCCTCTCAGTCAGTACCTGTCCTCACCAAGAGTAACCAGTATTATGACCTCTGTTGCCATAGATTTATTTTGAACTTCACATAACATTATTTATAATAGCAAAAAATTGAAACAGTCTAAAAGTAGATAATGAAGAACTGACTACTTTGTTGGATCTCCATATGATGAAATAATATGAAGCCATTAAAAACGTTTTTGGTGTGGAATTTCAGTTTGGGAAGATGAAAAACTTCTGGAGATGGATGGTGGCGATGGTTGCACAACACTGTGAATGTACTTAATGCCACTGAACTGTAAACCTTAAAATGGCAGATTTTATGTTATGTATATTTTAACATAATTAAAAAATGTTTTGGGTGCTCTAGGTGAAGTTATATAGAGGAAGTTTTGCATTATTTTTGTATCTTTTTGTAAGTCTGAAGTTATTTCAAAATAAAAAGTTATAAAATGTCTTTGGAGAATTTTTAATGTTGAGTAAATCTCAGTATAATACATAGTGAAAAAAATATTCAGATCATACTACATATATAGCATAACCCTAAATTTTTGTGGAGGAGTTGGGATGGGTTATGTGTGTGTATACACACACGTGAATATACATTATCTTTGCATAGATTTGAAAGCCTATGGAGAGATCAAGTGATACACCAATATATTGATATCAGTTTCATTATTGTGGTGATACTTTCCTTTTACCAAACTTCCTGTGATTACCCACATATTCCTTTTACAATTAGAATAAAGCAAGAAAAATTTTAACTAGAAGTTATTGAAAGGGAGAAAAATAAGGACTTCCCTGGTGGTGCAGTGGTTAAGAATCCACCTGCCAATGCATGGGACACGGGTTCGAGCCCTGATCTGGGAAGATCCCTAAATGCCGCGGAGCAGCTAAGCCTGTGCGCCACAACTACTGAGCCCACGTGCCACAGCTACTGAGGCCCGTGCGCCTAGAGCCCGTGCTCCACAACAAGAGAAGCCACCGCAATGAGAAGCCCACGCACCGCAACCAAGAGTAGCCCCTGCTCGCCACAACCAGAGAAAAGCCCGCGCACAGCAACGAAGACCCAACACAGCCCAAAAAAATAAAATAAATTTATTTTTTTTAAATGGAAGAAAAATAAAACTTTTCAAAGATTGGCTTAATGACTTTGAAGATTACTTTCTTTAAGGGTTGCTCTCTTTCTTCATCTCTATCTTCAGTCATATATTTGCCAAGTCTCTTTTCTCCAGGTCTGATGCTAGGTAATGGTCTTTATCTTTTACCGTTTTTCCCCCAATCTTTTATTTTAAAATAATTGTTGATGTAATTTTCATGGACCATCTGTGCTAATAGTGTATTTTTCCCCCAGGTATTGAATTGAAACACCTTTGTTTGGAATACATGACTCCGTGGCTGTCAAATCTAGTTCGTTTTTGTAAGCACAATGATGATGCCAAAAGACAGAGAGTTACTGCGATTCTTGATAAGCTGATAACAATGACTATAAACGAGAAACAGATGTATCCATCTATTCAAGCAAAAATATGGGGGAGCCTTGGGCAGGTATTGAGTTTGCTCAAATATTTATCTAGTACCTCCTTGGTGGAGATATTTATCTGATACCCACGTTGTACAAAGCACTAAGCTAGGGATATAGCTGTATAAAAGACAGTCCCCTCTTTCAAAAAGCATGCAGACACCCACCTAATTCTTGATCTGCTTCAGAATTGTTCAAGTCTAATGCATGTCTCAGAGCCAGAGAAGCACTAATTATTTTAGCACTCTCCTCCATGGCATAATTACAGTCATCCCACAGAATTCTCAGTGTGTAGAACCCACAGGTGCTGAGGGCCAACTGTACTATGCCATTTTTTATGTAAGGGACTCGAGCATCCCGGGAATTTGGTATCTGCAGGGAGTCCTGGAACTAGTCTCCAAGGATACCAAGGGATGGCCGCATGTAGAATTTAACTGTAAAAATCTGATGTTGTTTTTAATAAATAGTGCATTAGAGTGGATTCTAGTACCCTATATACCATAGGTGTCAGTAAATGTTTGCTAATGATGTTATTTGGGCCACCTGCTCTCACTTATAGTACCAGCATAAGAATGCCAATATTAAAATAGTATAATGTAACTATTTTTTATCTGACAAGATTTATGCTACCATTTCTTCAAGATAATCATTGAAGGAGGCGATACCCTTACTCAATGCTGTGAATCCTCCAAATAATTTTAAGTGACCTTGGAGCCATTTTTGTAGCTCTACAAAACATCTCAGTACTTGATGTCATTCCTGTATTTTAAAATAATTGTACTTTATGCTGCTCGTACATACTGTCTTAGAAGAGAACAGAGGTGCTTTAAGAGTGAGTGAAAATAGGACTTCCCTGGTGGCACAGTGGTTAAGAATCCGCCTGCCAATGCAGGGGACACGGGTTCGATCCCTGGTCTGGGAAGATCCCACATGCCGTGGAGCAGCTAAGCCTGTGCACCACAACTACTGAGCCTGCGCACCTAGATGCTGTGCTCCACAACAAGAGAAGCCACCGCAATGAGAAGCCCGCACACTGCAACGAAGAGTGGCCCCCGCTCACCGCAACTAGAGAAAGCCTGCCCGTGCGCAGCAGCGAAAGACCCAACACAGCCAAATAAATTAATTAATTAAATAAAATAGTAAAAAAAAAAAAAAGAGTGAAAATAATATATGTAGAGATTTTAAATTTTTGAATGCCAGTCTCTGAAGGAATTGAGGGAATATTCTCATCCTTTCCTGGATATTTTATGATAAATTATATTTATTGACAGGTCTCTAAATAAAGTCTAGTATTTTGGAGGCCTCAGGTAACATAGAATTTTCATGTTGATTGGGCTACTCCTTGAACTATTTTTAAGTTAAAAATTAAGTTGGCAGAATGGCTAAAA
Organism: Aethalodelphis obliquidens; assembly: GCF_003676395.1. Lineage (NCBI taxonomy): Eukaryota > Metazoa > Chordata > Mammalia > Artiodactyla > Delphinidae > Aethalodelphis > Aethalodelphis obliquidens. Next base: position 2,535,778 of record NW_020837982.1, on the reverse strand, counting down.
CATAAGTTATCTTTCCCTCTTCCACTAGATTACAGACCTCCTTGATGTTGTCCTAGACAGTTTCATCAAAACCAGTGCAACGGGTGGCTTGGGATCAATAAAAGCTGAGGTGATGGCAGATACTGCTGTAGCTTTGGCTTCTGGAAATGTGAAATTGGTTTCAAGCAAGGTAATCCCTTTTCCTTTGCCTTCTGGGCTATGGCTTGATGTGTCTATTTTTATTATCAGGAGATCTTTTGTTTTATAACGAGTCATTTTAAACTGAAATTTTTTGTAATAAAACTTTTTAACTCCCATGTTTTTTAAAATTCTGCTTCTTTATAGGTTATTGGAAGGATGTGCAAAATAATTGACAAGACATGCTTATCTCCAACTCCTACTTTAGAGCAACATCTTATGTGGGACGATATTGCTATTCTAGCCCGCTACATGCTGATGCTGTCCTTCAACAATTCCCTGGATGTGGCAGCTCATCTCCCCTACCTCTTCCACGTCGTTACTTTCTTAGTAGCCACAGGGCCACTCTCCCTTAGAGCTTCCACACATGGATTGGTCATTAATATCATTCACTCTCTGTGTACTTGTTCTCAGCTTCATTTTAGTGGTAAGTTCCAGGAAAGCCATTTGTGTTTCACCAGTTCCTGTCTCCATTTTACACCACTTGACTGGCATAGATTACCTTATTATTTATTACGGTACCTTAATACCAAGCTGCTTAATCAAGCCTATGTTAATGATATGAAATATAATCAAATCAAAAAGAAAAAGAATGAATTACTTGCATTCCATCTCAAGCCATGGCGAAGATATTCTGTGCACGTTTGTCATGTAGACTCTAGTAGTTATCACATAAGCTAAAGGCTCAGCACTGATTGACAGTGTTGCTTTACTAGCACAAATTTGTACATAAAGGGAGTTAAGTAATGAGCATTAAGCTCACGCATCCAGAGGGTTGGTTTAGGGCGCATTGTTATGTAATTTTGATATGATATTCAAATTATCTGAATTCAAAATGAAACATGGTACTTTAGAATTAAAAAAATAGTATCTTTAAAGTCTTTACTTGTTCCTTTTTTCTTTTACAGAAGAGACCAAGCAAGTTTTGAGACTCAGTTTGACAGAGTTCTCATTACCCAAATTTTACCTGCTGTTTGGCATTAGCAAAGTCAAGTCAGCTGCTGTCATTGCCTTCCGCTCCAGCTACCGGGACAGGTCATTCTCTCCTGGCTCCTATGAGAGGGAGACTTTTGCTTTGACATCCTTGGAAACAGTCACAGAAGCTTTGTTGGAGATCATGGAGGTATAGAAGGCAAAATGATAAGAAACTAAGCTCATTTTTAAAAATCCAGTGGTACTGTATAGAAGAAATACTGGTTTATTCTGCTGTTTTGCACTTAATGCTTAAATAAAAACACTCCCATGGAATGTGTTTATTGGTAATATATATGTCACTTGTTTAGTGCCATTATAATAAACATTTTTTAATGTTTCTATAAACATTTATATACATAAATATATTCGGAGTATCTTTTTTTTAGGCATGTATGAGAGATATTCCAACATGCAAGTGGCTGGACCAGTGGACAGAACTAGCTCAAAGGTATGTCCCAAATAAATTTAAGTTGCAAAAGTACATGTACTGTTGAAACGATAGATACTATTGCATAATCAATATTTTAATTAATTATTTAATATATATAAACACAGAGGTTTTCATAAGCTCTTCGGATCTTTAACTTGCAGATTTGCGTTCCAGTATAATCCATCCCTGCAACCAAGAGCCCTTGTTGTCTTCGGCTGTATCAGCAAACGGGTGTCTCATGGACAGATAAAGCAGATTATCCGCATCCTCAGCAAGGTACCTCCCCCTCTCCTCCCAGCTGTTGGTTGCTCCCAGGTTGTAAAGTATATCTTGAATTTTTCTAAGGGACATTTAAATTTGAATTTCATAAAATATCTTGTATGTTGCTTATTGAATCTTTAAAAAATGGGTTTTGATTATTTTTTTATTGTAATTCTTTGAAGTGAAGAAACCTCTCTCTAGAGAACATATCTTAAAAAGAAAATTAAGTATTTCTTTTGGTAGAAGATACTCTTAATATTTTATTATAAGCATTTAACTAGATGGTAAGACTAGCCTTATATAAAATTGTATAATTTGTAATTACCTATAATAATGCCTGATTTCTTATATTAGAATATAATATAGAAATATTTTAAAATAAGAACCTAAATGTGCTTTGAGCTAGCTACCAAAACCACCATAGCACTGGAAATAATTCTCACACTTATTAAATAAGGAATTGTTCCTGAAATAATTCTGAGATTCAGTTTAGGAGTTAATGTTTTATTTCAATGAAAGTAAAATAAAGAATTGTGTTTCCCTAAAAGGCGCTTGAGAGTTGCTTAAAAGGACCTGATACTTACAACAGTCAAGTTCTGATAGAAGCTACAGTAATAGCACTAACCAAGTTACAACCACTTCTTAATAAGGTAATTACTGTGTAGAAAATGAGTGCATTCATTTTGGGTATCAGTGCTAAATGTTATTTTCTTTCAGAATTCAGAAAATAAGATGGATTGAGAAGTTACAAAGAAAGATATAGTTAAAGTAGAACTTCCTGCCTTAAGATTTAGTTGTTTGAAGTATTTACGTTAGAGGAAGAATAAGTATGGGCAGTACGTTCTCAAATGCCTGTGTGTTGTCTCATCAGTGCTAAAGGACAGATGGGTATATATTCTTAATTCTTTTATCCAGTAAGTAATAATTGGGCATCTGCTATGTGCCAAGTACTGTTTTAGGTACTAGAGATATACAACTGAACAAAGCCAATAAAATGATCCGCCTTCGTGGAACTTTCATTCTAGGGTGAATGTGGAAGTTGAGGAGTGGCTAGATAATAAACAAAGTAATTAAAATGCATGATATATTAATTGGTGACCATTATCGTGAAGAAATGTAAAGCTGGGTAAAGTATACCTGATAATCAAAAGTTTGGGTGCTAGATGAAGGGAATGTTTAAAAGGAGTAAGATGATACTAGCCTAGCCACTGTTTTAGGGTGGTCTGAGATCATCTCAGCTTTGTGACCTCAAGCAGATCATTTAACATCTGGACATCATGTTTCCACATTGATAAAATGAGTAAAATGGACTAGATGATGGCGTAGTATTATCTTCCAACTCTGAAGTTGTATTCTGTGAATTGAGTACAAAGATATGCCAGATTTCAGAGAGATTACTGAGAAATAAATACTTGTATATTCCTGGTATTGAGTTATATGTTCTACAAACATTCTAATCCTAACGTATACAAAATGGTTCTCTCGTCTTCACTGTGAGGGTGAAGGTCATTCTGGCGGTTGTGTGCACAGTGGATTGGAGCAGGGAGAAACTGGAGGCAGAAAGAATCTGCATTTAGAATAAAGAAGGTTGGCATGGCACAGTGTTATTAGCAATAAACAGGCACAAAAGGGACTACTTTGGAAGCATCAACAAAACTTGGTGACCAGGTTTTAGAATCCAAGAATACGGAGCAATCAAAGGAGATGCCAAGGTTCTCAGCCTGGTAACAGTGTCTTTAGTTACACACATGGAATAGAGGAAGAACTTACTGATATATTTACCTTATCCAGAAGAGAAAACATGCATAATTTGTGGGATAACATGATCTGTTTTGTACTGCAGTGTGTTTTGATGAGGCTGCTTGTGGTTCATCTTGCTAACCTGTAGTGCGTCTCCCTTGCCAGGACTCCCCTCTGCATAAAGCCCTCTTTTGGGTAGCTGTGGCCGTGCTGCAGCTCGATGAAGTCAACTTGTATTCAGCAGGCACCGCACTTCTGGAACAAAACCTGCACACCTTAGACAGTCTCCGGATATTCAATGACAAGGTGAATAAGCTTCCACTTGGTATTCCTAAATGCCAAGCACATTAGAGCTCCTCCCTCTTTTCTTGTTATCTTTTAAAATCAGAAGAGGTCCATAACTTAAATATGAATTTCTGTAATGCAACTTATTATGAGTATAGTTCCTTACCAGCTCATAAAAACTGCTTAAACTTTGCATGTTTTTAATATAAAAATAGCAGAAAACAGTATTTGCTCAATATTAGTAAACAGAATAGGTATAAAAATAGTAATAATAATAGCTACCATGCTAGGCCCTATGCTGTCCAATGCACTGTACACTCAGTTGTAATTTCATAACCCAAAGGTAAAGGTTAGCCTTCCCCACCCCCATTTCACTTCACAAAGAAATAATCTGAAAATTAGCTTACTTTTATTGAATTATGGTACTTAATGGAAAATAGGTATAATTAGAAGCAGATAAGGAATTTGGAGAGTCTAAAGGAAGCTTTTGGATACTTAATTGTACTAGTTTTTTGTTTGCTTAATCCCACTTTAAAACATACCATCACCACCCCTCTTAACATTTATCAGCCTTGATTGAGGTTGGATTTTGGTTCACAGAGGATAGTGGAAGGAATATCACAGTAAGAAATTGTATTCCTTTTGTCTTTGGAGAAAAAAAATGGGACGAGTCTAGGAGAAAAGAGAGGAATTTTAAGATAGATGTGTGTGTATAACAAGAGATTTGCTTGAAGTTAAATTAACAGAGCTTGTGGGTAGAAAGAAACAGAACCAGAGCATGGTTTTAAGTGTGAAGGTACCTCATCTAAAAATTATTTGTTCAGTCTTATGTAGACCCAGAACAGCTGGGGCTCTGGGAAGTATGGAAACAAAATTATAGAGGTAGAAGCTACCTTGAAGTTTATCAGTCAGACCTCCATTTTACAAGATAGAAAAGAACAAAGAAGTCAAGTAACTTGTTCGTGTTTGTACATCTGATGTGGGACTAGAGCCTCTCTTTCCTAATCCCCATTGCCGTTTTCTGGGGTGGTCTTGGGACAGTGGTGGTCAGAGAGATAGCTAGCTATTGGCCATTTCTGTGAATATAAGAATAGTCGTAAGTGAAGTGTTTGTCTAGGAATATCTGCCTTGGCATTTTCATTGCCAGAATAGCCCATTAGCAGAAGCTAATATTGCCTCCAGTGCCCCAGGATACTAGGAATCAGAGATAATAAAGCCTGTTAAAAGTCACCAGAATGAACGATGAATAAGGTCTGAGAATCTGTTGTATAACCTGGTGACTGTAGTTGATAACACTGTAGTGTATAATTGAAATTTGCTAAGAGAATAGAACTTAAATGTTCTCACCAAAAAGGGGGATGGGATATGAATATGTGAGGTGATGGATGTGTTTATTAACTTAATGCGGGGAATCCTTTCACAACATGTATGTGAAAGGGTATATATTCATCGTTCAAATCATCACATTGCACACTTTAAATATCTTACAATTTTATTTGTCAGTTATACCTCAATAAAGCTGAAAAAATGTATATAAATTGAACATATAGTAGGTTAATACTTTATGTAATATTTGATATTCTGCAATTTGCTTTTTTATTTAACAACATAAAGTGAACATCTTTCTAAGCATGTATATATGCACACACACATAAATGTGTGTGTATATATACATTTGTATGTGTGTGTATAATTCTTTCTCATGGCTGCAGAGTATTTTACAGTATGCATGAAGCACAGTTTATTCAACCATTTGCCCGTTAATGAACATTTGATTTGTTTGTCATCTTTTCTATTATAAAAAATGCTCGAAACATCTCTCTACACTTATTTTATAGACTCATGCTTTTCTTTCTTTGAGATAGAAATCTAGACAGACCTGAACATGACCCTAAATACCTTCAGTTTTTGCTTTAAAAAAATCTCTGTGCATAAGGAAATCACAGGGCTTCTTTTTTTAAAAATGCAAATTCCCGGTCCTTATCACCTCTCATGATTCTGAGATGGAACCCAGTACTTTCCACCTTTAAACAAGCATCATCAGTGACTTTAAAGCAGGTATTCCTGGTACCACACTTTAGGAAACATTGACGTATGTGCACTGCCATATGTAAAACCGATAGCTGGTGGGAACCTGCTGTATAGTGCAGGGACCTCAGCTCCATGCTCTGTTTCAACATAGATGGGGGGGGTGGGGGTGGGGGTGGGGAGGTCCAAGAGGGAGGGGATATATGTATACATATAGCTGATTCACTTCCTTGTACAGCAGAAACTAAAACACTGTAAAGCAACTATACCCCAGTTTTAAAAAAATCTTAATTTAGAGGTCAAGTTACACAGTATTTTTGAGTTTCAACTTCCTTGTTTTCCCACACTAGAATGTCACATCCACGAGGGCGAGTAGTTTTTGTCTGTTTAGTTCACTGACTTACTTGCAGAGCCTAGAACCATGCCTGGCACATCAAAACATATAATGAGTATTTGATAAGTAAAAGAATGAATGAATGAATCTGTCAATCTGTAAAGTAGAGCTAATACCTATTACATAGAATTGCTTTAAGGTTTCAATACAATAATGTATCTAACACTTTATACAGCAGGCGCTCAGTAAATATGAACTCTCTTCATTCTGTTGAATTTCCAGTCATCATAGTACACGAAGTGCCAGCTACAGTTCAGTGCATCGTCTTATTGAAAATAACAATAATTTTAGTTTTTAAAAAGTCACCAGGATAGGAACTGGCAGTCACTGACTTTGCATTGTAAATCAAAGCTGTTTGACCCTCCATCACCGTATCATTTGTATGCTTAACTATCTTGCACGAATTATTTGCAGTACCTTAAATGTTCTGTGGTTTTCTGTAGTCACCTGAAAATAATTTCTCTCAACCTGAAAGGAGTATTTACCTTGTCACAGCTGTTGAACACAAACAAAAACCAATAAGTGAGCCTTCCTGTGTGGACCCCGTCAACCATCTCATGATTATTTTTTAATAGAGTCCAGAGGAAGTATTCATGGCGATCCGGAATCCTCTGGAATGGCACTGCAAACAAATGGATCACTTTGTTGGACTCAATTTCAACTCTAACTTTAACTTCGCACTGGTTGGACACCTCTTGAAAGGTAGAGAGGCCTTATGTCAGAATATTTTTATGAAATGGTGTTGAGAAGCCAGAAGTAACTGAAATGATTGAGTGCTTGAAATAATTTGGCCCATGTGTCTCACTTGAAATGCAAGTGTATGTCTTACTGAGTTCTGTTTTGTTCAGTATATATTTCAATAGAGCCTAATTTCCACATCACATATCAAATTTCCTTTAAAAAGCAAAGGAGTTGATTCTTATAAAATTTCTAAGTACTTTCCAATAGCCGTTTTATCAATTAATGCTACTTATTGATAAGTATCTTTTTGATTATCAAAATAAGATAGACTGCAAATCAATAAATGTTATTTGAGTAACTCATGTTAGAAAATGTTATGTTAGAGATTTGACCACAGATTTTCTTAACTTGTTACTAATTTACTGTTGATCAGTCCGATTATCACATACCATAGACCCTCACGCTTCTGGTGCCCCATCCTCCCACCTCCGCATTTCTGTACTGCTTACAGCAGCGACCTCCAGCTCCTCCTCAGAGCCAGCTTGTTCACTCCCTCACCTGACTTTACTCCCTACTGGTGACTTCGCTGAGTGTTAGTTTTGGTTTATCAATGTGGGGCAGTCATGACCCAAGACTGCAGTTAACAGGAACAGCAAATGGGGTGAGTCAGAAGCAAAAACAGTGTAAAGTATGGCCTGGGATAAGGAGCCGGCATGAGTTGCTGGCTTTAGATTTGGCCAAAATTAGAGACTCAAACTAGAGCTTGAATCTGCAGTTTTGTATCAATTTAAATGATTGTTAAGCTTGAGGGATCATAGAGGTTCCTCCAGTTTTTAAGCAAATATATATATATACACCTACCATTGTGAATGTATACATTTGATTTCACCACCTTATGAAACTTCTGCAAAAAATATTGACAGTTTTAATCTCTAAAGTGAATAGGCATTGCTCAAAAGATATTACATTTACTACAGGATACCAAGAAGATGGATTGCAACTAGGCTGATAAAATGCTTGTTTATTCTGTATTTCTAAAAGAATACCAAATAATTTCAATGTACAAATCCCCTATTTTAAATGGAGTAGCATTAGTGATTAAAAGTTGTCCAGAGATCAAGCTTACCCTCTAATCAACCGGATTCTTTGGGCTCTGAGAGCTTATACTCCCTATATCATAAGGCTTTTTTCTTTAATTAAAAAAAAAATTTAAGGGCTTCCCTGGTGGCGCAGTGGTTGAGAGTCCACCTGCCGATGCAGGGGACACGGGTTCGTGCCCCGGTCTGGGAGGATCCCACATGCCGCGGAGCGGCTGGGCCTTGAGCCATGGCCGCTGAGCCTGCGCGTCCGGAGCCTGTGCTCCGCAACGGGAGAGGCCACAACAGTGAGAGGCCCGCGTACGGAAAAAAAAAAAAAAAAAAAAATTTAAGTGATAGAACCCTATTTTCAAAGCATATCTTAAGGCAAACTATACTAAATAGGTTTTTAAAAATTCCTTGTGCTGCTTTAGGGAATAGAAGATCTGAAAACACCATCATCTTCTAATTTTCCTCTCCCTGAGGTACCTTTGAGTTCCAGGGAACATTATTCTATTCTATACATTTTTGGTGCTTAATCCTATATGTAATTAATTAACTATTAACATATGTATATATTTTACCTTCCCAAATGGCTATTCCCCTTACATACTTCCTTTCCTTGCAAAGTTGCTAGTCACAGAATAAGAATTCAACAGATACTTGTTGAAAGAATGAATTAACTTCTTGTTTGTTTGTTTTTTTTGTAGGATACAGGCATCCTTCACCTGCCATTGTTGCAAGAACAGTCAGAATTTTGCATACACTACTAACTCTGGTTAATAAACATAGAAATTGTGACAAATTTGAGGTGAATACACAGAGCGTGGCTTACTTGGCAGGTAAAAACACAAAGTAGACAAAATTAATCTTACCACAGTTATATCTAAGGACCATGAAAAAGGTACAGACACCTCTGGGTCCTTCCGCTGGTTGCTTGGCAGGGTAAAGAGCTCACAGTTCAGTCCTGTGGTGTTGGTCAAAATTTGGAAAGTTTTGCCAAAACATTTTTCCTTATAAAAGAATTTGCATTAATGTGTGAAATGTGTTCCCTTAGTCATCTTTGGTTCAAGACACCACGTGGCTCCCTGTTGTCTGTCATAAAATCTAAAAGCCTCAGCCTAGCATCCTGGGCCCTTAAGCAGCCCTCCTGATTCTGTCCTCTTTCTCCAATTTCATAGGCCTCATTTTTTATTACCTCTCCAAATGGATGGGCCATTTTAAGCTAATCTACTTGCCGTCTCCTCGAAGTGCCTTTATGCTTCTTTAATATTCATTTCTGATGCCCTTTGTTTTACCTAGACTGTCTGCCCATCCCCACCATTCCATTATACCATCCCTATCTGCTCTTACCTGATTTGTGATTCTCCTCTCAACAACACTTAGCACTTATGTATAACACAGTTCTTGAACATCGTTGTTTGTTGGAAAGTGCTGATTCCCAGTTTAGCAGACTTCAGTGTGTGGCAACTTTTTTGTTTGAATTATTTGACCTTGGGCAAATCAGTTAACATTTCAGAGTATTTTTCTTTATCTAAGAAATGGACCTTATAGTCCTGCCCTGCCTACATTTTGTGTTTGTTGAGGTCCAGTGTTTATTAAAGCACTTGACTAATATAAGGTGCTATTTGACTCTCTTTGTAAGTTTCATGTTTACATGCAGTCTTCCAAAACAGACTGTAAACGCTTTAACATAAACAAGTCTGTCCTAAGTGTTTTATATCCTTAAACTTCATACTCTCATGTTTAATAGCTATTATTCTCTTCAGGAGGTTGCAAGAAGTATAACCTAATGTAAGTCACACTTGTGATTTATTAAATTTTAAAATCTTCCTTCTTTTTCCTTTTAGCTTTACTTACAGTGTCTGAGGAGGTTCGAAGTCGCTGTAGCCTAAAACATAGAAAGTCTCTTCTTCTTACTGATATTTCAATGGAAAATATTCCTATGGATACATATCCCATTCATCACGGTGACCCTAGCTATAGGTAAATGGACTTCTTCTCCCACAATTACATAATTACAATCAGGTTTCAGTATTCCATGCCAATGGAGGCAAGCGGGCAGAGTAATCCAGAAGGTAGTATAGGAGGGACTCTAAAGGTAACCTAGGAAGAGTGTGTAAATCAGAACGCATTTTATAAATGTACACTATTTTATGTGTGTTAGTTGAAGGAAAGTTCTTCTAATTGTGCTAATTAGTTAACATTGGTTTGCCTCTTTTTAAGCACAAATCAATTGAATAATGAAAAGAGATGATCTTGAAAGTATCAGATTCCTAGGAAAAGGCCTAGGAAAACCCAATGTGAAATATAAGCAACATTACATGCTTAATGATAGAAAACTAAGCTATACAGATTTGTAAAAAGATACACACGCCAACACATTTATTGTATTTACTCATATCACACTAAAGTTACTAAAAAGTTTTCTATAGTAAAGATTTAGATGTTAAGATAATCAAATTATATCCTGTTGTATGTTGCTTTGAGTGGTATATTTTTCACTAAAACATAGAGAAATTACATGAAAATAGCATCATTTGGAGTTTTTTTATATTTTCTGTTAAACAAAGATACCTTTAAGTTTTAGGTACAGTGTTGAACATGGGGAAATAATCTTGTATTTGTAGTGCTTATATCATTAAATTTATCAATATCCCACTTTTTGATAAAAAGCCCTCAGCAATTTCCAGCTGAGATGTTAACAATGTATGCAAAAGCTTTCCAGGCATACTTGGCTTTCAGTAGTCTTACTCTTCAGTCATTCCTATGATTATATTTCTTTGAGATATGCCCTTTTTTGTTATGAAAAGGAGAAAGGGAGTTTGACTGTGTTCCCCCTTGGTTTTTAAACCAGGGATACAATTGCTTATTTAGACTTGATTCTCCCTGATTAAAAAATCAATGCAGTACAGTTCAGTTGAGCATTTGTTGAGTACCTCCTACTGTGTATAAGATGTCATGGCAAGAAAGTGGATACTTCCTGGGGATAGATTAAGAGTTTGTACCCTAAAGAGCGAGCTTTAAAGTACAGTTTTAAAATTACTTGACCGCTGCCATTGGGAAATATAGTAGCCAATTAGAAGGGCCAGCAGTGGTTGTATTTGTCATCATGTTTATTGATTCTTCTCAATTGTTTTAATCTCTTAGGACACTAAAGGAGAATCAGCCATGGTCCTCTCCCAAAGGTTCTGAAGGGTACCTCGCAGCCAGCTATCCACCTGCGGGCCAGACCAGTCCCCGAGCCAGGAAATCCATGAGTTTGGACATGGGGCAGCCTTCTCAGGCCAACACGAAGAAGTTGCTTGGTTAGTTTATCTAAATTATGTAGAAAGTTTTAGAATTCTTTTCAAAAATGGTCAGATACTTTCACTCCTGGAAAATTATTTGAAGCTGTTCAAGATTATCAAAATCTGTTTTTGATGTAGCAAAGTTTTTGATGCCAATTATGAGAGAGTTTGATAGATCAGTTAAGCCATATCAGTTAAGATAGAGGAATGAGAATGAGATCTTGAAACAGTTTTGGGGGGATTCTTAGACTAAATATTGTGGCTCTACTTGTTTTATTCTGCTGTGGCCAGGCAGAAGGGAAATGGGAGTAAGAGAGACATTAGATACTCACAGAAAAGGAAGAGTCTTGCAGCATTCAGATGCAGGGCCTTTAACAATATATTTCCCAAAATTACCCTCTGAGGACAGAATACATCAATAGGCTATGAAGCTATAATAATACTATTTGCCATCTTTTCTTTAAAAAGACAAAAAGGTAAGAGTTTTTGATTACTGTATTTTTTTTATTACTGTGAGAAGATAGGGTTCTTGGAAGTTAAAATTGCTCAGTTATATCAACATTTGACCATGAGAAATATATCTGAAATGCTGTGAGACACTTTTTCCCTTTTCAAAAACTGAAGTAAATAATGAGAGAGCCCACTGATCCCACCTCACAACAGATTGAATGCAAAGGTGCTCTTACACAACTTTGGCTAAAGAAATATAAAATAAATAACCTGCCAATAAACCATGAGAGAAGTTGAAACCATGAATGTTAATCACTATTACTAGTCACATAGGACTGTTATCTTTTGTTTATTTATTTTATTTATTTATTTTTGGCTGCATTGGGTCTTTGTTGCTGTGCACAGGCTTTCTCTAGTTGTGGTGAGCGGGGGCTACTCTTCGTTGCTGTGCACAGGCTTCTCATTGCGGTGGCTTCTCTTGTTGCGGAGCACGGGCTCTAGGTGCACGGGCTTCAGTAGTTGCAGCACATGGGCTCAGTAGTTGTGGCACACGGGCTTAGTTGCTCCGCAGCATGTGGGATCTTCCCGGATCAGGGCTCGAACCCGTGTCCCCTGCATTGGCAGGCGGATTCTTAACCACTGCACCACTAGGGAAGTCCCAAGGACTGTTATCTTTTGTTTGAGTTCCTTTCTCTTTATACTTTTCCATAAATAATGTTCTAGGAGTTTCCTGGTTACTTTGTGCTTGTGATTTTGAGTTTTCATGCCAAGGAAATTGTAAATGAAAAACTAACTTCAGAGAAAATGCAATATTGAATTCATTCAACCCATGTGATAGACGAAAAAGTTATAGTCTTTGCCCTGGAGGAGCTCATAGTTTGGTGGCTAAGACTTAAAATCAGATGATTGCAACAGCATCCCCAGGTGCCATTAAAGTAAGGAAATTAGGAAAAGCTACAGAGAGGAGGTAACATTTGAACCAGATCTTGAAAATTTAATACATGCTTGCCTGGTAGGCACAGGATAAGGAAGGCATGTATTCAAGAGAGGGGGGGAAATAGCATGAATAAAGCAAAGTCAGGAAAAGCACTTGGGTGCGAAATGAGGCTAGAGAAGAATTGCAACTAGTTTGTGGGAGACTTTGTGCCATGTTAAGAGATTTAGCCTTATCATGTATCCAGCAGGGATCTTTAAGTCGGGGAGAGATGTTACAAAATTTTATTCTTAGGAAAGGTTTTTGGCTACAGTATGGAGAAATAGGAAGAGTTTTTTCACAAAGGAATCATTTAAGAGATCGTTACAGCAGTCCAAGCAAAAAATGGTGTAGGCCTGCACTAAGGCAGGAGCAGTGGGACAGTGGAGAAAAGGAGTCAGGTGTGAGACTTAGTGCCTGGCTGTTTGGGCCAGGTGGGGAGGGAGAAGGCAGTGAAGGATGTCAGAAATTTCTGGCTTCAAAAACTGGCTGGATAGTGATTCCATTCACAGAGATCGACTAATATATTTATAGTATAAGATAAATTTAGGTTGGTTGATGTTATATTTGAGATCCCTTCAGGATTCTTGGCGTGTATATGTAAGAGATAAATGAAAATATACATCTGGAGTTCAGGAAGAGAGAAGCGGACAAGTGGCACATTTAGAATTGATTAGTTCATTATACCACTGGAGCTATGGTAGTGGAAGGAGATTTCCCAGGAAGAATGCAGAGTGTAAAGTAAAAAAGGAAGAATGAGAAAAGTGAGAAAACTAAATGTAGGGAGTGGTGTCCTGATCTCTTGCAGTATGAAAGCACGAATTGGTTTTTAGGAAATTGGATATTTTACGTCTGGTCACTAACTGGATGCCTAGCCTTGCGACTTCTGGCTAATCTCGTAACTGCTCATGGCTTCCTCAGTTTACAGGGACAGGAAATGAAAAGGTTGGACTAGACTCTTTTGGGCTGTTAAATTATTTGACCTTGATTTTTATGACTATTGTGAATAATTATTAGTATTAAAACTTGAGGTTAATAGAACATTAAATTTCTCAAGTGTTCAATTGTCATATATAATTATAGTGGCTTCAGTTCTGGCTTTTAAAAAATAATACGGTCAAAAGTATTCCAGATTTGCTCTTAGAGCTGTAACAGGAAGAATAAGAGAAGTTCTTGGAATATAAAGAACAGAAATATATAAATTCCAAATAATCCAGTTTCAATACTTTTACTTTAAGAGAAAGGTATTTAACATCGATATAATACATGATTAGAGAAACTCAAAGCCAAGTGGGAAACGGTTACTGCTTGCTATTTTTGAAGCATCTCCCAGTGTATCTATTATTTAGTACTTTGAGGCATGCACATCCTTTTTTCAAAGCCTGAAGAAGTAAAATCAAACTTTGATTTTGTCTACTTTTAGAAATTCTTCATAGGTTAATGACTCATTCTTGGCACCAGCAGAATGCCTTAAATTGAAAAAAGGCTGTTCAGACATAGTTGATCTTTGCTACTAAACAGCACATATCTCTGTATTTATTATCAAATATTGTACTTGTTGGTGGAGTTTGGTTTACCTCCAGTGTAGTGCGTGTAATCTCAATTTAATTTGGACCAATAAGGCACATCCTGTCCTGAAACAGAACAGCTGTGTGGCCAAAATTCCTTGAGAAGATGGAAAAAAACAGGAAAGGAGAGGAACTCTGCCCCAGGGATATGTTTGAGCTTTCTTTGGGTCCATAAGTGAAAACTTAAACACTTTATGCCCAAACATTTTCTTTTTAGTATATTCCTATTCACAGACACTGTGGTTAATGAACTTCCATATTCTGTAACTTTTGTTTATAGGAACAAGGAAAAGTTTTGATCACTTGATATCAGACACAAAGGCTCCTAAAAGGCAAGAAATGGAATCAGGGATCACAACACCCCCCAAAATGAGGAGAGTAGCAGAAACTGATTATGAAATGGGTGAGAAACAAAGTTAATAATTAATCTAGATCATTGAAAGTAAGGAGGGAGAGTACATTAAAGCCATATTTGCTTTCCAGACATTTCTTAGTATCATTAGGATAAAATATAGAAACATTTGCTCTTTTTCAAAAGACAAAGACAAGCTATACAGTCCTTAAAATGACAGATATCCTGAAACATGTGTAGAAAGTAATCATACATATGATATACAACATTGTATACAGCTAGCCAGAACTTCTGTATAGGTGAATAGTAATTCTGTATGATATTTATGTTGATTTTTTAAGTGTCTATTAAAAAGCTATCGAATTTTAGAAGTGACATTAAAATCTGTTAGGTGAAATAGGATCTAGTGTGTTATATTTGATTAATATAGCTGATTGTGTTAATCCATATCTTACCACAGAAACTCAAAGGATTTCCTCATCACAACAGCACCCACATTTACGTAAAGTTTCAGTGTCTGAATCAAATGTTCTCTTAGATGAGGAAGTACTTACTGATCCGAAGATCCAAGCACTTCTTCTTACTGTTCTGGTAATATTTTTTGCTTTTTGTGGGGTTTTTTTTCCAGTCTACTCTTAGAAGGCCCTTAAATGTTAAAAACATGAAAGGAAGGCCATATTCTGCTTCTCACCAAAACAGGTAACAATTCAGCCACAAAATAAAATGTTTTTTGTTTACTTTTTTGCAGGCTACGCTGGTGAAATACACCACAGATGAGTTTGATCAACGAATTCTTTATGAATACTTAGCAGAAGCTAGTGTTGTTTTCCCCAAAGTTTTTCCTGTTGTGTAAGTATCTCCACTTGTGTTTAACTTTTGTATCTGTCTTGAAGTCAAATGTTTATAAAAGCTTAGGAAAAGTATCACCCAGTAGTGTTCACTGGTTGTGGAGAGGGGAACGTGAAGTAGTGTGATAGTGATTTTTAGCTTAGAGACAGTGGGTTTAATGGGACCTAGGACTAGTTTTGGCCTGTCGATCGGGAAAAACATTTTTTTTTTTTTAATTCAAACAGAAAGTCACAAAAAGTATAATCATCCTCATCAGTTCACTCAGTCCCATGTAATTAATTTTTTTTTCATCTTGATCTTTTGTTAGCGGTTTTATGAATTCATCAGTTTGCCATTGGAGTTCTGAAAATGCTTATTCATTCAGTTCAGCAGTATAGTCAGTTACCAGAAACCTGTACTTGTCAGAGTGGGAAAAGCATTTTTTTATCTTGTGATTTTCTTACATTGTTCATTGTGATGAGCATTGTTTATTTCCTCACTTAGGAGAAAGCTGTTAGATTGCTATATTTAAATCAGCATACCTGTTCTGTTTCATTTTTCAGTAAGGCTTTTGTTTTTAACCCACAGCTGAGTGAAAACAAAATTGACTTCTTATTTGGGAGATGAATTTTATTCTCTCTTAAGGGCTAAAATCATATTAGCCTCAAAGTGTTCAAATCTAGATAACCCAAAGAAACTTGGGAAACTCTATTCCTAATCTAGGCCTTCTAGGTAGTATCATTATTTCTTTGTTTTTGTTTAATCTGATTTATAAATTTCAGAATTTTATATACTTGGCTCTTGGTTATTTTTATTAATGGGGTATAGCTGGGTTAGAAATAGTTAATTTCCTCAGAAGTTTGAATTGGATCATATATTCCACCCCCTCCAAGCTAATTTTGCTTTCCTCATTCGATCTGATTCAGCATTTACTAAACACTGATTAATATTAAATTTAGTTTTTAACTCCTGGGTACATATCAATAATCAGCAGAAAGAGATGGTCCTAAAGCATGCTGAGTGGCAGACAGAAGCCAGCCTTGTCTTGAGCAAATAGTCACCGTATATAGTTACGCACGGTTATATGACAGTGCTAGTGAGGTGCTTTTACCATATTTTCCTAATGACTTAAACACAAAAGACAAAACAAAAAAGCAGATACACACGTTCATTAGAGAAAAATTGGAAAAGCACTCATCACCCTTCATTTTTATCATACTGTTCTAGGGAAAAATATTTTCCAGTATATATTTTCACTTAATTTTCCTTTAAAATGTTCCTCTGTTGACTTTTATTTTTTTAGGCACAATTTGTTGGACTCTAAGATCAACACCCTGTTGTCATTGTGCCAAGATCCAAATCTGTTAAATCCAATCCATGGGATTGTGCAAAGTGTGGTGTACCATGAAGAATCCCCACCACAGTACCAAACATCTTACCTGCAAAGTAAATAAACGTATCGGGAGGAGGATGGTTGATGAACTTCAAACATGTGTGCTATTAAAGGATGCACTGGCTGAAGAATTCCTTATGAGGAATAGGCTTGTTCACACCTCTCTAATATGCCATTTTCTGACTTTTAATTATGTGTTCAGTACAATAAGTGGTTGACAACTTTTTAACTAAAATATGGTTTTATACTGGGTATATTTTCAGTGAGTGTTAGTCTGACACTCATTCTAAAAAAAAAAATGTTTTCGCTGTGTGTGTGGGTTTTATGTATCATCAACTATATAATTTCTGTTAAGACTGAAAGAGTGTCATGCTTGCTATAAGTAACATTTGATTTGTTGCAGGTTTTGGTTTTAATGGCCTATGGCGGTTTGCAGGACCCTTTTCAAAGGTAAGAAAATATCTTTTTCTCTATTGACAAAATGAAAGTTTTATTTATATTACTGTGCCTGCTTTAAGACAATATGTTGAAAAACCAGAATGATTCACAAAAAACACATATGTTATTTTTATTAAAAGTTTTCTACCACAAGATTCTTTCCAAGAGGCAGCACCTTTAATATGTTTATATACTAGCTTTTACCAAAAAAAAAAAAAAATTCAACTAAATTTATGCTTGACTTTTCAGAAACGTATGATAAACCTCTGTAAACTTTCTGCCCTCGGTCCCTCACGTAGTTGATGATCTTAGTGCACACATTTAGGTATCTTGTGATTAGGAAGGAGCATTACGTATGTTTAAAATCTACCTCATGACCTGAACTTATGTCAATTAAACCTCAATTTTAAAAATTACATAATGAAAAAGAAATTTACCTCAAGAAAACATTTTTCCTTCCAACCTGCTGCATTAGATTCACTCTTCCCTGAATATATCCCTGAATGTATCCTCATTTGCTCCATTCAGTTTGTTCTTTGATTGGCGTTAGTTGATATAATGCTACATAAATGTGTATTTAATTATTCTCTCTGTATATGGTCTCTCTCCAAATTGATTGAGGTTCCTTGAAGGCAGGACTTCTTTTTCTTCCCCTAGTGCAGTGTTCTAGAGATAGGGGTGCTAAATCAATACGAATTGCATAAACCTTGTTCTAATTTTAACGATTGAGTACTTAGTTTTGTTTCGTTTAGTTATTACTGCATATCTCTTGATATGCAAAGGCTGTCATTTAAAACATGGGCCTGAAGTCACAGAAATAAGTTTAATGCGGGAACTTTTGTAGTTTGATTGCCAGTAACCCTCCGAGCCCTTCACAGTATTTAGTTAGTTGAATCTCTAAATGGCAGCTGGAATGATGCTCCGCTCATTTTCTCAGTTTTGGAAAATAGACTAGACATCATTCCTGATGATTGGATTCTCTCAGAATTAATTCAGTCTTTGTGCGTGGCCTTCGGTAATCACAGGTTCATCTGGAAGCTGTGTTAGCTGAATGAAATTCCCAGGTGTAAGTCCCATGGTAGTCTACATATTATTCCACCCCCTTTTTTTAATGACCTGTAGTACAAAGGAAGAAAAATAGTAAATTAAGCCCAAAACAAAATTTGAATTTATCTTTTTTGGCTTCAAGGGGGATTTACAAGAAAAAAGAACAGAGCTAAAATAATGTCCTATTTTCCATTACAGCAAACACAAATCCCAGACTATGCTGAGCTTATTGTTAAGTTTCTTGATGCCTTGATTGACACGTATTTGCCTGGAATTGATGAAGAAACCAGTGAGGAGTCCCTCCTGACACCCACATCTCCTTATCCTCCTGCAGTGCAGAGCCAGCTTAGTATTACTGCTAACCTTAACCTTTCTAATTCCATGACCTCACTTGCAACTTCCCAGCATTCCCCAGGTCAGTAAATGCAATCTTTATGTAAATTTGAGCAATAATATTACTATACCAACATTAGGAATTCCCTTGTTATCAGTTTATAGCAGATTTTGCTCCTTTTTATCATGAAATTCATCTTACATTTCTTCTTTACCTTGTAGCTGATTTGAATTTTGGTTTCTGTAAAGCTGTCTACTTTCAAACAGTTATACAAAGATAGTGAAGTGTTTAGAGTGTTCACATAGTGTTCCAAGGTTGATAAGTTTTTAGAGTTTAGGCAGGAAGAGTAACCTAAGGTATATAACCCTGTAAGTGAACAGAATTATAATTCCCTTACTAGATATACTAACCATGCCCTAGTGTTTCTGTGTCTCTGATACAGCATACTGGATCCCAAAAATATACAAAATATAGTAGTGCCCCTTTTCCCTGCTGCCAGCAACAACCTGAAAATCTAGGAGTAAATAAACAACCAGACAAAAATGCCAGCTCAAAACAATAACATCTTAAAGCCCATAAGCATATTCCTGACTCTGGAGTCACTCTTAGGTCCAAGTGGGGAAAGTATGCCCATTCAACATGCAACTAAGAGGCAGATAAACTGAGAAATAACCGCTAATAGCTCGGGTGGGGCTGAGATAAACAAGATGGCAGAAATGGCAAACGTACAGAACTCTGGGCTTATTCAGTGACAAAGCGGATGATTTCTTATGAGTCTGGTCAGACCCTGGAGGTGTATTCAACTCATTACAGAACTGACGCCATTGTGTATTTATGATGGCAGTGGGTAATGAAGGAAGCTTCCGTTGTGGTCATGTATTCTTTTCAGAAAGATATCTTTCTAAAGTGGTTAAAAGTAAAAAGGTTTTGTGTTTAAAGTTTCATTATCTGAAAAGTTTACTTATGAAACACCTCATGCTATAAGGAAAAGTTATCAATATTAGACGTAGTTAAGTGTTAGCATGGATTTTCTTTTAAAAAGCCAAATGATGTATTATAACTATTTTGTGACGTTCAAGATCCATAAGTAGAATTCCCAGTTTATAATCTCAGTTTTGCATGAATGTTTAAACATATATAGGTTTGAAGGTTCTGAAGAACTTGGCAAATCTAATACCCAATTCATATTATAAACCATTGTATTAAATAACTATATTCATCTATTAAGCTTTGGTCAACAACAAAGCCTTCGTCAGCAGAGGAAACAAATTGTTTGATCCAGCATTTACTTATCAGTCACCTTACTGCACCTAGTCAGGTTTTCTCCCCTCCCAAGAAATAAGAGAAATCTGGCCAACTTTTTTTCCCCATATAACTGTGTTTATTTGGCCTCTGTCACCTGTTCCCTAGAACAGTGTTTCTCCAAGTGTGGTCCCAGACCAGCAGCCTCAGCATCATTTAGGAGCTTATTAGAAATGCAAACGCTAGAATCCCACCCCAGACCTCCTGCACAAGAGACTCCAAGAGTGGGGCCCAGCCGGCGATCTGTGTTTAATAAACACCCAGGTGATTCTTATGCACTAGAGTGTGCCTATGATCTTGCCCCATTATCAGCATTTCAACTGTTAAAGCCAGGACAAGCCTTTAAGTTTACTTTCTTCTAGATACTGCAGCCACTGAATTCTTTCCCTCATCACCACTACCCGCTGCCTCCCGCCATAAAATCTTAGCATTTTGGAGCTAGGGGGTACTATAGAGGTAATTTACTTCTAGGCTCACAATGTTGTGTGTGAAGGGGAGACTGAGTTTAGAAGAGCTAAGTGAATTGCTTTATCACACAGTTCTTACCCAGAACCAAGGCCAGTGCTCTTTCTACCACATTCATTGCCTTCCGTATCTGTCATCTTTCTTCCTTCCCTTCCCCTTTTTGTTTCATTTATTTATTTCTGTCTCATTACTTCCATCTGCCTTACCTTAAGTCCACTGCTCCTTTTCTTCTGTAGAGCTCTCTATCGTCTGGGTTAGTCAACCACTGAAGTTAATCACAATTAGAAAATTCGTAGACTGTCTATATTGATCCTCTTGTTTTTAAAGTTTGGTTCATTTTGACCAGTCTTTTGCCTCTTGGGCTACTAAAGTGATGTTAAAGCTGTCAAAATGTTTAGTTGTTTTTACATTGACTTTTTTTTTTAACCCAAACTAATTGTCAGGGGTATTTCTGCCCATCTTTGCCCACTGATGGAGACAATAAAATAATCAGATTAAGAATAAAGGTACTAGTACAAGTTCTTCTGCTAGTTGATTAACTGTTCATGTCCTGTGTTGATTGGACATTAGCCATATCATTTGCTTAGAAAAGTAGTCCTACTCTGTAACCTCTTATTTAGAATCGTTTAGAGAAATCAAAGAATAGCATATGTGGTTTTGGTTACAGTTTTAAACCTACTGTGTCACCTCCAGTAGTTCTCCAAAGATGGCTGCTTGAATAGATTATAACACCCTGGAAACCTCTGACTATTCTCAAAAGAAACTGAAGCTTTAAAAGAATACAATTAATTAAGTAGAATAACGGTGTTTTTCTGTTTCTAAATTGTATGTCCTTTGGTTCACCAGATTATTTTACTACATGTTACTAGAGAAAGAGTTTATCTTTTCATTAGTAACTTTACTCTTCGATGAAACCCATTTGTATCTCTAAACTGTGGGCTCATCTCCATGAAAGGATCCCGATTTATTTATTTACCTAATTATTGTGTTTTTGTCATTTGCTCTTAGGGAATACCTCTTACAAGAGTTAATACTTGGTAACTAGGTATGCTGTTTCATATCTTTAGCTCCTTGTAATCTTACATCCCTATCTCCTCAATTCTTTGTGGATCTGAGTTTGCTGATATCAAAGGGCTAAAAGAAGTGATGAATCTAATCCAGATTCATAACTCACTCCAGCATTTCGGCTTCGCTATTTGGTTGTATAGAAACCAGAATATTTCCCTGTCTCCACTTCCGTCAGCCAAGTCTTAAGCAGAAGTATTTAAAGAAGCCCTGTGTCACTCCCTGAAATGGAGCATAAGTGTGGCTTGCCATCAAATTACCCAACATCAGCCTGCGCTAGTCTACTGAATTTTAAACAGGTGAAAGCTCTGTTTCTTTATGTCAAAAAGCAAAAGTTGCTGATCTGCACACAGCTCAAGCCTTTGCTTCAAACTTTCTCTGTCAGTGCAAGACTTTGCTTTCTAGATCTTTGGTACTTAGCAGGATCTGCCACTAAGCTGTATCTCCTTTTGGTCTCCAATATTCTCTACTGTCAAATTAGCTAGACAAGAAATTCATGAACCCCCTCGCCCTCCCCCATGAAACACTAAACCTTACTTAGGTAAAAATTTTGGTGATAATTCATCAGTCACCAGCTTTTGAGGAAGTAGCGGTCATTTACATAAAGCAGTTGTCTCTGAAAATCCATTCTTGACAGATGATCATAGCCCACTTGTCTGTCCCCTTAGCACAAGAAGGATTGTTTTATAACTCTGTATATAAAATTACATAAATGACTGTCTTCTGACCCCACTCCTAGTAGAAATTGACTTGGTATCAGTGGAGCCAATGGACTGTACTCAGAGTTCAGTGCATATGAAATTGTCTTAACTGTGGTCCTTTAAGCCAAATGGACATAAAACTTTGTCTCTTCAGATTTTCCCACATGCCACTATGAGAATCTTGAAGAGAATCCATAATATTTACTCTCTGATAAGAATATTTCAAATTTGATATTGCGATCCATTCTTAGGTCCAGTGTAGCTGAGCTGGACATGAACTGAAGAACCAGGATTAGAACTAGAAAATAAAACCTATCTACTAAAAATGTTATATATGGGACTTTCTCGTGCTTAAGGCTAAGCCATAAATGGCTCTCTTACAGGATGAGCAAAGAAGCCTTTTTAAAAGCCATATTGTGAGTGCTTTATAACCATTTCAAGAATGCATTCCAAATAGTCTTCCTGTATCCTCTTTAGATATTAAGGAGCAAGTATACTAGAAATAAAAATCCAGATGGAATTATATGGATTTTAGTACTGATTAGAAAGAAATTAAATAGGTTCATTTCCAATGTATTAAAATTTAATTTATACTCTACCGAGACCTCCTAATATTTTTCACACTGTAATTTAATTCAGTAAACATTCGGACACCTATTTTGTAGGTATACACTAGGTACTCTGGAACATTTAAAGATGAGAGAGACCCTGGTCCCCAGAGACTTGACAGTTTTTGCCTGTGGATCTCAGTAGTCGGTTTCAGCTAAAGTTGTTATTTCCTTCTGAGTCATGTTGTTTAACAAATTCTTTGTGTACACAAGTCCTTTGATTTTTAGGTACGAGATTAATACTACAATGCTCTGAAGAAAATAACCCGAAATCCAGATTTTATCTTGAATTATCCCAGATATTCATTGTTTACTACATGCAAGGGACTCTGTTAGACCCAAGGGAGTGGTGGGGGCTACTAGGACATGAGACCTGCCCTCAAATAGATTTCAGAACAGTAAGAGTGGCAAAGTATACACAAATAACTATTTTGCCCTCTTTCGTGATCTCTTTTGTACTTATGTTGTACCTTATACTGTAAACTATTCTGATCATTCAAAGGGACATCTGTTCGGAAAAATCAGGTAATAATTATGGCAAAAGTTTTATAATATATCTTTGACCTCAAAAATATGTGAGGTCACATATTTTATAATTTTTTAACAAAAATAAGCCTGTGATCTATTTTAAATGTTTTTTCA
Source organism: Aethalodelphis obliquidens (assembly GCF_003676395.1). Taxonomy (NCBI): domain Eukaryota; kingdom Metazoa; phylum Chordata; class Mammalia; order Artiodactyla; family Delphinidae; genus Aethalodelphis; species Aethalodelphis obliquidens. The sequence goes on along the minus strand of NW_020837982.1, from coordinate 2,512,275 downwards.
CTTGGAAAAAAAAACTAATTTTTTTCTTTGATCACGTTATTTTACTGTTAGTATTAGAGTATGAATTAGAGTATTAGAGTATGGAGCAAAGACCTATTTAGTTGAACTTTATTTTAAATTCACTTCTTTCACTTTATTTTGGGGCTATGTCCAGGCCTGTCAGTTATTCAGTCACTTTGCTTCTGTAATGCAGACCTCCCTCCCAGGAAGCCGGGTGGATCAGCTAGCCCAGTAGTGCTGACAGCTGTGTGCAGAAAAGGTTAGTTTATCAAAACCATTTCTCCAAAGGGTAGACTTAGTCACACTTCTGCTGTGTTTACCAGGTTTAAAATGTCTCCCTCTTAGAAGAAACTTAGAGGCCTCTATTTTGAGACTACATAAAATCTCCAAAACAATTTTAATGTTTTAGGGAACTGCTTACCGTATCCCAGACCTTTATTTGGTATATTCTTGATTTAGTTTTTCTTCTTTCTTCTTTGTTATTACCCCATATTTAAGGGAAAAAAATAATTTTAAACTGAGCAATTGCTTGGTGTAATTTCTGCTAATTTTCCATTTCATTTTTTATTGTAATTCTTGATTTACACTAAAATTCTTACTTCTAATAAAGGTGGTAAAAACACATCTATCTGTAAAATTGTAAGTTTGGCCATTTATTTAGAGATTGTAACGTTTGGGAAATTAATGGTCAGAGTTCAGTAATTAAAACAAGAATCCTCCTGAAAACCAAGGAAGATAATAATTATCCAGTATCTAATCATATTTCACCCTTTAAAAATCTTACAGATATCACTCACTTTTGTTTTTTCTTCCATTCTGTGTCTGTGAAGCTTCTCTGCCTTGCTCTAAATCAGCAGTTTTCATGCAGCTGTTGCCTCATCAAGGTACTCTTTACTTTTGTCATCTTTGCACGAAATACTGCTTACCCTGCGCTCATCCTGGGCACATGGCATGAGACTTCATTCACCAATCCCTGTAAGCAGAGTCTGATTCAGGCACCTAAAGAATCTGTAAGGCCATTACTGTAAGGTCTGGATGCTTACGGTGCCACAGGGCTGAGATTTGTCTTGATGAAAGAGCTGTTCATGCTCCCCCTGAACACTGAAGATGCAGTCGCAGCCCTGGACTAACACAGGCAGGTTAACAAGAAACTCCAGGGAGAGTTAATAGAGAAAGGAGGGTATGTGGTTTGGGGAAGAGTTTTTAGCTTAGGAAGTAGTTATTTTCCCCAAATATAGATACAAAGCCAACCCCAGCATTTCCGTAGAAATTAAAGCTGGCTGTCCACTCTGTCACCCGTGTTAAAAAGAAAGGAATATGGGGCTTCCCTGGTGGTGCAGTGGTTGAGAGTCTGCCTGCCGATGCCGGGGACACGGGTTCGTGCCCCGGTCCGGGAAGATCCCACATGCCACAGAGCGGCTGGGCCCATGAGCCATGGCCGCTGAGCCTGCGCATCCGGAGCCTGTGCTCCGCAACGGGAGAGGCCACAGCAGTGAGAGGCCCGTGTACCGCAAAAAAAAAAAAAAGAAAGGAATGTGGTCCTTAAGGTTAGCTCAAAGGACTAAGAAGAAAAAAATGTGATACCCTTATGTCTAATTTATAAAAGATGCCTTTTCTTTCTTTACTTTTCAGTGATTAGTATACAGAAAGATTAGACCTGTATAGAAAAAGAGGTGTTAGCAATTGATGAAAGACCATTACAAATATTTTTAAAATTCTTATAGTTACTCTTTTGTATATCTAGCTCAAAATATGAATTTTCTAAATATACGTTTAACACATTCCCATCAGTGTATTACTATAGCATAAGAACAAGCTATAGTTATCTTTTCTTCTAAGAAGACATATTTCTTGCTTATTTACATTAGCGTCAGTAATTTTACAATTTCTAGTATAAAATTCGAGTCCTTTGTGTTTGTTCTACAATTCCTTTCAGTACTTCACTTGGTCTTTTTTTTTTTCAGGTATTAGGAACATCTTAATTTATGCTGTAATTATCTGTGTGCAAAAAGTCTTCACCTAGCCTATCTGATTCTTCTAACAATCCTTGAAATAGGCACGTCTACTGTTATTTTTAATTGCCAGATTAAGAACTGAAACCAAATAAGAGTTCTGATCCAAACAGACTGGAACCTGGGTCTTCTGATGTGCCTCACTGTATGTGTAACAAATGAGCCTTCTGACAGCTTTGCCTTCTCATAGATGCAATAAGAGTTTTCTGACAGGTTTGCCATGTGATATATGTGATAAACTAAGCAATGCAGATTCAGGGAACTTACTGTCGCCTTGTGCAGGTGGTGGGAGGTTTGGATTATTATGTCTTTCATTTTTGTTGAATAACTTCTCACAAATCACCTAACCCATTTTTCCTCAGCTTCTCAAGAGCTAAAAGGGATTCAATCCTTTTATTATTTCATGAAAATATTAGGTTCTAGTTTGAGAAATCATTTTGGTGTTTAAAAAAATAGGTGACTTTTTAAAAATTATTTGTCAGCCTGGAACTATATCCCTAGTTGTCAAAATAAACCCTGATACCTGCCTTCAAGGAACTCATGTTTGAGCAGAGGAGATAGACATATAATAGATATGTAAGTTATTTATATATGTTATTTAACTATAGTGTAATCTAATAATTTTTTCCCTCTTAATTCACTGAATTTTGGCCAATAACACCTTTTATTTAGGATTTTATCTTTATCTGGAACTACCACAGTTCACTGAAGCACAGTGCTTATTCATACACTGCTGTAGAGAATCTTCAGCTTCTTCTGCCCTGCATGTTGTTTGTAACTGGCTGCATGCTTAACCACAGCATATCTAAAGGAATTTAAACTAGCAAGTCAGGACCACAGAGGTTTTTACCTTTATTTCACTTGGGTGGTGGCCTTTGGATTTCTGTCACCTCATGGATTTCTGCTTTTGTGCCCACTGAGAGTCAGAAGGGAAAGCCAGTGCTTAGGGGCATAAGAGAGACCAGGATGCAAAGCCTTCAAGCGGCCTTGATGAGCAGAGTGCAGCACCAAGGTCTGCTCACCAATTTAAAATACAGTATATGCACCAAAGCAAGATGGAGCTGTCTCCAATTGGGCAGTCAGGCTGATAATCTGAGAGTTTTTCCTATAGAATGTTGAGACCAAACCCTTCACTACATTCTAGAAAGGTTTCTAGATTTATTTTCAGAGGGTTAAAAAGAAGAATGCTGCCAACATTCTCAAAAGTGAGAATTATGCTTAGAATCCAGGATACGGGTATCATTCTGTTTCATACTAACCTGGTTTTTTTCAAGGTGCTATTTCTTGGTATAAATATAATGCTTTTTTTAAAAAACCTCCAAGATTTTTATGTCAGCTTCTCCTTAAATCCTTAAATAAAACACCTTTGCTGTGAAGTTGAACTTAGGAATCACCATCATGCCACATTTACCTGTGTGTGACTTGTAGGGTTGGGTCACTAAGTAGGAAGAAAACATATACACAAAAACAGGTAATGAATTGAGATGAAAATTGAGTAAAAGTGGGACATCAGCCTCTCACATAGCATTGAAGCTTTGGGTTATCAGTGACAGTCCCGGTTACTTGCTTAACAAAACAGGAAATGGAATATTCTTAGTATGTCTTTGAAGAAAAACCTTCACCCTAGTGACTTACTCTGATTATAATTTATATAATTTTAATTCTTAAGAATTAAACTGAACAGGCCCTTGTCCTCAAATAGTAGCTTTGCCACCTTGCAGTGTGATGACTGCTCTGCCCCCCCACCCCCAGAATGAGCCGTAGTCCAGCAGTGGCAAGGCTGCACCAAAGGTGGTCACACGAGAAAGAGCCCCGGAGTGGCAGATTGCTGGCAGAGGGCCACTGGCCCTCCAGTGGTCATCAGCACTGTGTCCCTCCTGATGACCGTCCCCTGGTTGTTTCAAACCCTTATCTTTAAAGTTCTAGTTTTGCCCGAATCTTATTTCCTATTAAGGAAATAAACTTAGATAAGGAACTATTGGACTTGAACTTTTAGACCACATGCAAATTTGAGGAAATGGAAAGTCAAATACTCAGACAAGTTCATGATCACTTCAGATGGAAGAAGCTGGAAAAAACTGTCTTTTCCAATAAAAATATGGCGCCAGCCCACTGGAGATCAGGGGTTGCATGCTTTTTGGCTCTGAATTGCAGCCATCACATTTAAAAATGGAAACATCGGTTCAACCAATGTTTGTTGAAAAAGACGTCAACTAGATCTTATAGGAAGATAAAAATGCATGATAAACGATCTTTGCCCTTCTAGTTGCTTTTGTTCTAGTAGAGAAAATATGACATATACACAAGTTGTGATAATATAGGCAAAATATAAATGCCATATAAAAACAGGCAGAAGGGGCTTCCCTGGTGGCACACTGGTTGAGAGTCCACCTGCCGATGCAGGGGACACGGGTTCGTGCCCCGGTCCGGGAAGATCCCACATGCCGCGGAGCGGCTGGGCCCGTGAGCCATGGCCGCTGGGCCTGCGCGTCCGGAGCCTGTGCTCCGCAACAGGAGAGGCCACGGCAGTGAGAGGCCCGCGTACCGCAAAAAAAAAAAAAAAAAAGAGAAAAAATACGGGTTGCATTTTATCTTGTAGAGATTGGTAAAGCAATTGAAAGAGCTACACAAATACACATTACAGAGTTCAAGGCGCATTCAAGGGATGATGAGCAGTCTCCTTTCAATTTTGTTATTTCTTTTCTAAATAGCTCTGGAGAAGATGCAAATAAATATGCAGAAGAGAATAAATATCCAGAATTCTGCTACCCAGAGAAAAGTTCTTTGAACATCACAGTGTATTCTTCCGTTTATCTTTCTACCCGTAGGATTAGATTGGAACAGATTCAAGAGTGGGTTCACTATGCTTGCCTCCTGGAGAGGTGTTGCTGACATTTTTAATGATGCACTCACACTCCCAGCCCAGTGCACTTTGTCATATGCCAGTGTTCCTTTGATAAGCTCAAGACAGCAAACCTCTGTGGAGCCTGTGTAAATCAGACCATGTGCCTGTAGATGCCTCATACTCTGAGTTGAATTCAAGGCTGAATCCAAACAAAGATGTGTGGCTCCTAGAAGGAGGTCATCACAGATCCATTTCCTGTTCAAGAACCAACAAACAAATAGATGTGTGGGTCTATGTACATGTTCAGTAACGTAAATACTTTTTGACTTGACGTACTATTTTTTGTCCAAAAATAGAAGTTTTTCCATTGTCAAATTTACTATTTATTTTAAAATTCAGATGGTACAGATAAGAATAAAGCAGGGAATTCCCTGGTGGTCCAGTGGTTAGGACTCCACGCTTCCGTTGCAAGGGGCATGGGTTCAAGGAACTAAGGTTCTGCAAGCCGTGTGGCTCAGCCAGAAAAAAAAAGAATAAAGTAAAAATTACCTGAAATCACACCATCCAGAGATAACATTTTGTGGCAAATGTTTCCCCAGCCTTTTTGTTTGTTTGTTTATTTTCCCCGTATGTGGATTTTTTCCCCCTAATCCAAAATTATGGTCATTTTTCTGTATCAGTAAATATCAATCAGTACTTTACATTTTGATACAAATTGCTGAAATACTTTTTGCTTTCCTACCAGTAGTTATGTCAAAGGTGGGTATAATCGGTCTAATTATTTTAGTAAATTTTATTCAAGTATGGCAGAAAAGCACACAGATTATAAACTTACAACCTAATGAACTTTTAAGAAGTAAACATACTTAAAAATCCAGATCAAGAAACAACATCGCCAGCACCCCAAGAAACCATCCTCATGCCCCCTTCCAGTCACTTCTTCCCCAGAGGTAACCACTATTCTGTTACCTGTCGAATTTGTAATCTTTATTAATCTGATGAGTAAAAAATACCTTGTTTTTGCTTCTAGTTACTTTTATGAAGTTACTAATTAGATGATTTATAAAAATACGTTGTAGGGCCCAGTTTGGGGAGGTTTAATCTCCTCCATGAGAGAAATAAATGGCATCTGTTTACGGTACAGAACAAAAAATGACTTGCCAGAGTTGAAAAGAAGATCAAAGCAAAAATTCTACAGTATGACCTTTTTGATATATTATTTTCTCAGTAAATATTTGAGTTCCTTTGGGGTAGGCACTGTGATTTAAAAAATAAAAAGCATCTGCCTTTCTTTGAAATGATGAATTTCTGTACCTTCTGCAACTACAGAATATATTCTGTGTATAGAACACCAGTAAGGCTACGTGGCTAGAAGCTGACCTCTGCTGGAAGCTTCTGTTTTGATTTGGAGGAAGGCGTTCTAGTCTTTGGTGGCTGCTAGCCTTTCATTCAGCTCAATCCTGCCTGCCTCTAGCTTTTCCTTGCAACTTCTCTGTTTTGTTTTTTTTTTCCTTATGCTATTTTTCTGCCATGATAGCAAATTTTGCTTAACAAAGTGTGAGGTTTTCTGTGTGACAAGATCTTTGTAAACACTCTAGCAACTGACTATTAAAATGAATGCAAAAACAATACACCAGCTTGTATCTCGTATACAAATCGTGAGATTCAGTCCTGGAGCTCAACACCACAGGAGAGGGGGTAACTGGCTGCTCTGTTTCTCTCCAGGAATCGACAAGGAGAATGTTGAACTCTCCCCTACCACTGGGCACTGTAACAGTGGGCGAACTCGTCATGGATCCGCAAGCCAGGTGCAGAAGCAAAGAAGCGCTGGCAGTTTCAAACGTAATAGCATTAAGAAGATCGTGTGAAGCTTTCTTTCTTTCCGTTTTCAAACAGACTTAACTTATACGGGCTCTTCACTAGTGACCCCTCACCACCGTGCTGTGATGCTGCACTTCATGTTTTATAATGAGCCCATCCAGTCTGCCATGTTGCCAGATGATCAACTCTTGGAAGCGTTGCCTAAATTTAATGCTGCTTTTTTCTTTAACTTTTTTTTCTTCTACTTTTGGTTTGTCTGGTTTAAGCAAGTGTTCAGAACAACTGCAAAGAAAGTGGGAGGTCAGGACACTTGAACTGAGAACATCCCAATTGTGAGAGAGGATGATTTCTTGAATACTGCTACTACTGGCCAGCTATGAAAGCCATTTGCACAGAGCTCTGCCTTCTATGTTTTCCCCTTCTTCAACATACAAAGTAAAGTGTTAGTCTTATTTACACACTTTTCAAGATAGAAGTTAATGGGAGAAATAATAATATAACCCCAGTATGTTTAATCTGACTTTTAGCTGTGGACTTTTTTTTACCTTACAAAACTGAAGAACCATAGAGGTCAAGCCTCAGTGACTTCATACCATAAAGCCACAGGCGAGGTACTTTGGGGGGTGGGGGAGGAGGGATTTAGTATTTTGTAGTGGGTTCTTAAGAAATACTAACACTTGAGTATTAGCAATAATTACAGGAAAATAAGCGTAACCACATGTATCTTAACATTACCGAATTAAAGAGATGAGTTCTGAGGCCTTATCCAAACTCAGTCATCCAAACTAGTTTATATTTTTTTCCAGTTGATTATCTTTTAATCTTTAAATATGCTAAAAGTCGTTTTTTGTTTTTGTAAGCCAAAACTATACTAAGTATAGTAATTATACATTTTTCCCCTCCTCTTCTTCTTTCCTAAATAATTCCGAGCAGGGTAATCAGTGAACAGAGTGTTGCAAATTGTTCCTAGGAGGTAATTTCCGTAGATGGTTGCATTAGCTCCAAACAAAATGGAATGGTACGTGACTATTAGAGTAGACGATGCTTTTATCTTGTTTAATAATTTTCCCAGAAACATAGAGTGTGGTGTATATTATCAAAAATTTTTTGATGAGATGTATTTTAAATGTCTTGTAATCTTTCCTCTCCCCTCCAAAAAAGTCAGGAATCTCTAGCAAAAACATTTGGGTTCTGTATGATAGAATTGCATTTAATCACTGTGAAAAGACTGGTCAACCTGCATTATTATGACGATAGGGGACCTTAAGAGTTGCTGCTATACTGAATGGTATGGATTATCATGGCATTGGAATTTCCATAGTAATGCAGATCCAATTTCTTTGTGGTACCTGCAGTGTGCAAAATAATTTGACTTCAGTGAATATATTAGTATCTGGATGTTCCAATTTAGGACTAAACCATATTTATTACAAGAAGATATTATCCCCCTATTCCTGGGTTCCCTTTATATGTTAAGGTGTAATGGCTTTGGGAGAGAAGAAGAAACCTAGGGGAGGGGGAGTTTCCTGAAGTGCTATTTCATGAGTGGATTTCAGTAAATTAAATTCCACAGCTAAATCAATGGTACATTTAAATGTTCTGATTTTAATAATATAACACATTTCACATTTATCCACACAGTAACAATGTAATATGTTAATGTAAATAAAATTGCTTTTGATATTCAGAAATAACAAGAATTTAATTTTTTTAATTTGTTTACAGTCCTGGGAAAAGTAAGAACCGTTAGCCAAAATGAAAAAAACTTTAGTGTTCATAGTTATTTTGACACTGAATTGTTGGAAAATATTGAAGACAGGTGCAATTAACTAAACTTTTGTTTTTAACTATTGTAGACGCTTCATTAGAATAGAATGTTTATAATAACAGAGCAACTGAGACGATAAGGAATTAAGACTAGAGCTGAGTTTAGAAACAGATCATTAACAGCCCGGTGCCAAGGATGCCAAGCTGCTGGTAAGGTCCACGTTCCCCCACACCCCAGAGCTTCTGGGATGGGCATCACAACTTCCTGGCTCCTGGAATAAAAGGCAGATGTGAGCCTTTAATCATTTTGGTTCCATGTTTTTCCCTCTTTGTTGTTGGTTTGGTGCAATGACAGTGGGTAGTGTTATGCTATTTTCCTTCTCCTATCAAAATAGAGGAACTTCCAAAGGTTTACCGTTAAAAATATTGATCTGTCCATAAACAAGTTTTCCAAGGTATGCTGTGTCTTAAATTTATTCGTTATTTCCCTCTAGTGTAATGAATGGATGAATTCACTTGAAGTACCTCATGAAATTAATGATCTGCATTGCACAAATCAAAATTGAGCCTTCTTTGAATTGCAAAAATACTTTTTACCAGTATATCCTGGGAATTTGAAAACTTATTAAGGTTTAAGATTTACCTTGTTTGAAGAACTTCTGCCTTTTGAGGAAAATCCAGCTTTCCAAGAAACTGAAATGCACATGAGATAAATCTCTCACCAGTATGCTTCCTCTGAGAAATGAAACTGTTTTTTAGGCCTCATACTTATAACCTGCACAAGAAATTCTGAAGTTCATAGTAGGTTGCCTATTTTGCATAATTGGATGTAAGTTCTATAAAGTAATTTGTTTGGGGTTTGTGGGTGTTTCCCCTGACTTTTTAAAAAGGAAAACATTAACTCACCATGTTTTCTGGCATGCATGATCTCCCCGTTTTATCACTGCCCTGTCCCAGGGGTGTGCCCTTGTTTGCCAGCACCGAGACCCAGTTCACTAGCTTTGGGGGAAGTGGCAAGTGCTCTGTCCTGCATCCACTCAGCACCTGTCCGTTACTGGGTGCCGGCTCTGCGCAGGTCCTGGGCCAGGGCTGAGGACACCACAGAGAACAGCCAGCTGCCACCCCCATGAACGGATGTCCTGGGGGAGACAGACTGTAAGCCGGCAACCCTCCCTGCTCAGTGGGTTTTAGGGGTTTTCAGTTTTGTTTTGGCTTTTCTGGTTTTTTTGGTTTTGTTTTTACATCCCACCCCCAACCCAGGCATAATGAGGCATGTCTTATTCAATGTTATGCAATGGACTTAATACAAAAATTCACTCTTAGTGTCAGCCACACAGTTTTTTTTAATGCAGTATATTCACCTGTAAATAGTTTGTGTAAAATTTGACAGAAAAGTATATTTACTACACTGTAAATACCTGTGATGATATATTGTATTATTTTGCTTTTTTGTAAAGCAGTTAGTTGCTGTACATGGATAACAAACAAAAATTTGATTATTCTCGTGTTAGTACTGTTAACTTCTTCCTGCGACTGCGTTACATCATTTAAAGAAAATGCTGTGTATTGTAAACTTACATTGTATATGATAACTTCCTCTCTTTTCCATTCAGGCCCAAACTTTGGCAGTTCCCTTGTCTACAACCTCGTTAATTGTAAGCAGTTGTACGCCAGCAGGAGAAATACTGCCCAACAGACAAAATCTACCATTGTAGGGGAAAACTGTAGAAATCCATTTCAGATCATTGTTGTTCCCGTCCCATTTTCCTCCCTGTGTATGTACTCCTCCCCTTTTTTTTAAGTAAAATGTAAATTCAATCTGCTCTAAGATGTGGGGAGTTATTTAATTTCTTCACATGCATCAGCTCTGTTTTCTCACTTCCCCGCACTCCTCCCTGATCTTTTGAAACATTAAGGCCATTTCCTTTCTTTTAAGGATGTCTTAGGTTCTCCTCAAACCACCATCACCACCCCCGCTCCATGGGAAGGACCTTTCTATTTCCAGAACCTCTCTAAACGAAAGGTAAAATAATTTTGGTGAAATGTGTAGGGGAGAAAAAAGTTTCCCTTGAGCCTCCTAGGGTCTCTGGCTGAGTCTGAAAATTAAACTGATAAATTAATAGGAGAAAAGCACACACATTTATTTAATATAAATTTTACATGACACAGGAGCCTTCAAAAAGAGATGAGAAGACCCGAAAAATCAGTTAAGCCTGAGTATTTCTATCCTAGGTTTGATGAAGAGTGAGCATTTGTGTAAAAATTTGATAGGTCAAAGACTATGAGGTAAGTGCGGTGAAGTGGGGGAAACCTAGCAAGACCTGTTGCAATTTTCGAAGTCCCTGTGTCTTGTCTTCAGAGATAAGGATGCTCCTTTCCTCTGGGGTTAGGGAGGGCACCTCTCAAGTGAAGGTTTTATGACCTGTTTCAGGAGACGATGGCAGGGGAAAGGTCAGAGAAACCTTCCTGCTTCTGCCATTTCCTCAAGCTCCTTCAAGGTGCCATACTTTGAGGTCACATGTCCTGAACCCCATCAAATACTTCTTTAGGGCCTGCCAGGCTGAGGGGTGACTCTGTTCTCTGGGTTAAGGTGACTTTGGTTCTTTTAAAATGAGCAGTCAGAAATGCCAGGACACCCCGAGATCAACCAAAGGGCATATATTAGGAGCCCACAATTCTCTCCAGCTCTCAGCTCTCCCCAGCAGAACCTTCCCGGGCGTGGCATGTGTAAACACTGTCAGACGCTTTCCATGGCTCCACTGCTGGGAGTTTTACCATTTTCTTTACCCCATTATGTGGGCAGCTCCCAGATGGAGAAAGAATGCAGCCTAGACCCTGTGGGCAGGACAGAGCTGTTGCCTACGAGGGCAACAGCGTCTGGTATGTTAGACAAAGGGCTAAAAGAAGCAGACACCTGCAGGGCTGAGGCAAGTGCTGGTCTGTTTACAGAAAGACTGAGAAAGCAGAGGAAACTCACCTGGAGAGCTTGGCAGCACTCCGGGCTCTGGGCCAGACCTCCGAGGCAGAGTGTGCATACTCTCCAGGGGTGGGGTCCTGGGAGGGAGGGAAAGAAAGAGCCTGTGGGGGGGTGTTGGTGTGGCTGTAAAGCTTCAGGTGAGTTCTCTGGGCACCAGGCTTAAAGACCACTGAAAATTCAAGTACAGTTGACCCTTGAACAGTGGAGTTTGAACTGCAAGGGTCCACTTACACACAGATGTTTTTCAGTAGTAAATACTACAGTGCTTCATGGTCCGTGGTTGGTTGAATTCAGGGATGCAGAGGGGACCGACTATAAATTATACACCACCTTGTTCAAGGGTCACCTATACTGCAAATAGCTATCTTTTCCCTCCAGGCTAAAGTATCATAAAGTAGGGGTGCCTTTGGGTGATCACCTCTCCCTCTCCGGACAGTGAGCTCCTTGAGAACATTGACAATATCATCCACCGTTTACAGGCCCCTGTGCCCATTTTTGCCTGCACAGTTTTGCTTTCTGGGACAGTCCAGGCTAGTCTGGCAATTTTGAACTGTCTGGCCAGAAAAGTTTATCCCCAAGGGGGTTTGGGTAGGGCGGAAACATGCTGGAAGAATAGTAAAAACTTAACCTACAACAAAGGTAGCATCGCAGTGTTCCTTTTTCCAGAAAAAAGCAGCCCATCCCTCACCCCCATGCCCCAAGTGGTGGCCAGCATCTGTAACACTTGCCCTCACCCCTCGTTCTCCCTTGATTTCTATCCGTGAAACTTAGCCTGCACGCTGCACGCCAGAACGCACAGTGGCATCTAAACTCCCTCGAGGGCAGTTGCCCCGAGTAACATGCCAGGCCTGTCTTCATTAGAGAGTCAATCTTCTTACTGAAGTAAGTTCCACTTAAGACTCTTTTAGCTGCCAATTGAAAAGAAGCCGTTTCACAATGTTGATTATGTTTCTGTAAATATTAGGCCACACTATAGCAACGTAGTCCCCGTTTGTTTGAATCTCTCACACTTTGTTCTTTTAAAAGTACTCGCTGATGGTAAGTGGATATTTCATAATGTTAATGTGGAATTGTAATTTTAGTAGATTTGGCTTTTTTTAAAGTACCTTCTAAAAATGCATTTATATCTTGTAATATGTACATAGGTACATACACCATATATATGTATATATGCATATTTAAAATTTCCAAAGACGCATCATATATTTAAATTGGGCCAAATTTTTCTAGGTCCTTTACCATGTGTTTATGCTGTGAGTCAAGCTAGTCACTGATAAAGAGGATCCTGTGGGGTTACAGAGTTCAGAACATCCCCCATGGGGGCCACTTCCTCCATATAAAATAGGAAATTCACATCGGAATCTTAATAGGGCCCCTTCCTGATCAGAGGTTCAGAGAGCATTCCCCAACTTAAATATGTTTACACAAAGAAAATGTCAACAGAGGTAACCTCATCTGATTCATTTGTTCAAAGAAATGTTTTCAGTTACTGTAATTGTGCCAAGCCCTTTGCCAGGCATTGCAGATGCCAAAAAAGAAGAAAGCTTGGTCTCTGCCCTATGCGAGATCACAATTTAGTGGGGGAAACAGCCACGTAACTAGTGAGCACAGTGTCCAAGGTGTGGACCAGTGACTGGCAGCTTCGATGACTGAGGAGTTGGGTCCTGAAAAATGACCAAGAAGTGTGTCCAGATGGATATGTCCACTGAGCAGTTTAAAATAGGGTTATGGAGTCTTGAATGTATAGGGGGTACCTGAGGCTGGGGGTGACCTGGCCCAGAGAGCACATGTAGCATCCAGGCAGAAACACATCCGGGCAGAAAGCAGTGCACCAGAGAGGAGACTGGCTCGTTCTGTTCTTATTTTCCTCCTTTCGTCCCACTTTGGGAAATGCGCCCTGATTTTGTACATTTAAAAACTCCATGAAGAAAAAAAAAAAAAAAAAAAACTCCATGAAGGCATGCCTTAGCCCCAGAGAGCAAAAATAAGGGTACTCTCTTTGAGTCTGGCCCAAAGGCAAAAGAGGATGAGAAATAGATGGCGAGGGATGCTCCCTCACCAACTTGATAATTTGCGGATGGAAGGCAGAAAGGAATTAGGTCGTGTATGCCTTAAGCAAAAACAGTACCACCACTCACCATATACTCATGTCTAGGATTCTACAGGAGGCCAAAAAAAATTTTTTTTCATTAAAATACTGAGTCTTGGGCTTCTGTGGTGGTGCAGTGGTTGAGAGTCCGCCTGCCAATGCAGGGGACACGGGTTCGTGCCCCGGTCTGGGAAGATCCCACATGCCGCGGAGCGGCTGGGCCCATGAGCCATGGCTGCTGAGCCGGCGTGTCCGGAGCCTGTGCTCCGCAACAGGAGAGGCCACGGCAGTGAGAGGCCCGCGTACCGCAAAAAAAAAAAAAAAAAAAAAAAAGTCTTTTTAAGCTTACAGCAGTCATTCATTCATCCATCAGACATTTATTGGGCCCCTTGTTTTCAGTGAACTCCAGCTTCAGCACCTCTTGGAAATGCTCTCTGTTCTCCCATGGGCTGCACTGAGAGCCTTTCTCTTGGTCCTGTAACAGCTCGTTACAAGGTTGTGATCATCAACTGTTCCTGTCTGCCTGGTTAGACTCTGGGCCTCCAAATACAGGGACTATGCCTTGTTCAAGGAGCTGGATAGATGGTTGTTGAATAACACCTAAGGCTCTATGCTATCAGGAAACTATACAAATAGAATAGAAAAAAAAGACCCCGTTCACAACATCAAAAATCCCTACCAAAATGGAGATGGCCTGTGTAATAAAGACCTGTTGAAAACGAATCCAGACTTTGAGATTTCACACATCAGGAAAGTTTCGAAAATGTATTTTGTCAGTTTATGCATATAGAAAACAAAAAAATTCCAGGAACAGTCTTTTTATAATAGGGCATCTCAACCCCAAAAAGAGTAGGGCAAGAGGGGCTCACCGGAGGAGAAATAGTTCTTGAAGAGGACTTAGTTTTGCTTTATGGAAGGTCACCGTGTTGTCCCTACTTTCTTCCTGTTGCTGCTGATTCAGTCTGCACAGCGTCACTCAGCAAACAGGCATGTGAGGGCCGCGGGCTGTAAGGAGAGGAGTAAATGGAGAGACAGCCCACAGAGCTGGATGGGAAGAAGCAGAGTGCCAGTTGCTCCCAAACTAATCACTGAGTCCACACAATTCCAATCAAGGCCGCTATAAGAAGAGAGTGTGTATCCAAAGAAAATGATCCTAGGGTTTACCTTACAAAATAGACAAGAGAGCATGGCTAAGAAAAAAAAAAGAGCATACATAGGAACTTTCCTTACTAGATAATAAAACATAGACATTTTTAAATATTTAAAACTGTGATGATGGTAATTAGACTAGGTAAATAGAATGGAAAAGACAAAAAGTTCCGGATTATGTTATGGTGTCAAAAAAAAAAAAAAATAGCACCAGTAGCCCCCAAATTTCATTGGCTTAAAAGCCACAAAAGTTTCTCACCCCGCTACATGTCCATCACTGGTCGGCAGGGGGACTCTGCTCACCGCAGTTTCTCGGGCCCCAGAGACTGGTCAGCCACCGTAGCAAGTGACAGAGGGAAGGAGAGCTGAGACAGCGCCATCCAGTTGCCGCTGGAGTGATGGAGACGTTCCATAGCTGAACGGTCCCATACACGGCCACAGCCACACGGGGCTGGCAGACCCTTGAAATGTGGGTACTGAGACTGAGGAGCTGACTTCTAAATTTTAAATTAGAGGTAAATAGTTACAGGCGGCTAGTGGCTACGAGATTGAGCAGCCCAGAATCTGGAGGGTCTCAGATTAGCAGTTAAAGGCTGGAGAGCAGATGTGCAGCCACTTCTCACAGTCACGGCCAGAACTTGTCACACAGCTCCACAGAATCACAAGGGTCAGAAAGAGCTATCCTCTTCCAAAAGGAGGAGAGCTGGAAATGTTGGCCAAGAACATTTACTCCCACAACAGGGAAGGACTTTGTACGCCTAAAAGCAGTGGAAGAAATCCTAAAGATTACGCTTGACTACCTAATCCATAAAATATCCCCATATCCAAAAAAAAAAAAAAAAAACACCCAAATTTAAAGGCCAAATAACAGAGAGATTGTTCTAATTATAGGGTTCATAAGAATCGATTTTAAGAAAAGACCCAAGTAGAAAAGAAAAATGGGCAAAGGACATGAACGGCTAATCCACAGAAATGAAATACTGTACCACTTGCTAATTACTATATGATACAAAAGGTCATCACGCTCAATAGTAAACAACAACAGCAACAAAAATGCAAACTTGAAACAGTGAAATACCATCTTCATCTGTAAAATTAGCAAAGATGTATTTAGTACTCGGTGCTGGTCCAGAGTGTGGTGTGATGGACTTGCTCCTGCACTTGACCTCATCCTTCTGTATCATTAGCCTTAAACATGTCCACACCATTTGCCCCAATAATATTATGTGCAGGGATCTAGTCTAGAGAAATAAGTGATCAGAAAGCTAAGACTTTCATCAAAGCATTACTTATAATATCAAAACACCTGGAGACAACCAAAACATCTGGAGACAACACCTGGATGATTTTTTGGCTAAATCATCTATATTCATCCAGCACTTTCTGGAAGCTAACAGGGCTTCCTTATGCACCCTTTAAAAATGGGTTTAAAGAATAATACTTAAATTTGGGAGGAAACTGCCAATAGAATCAAGGGATTAAGAACTGTATCTGAGGGTAGATCCCCAATCATGTAAAGTATCTATGTATTTTACACATAAGAAACTATAGTTATACATAGGAAAAAGATGAATAACTATGTATGGTTAATTTTTGTTTATTTGTCTATATTTTATTACCTTTTTACATTTAGCATTATTTAAAAACAAAAGTTGTTTTTAAGAGGTGAAGATGATGCTGACTTTCAGTTCTACTAAAAAGGTATTGGTAATAATGGAACTTATTCAGGCATTAAATTAACAACTACCATCCCTTCGATGCTTTTTACCTTAGTCTTTTTCCTTTTATCAAAAGGTAGCTTTTAACTAATTCAGATTCCAGGGAGCTGGGTTTGTTTTCTTTTTACAGGGGCATATTTTTGTACCTGGTTTAGAGCAGCTCTGGGGACACACCTGCTGACTCCGTGGACCCCAAGAGAGCACACTGGCCACCACCAGCCCTTCCCTATGACTTTATTACTTCTGCTCACAGCTTACAATCTTTCACAGTTAACAAGGCTGATTGGAAATGGTCCTGGAGCTCACGAAGCTCTCGGGCTATTAAGGGGCCTAGAAATTTGCGTAGTTGTGTGCACTGCATCGTGAAGGTTGTGCACGCGGACTACAGTCCAGCCATTTTCCTCAGCTCTTAGGGCTTCCAGGCACTGGCTCCCTGTCCCCATTCTCCTCCCACTGCTCTGATAGCACTTCCCCCACCTGCCTCCTCACCCTCAGCTCTCTACCCTGCAAGTGTTTTCCTGAACCTTCTCATCTGTTAACACTATGTGAAGCGATTCTAATTCATCATCACCACTTCACCTCCTTCCTCCCCTCCAGATCTGGATAGCCACTACCTAACGGCAGCTCTTCACCTCTGCACAGGATTTCCAATGCACTTCCTCCTGGGCCCCTGCCTTGGCCAACGGCACCGCCATCCCCAACAATGCACCTGAGCTTGAACACTGGGAATGATCCTTAATTCCTCCCCACTCACCACGCATCCCCACCACCACACTGGATGGTCACCAAATTATACTGATTGTGCCTTCTGAAATTCCTTCACCATCCCCATTACCTCCCTGCCCATTCAGGGGCCCAGCTCGTTGGCCTGTTTACAAGGGTCTCTAGCATGACCCACTGTCCCCGGTGTACCACATTCTAACCCATCATAGGTGCAGCCTGGACATACTTCAAAGGCTTCCTTCTCACCACCAACACACAAAGTCCAAAGCCCTCACCAGGATATGCAAGGCCATCATTTGACCCCTACCTGTCTTTTCAAGCCCATCTCCTGCTCCAACCCACTCTAGCTCCAGCCATTCTAAGCTCCTCAGCTGGGAGAGCAAGCACTGAGATGACGGACCGTTACACATGTAACCTAAATATCACCGGTCCCCTCCTTCCTCTGCTCTTGTTTTCAACCCAAACTCACCCTGAAACATGGCCTGGCATCTCCTACCCACTGAAGAATCCACTTGCACAAAACTTTACTGAAGGCTTTACAGGGAGGTACAGAGGGGGTTTTCAGCCCACAGTCGGCACCTTACAGATCCTCCTAGAGACATGGCACCTTCAGGGCCCATCACTGCCTGGTGGGAGGGATTTCTTCTTTATTGGACTCTGCGCATGCGCGGTGGCTTTTCTCATGGTGATTCAGATTTGTTCCAGCTTCTCCCCTCAACATGAGTCCTGAGAATGGGATGTTTTGCTTCCTTGGATCTCGCGATGCTCTTGTGTGGGGGGCCTATGCAGACATCATTTCCTCCCGGGGGAGCCTACCTTGTCTTCCAAGAGACACCCCCCTTCCCCCGCCCCGAAAGACCATCTCCAGCAAGACTTTCTTGTTGGGCCATTCTCCCTGCTCCCTCGGCAGCTTACATCTGTCCTGGGGGGTTGAGCATTGTGGGTTGTTGGCTGGCTCCTTATTAATCTCACCCCAGGTCCCTAGACTCCTGGGGGAGTCTGTGTGACAACTTATGTCCCTGGTGCCTTGCCGTGGGCCTGGCTCTTATGGAGTCTTCAAATCCAGGTGGCATTAGTTAATAAGTCCTGTCGAAACATTATGTGCCAGAAAAAAAAAAAATCTCTACCATTTACATCCAGGATGGCGCTCGGAAGAGGCCTAGAATTTCCTTGGGAATTCCCCAGAACCCACAAGAAAATGAGCTCGGTGAAGGGAGAGAAGTTTTCCATCTTGTTCACTGATGTATCCCCAGAGCCTAGAACAGGGCTTGGCACGTAGTAGACGCTCAATACCTGTTTGTCAAGAGAATGAGTCTAGGAAATAAACGCTGCTTCTAAGGAGTGATCTTAAATTTTAAAACCTCCCTTGAACAGCAGGGGGCGCTGGAGAATCGGGCCTGTTCCGGGGGAGGAGGATCGACGGAGTCGCGGAGCCCTCCCTCTCTGCTGCTTTGCTTCCTCGGGCTGGCGCCCTGCTGGAGACCACTCTAAACACTGCACCTCAGTTTGTTTCTGAGAATTCTGTGGAGGGCTTCACCCCAAGGTCACCAAGCCGTGCACCCGTGCGTTGTCCTTGTTGGAGAGGTTCCCAGGAGGAAGACCTTGGCCTCTGCACTGCTAAATCTCAGTGATCCTGGCCTGTTCGGCCCAGCCGGCACCGCAGCCCCCAGCCCCTGTTCCCTCCCAGATGTGTATTCAGCTGGACTGGACGCCCCGGCTTTCTGTTTTCTTTCGTTTTTAAGCTTTTCAGGTGGGGATGGCAGAATAGGTAGCTGGGGCTTTAGTCCAGCAATTCTACTCCAGGACCTTCTGCTCCAAAGCTTCTGTGCAGAAAGGAGCATTGATGGGGGTCAGGAGGCCACTTAGGCCGTGGTCCTAATTCTGCCACCAAAAAGCTTTGTGATCTTGGAGGAGTGGGGGTTGGGAGGAAGGTGTCTCCCATCCTGACAGTCATTGGCTCTCTGAATGTCAGGCCTTCCGTGGAAACCAGGATCCCTCCTCCTGTATCAGTCAGGGTGAGGCCGGTTACCTTTCAGTAAAAAATGGCCCCTACCCCACCCCAATCTTCCCACTCTCCCCTTTATTCCATGCAGTCTGTAACTGAGGACTCCCGCGTTTCTTTCCGGCAGAAGGGGCAGCAGAGAAGGCCGGGAGCAGGGAACGTGCTGATCCGAGAGGACTTCCAGTAGGTGAGACGCGGGCAGGAGGCCGCTACCTAAACCGCGAGCCGCCCCAGCCACAAGTCACTTCTAGGAGCCATTTCTGAGGCTGTTGAAAGGATGTGGAACCTAGTTGGGTAGAGTAAGTATGGTTTTGTCATTCTTCTTAGAATCCTGGAAGGAACGCTAGCAATCAGATGGACCTACTCCCTTCTGAGGGTCAGAGAAACTTGTGGGTGGGCACCCAGGGTGAGTGAAACCCCAGCCCGGGCACCCCTCCCGACAAGGAAGGACAGGGTCTTGAGACGCCCTGCTCACCCCAGACTCACCCCAGTCCTACCAGGGTCCTCGGCCCCCCAGGCAATGCTGCTGCTTCTGCCTCAGACCCCGCATGCTGGAGGACAGGTGAAAAAGGCCCAGGCGTTCCCACACCCTTCCTCTCCGCCAGAGCGATATTTATTCATGGTTAAAAAAAAAAACCCAGCAGGTTGTGAGCAGCAAGAAACTGAATCCTGTCCCATTTCCACACAACATGGACGCTGAATTCAAGGCCTGGAGGTGAAAATCAGAAATGCTTCCCCCTGTTCAGACTGGCTCTCAACCTCTCCATGCCAACACGTATCATAATCACCACAGGCCAGGTACGTGCCAGGCACTGTGCCAGCCACGTTACATTCATTTTCTCATGTGAAACCTGCAGGACTTCTGTAGGTAGGAACTACTATCCTCACTTTACAGACAGGGACACTGAGGTTCAGAGAAGTTAACTCGTCCAGAGTCAAAGGGCTAAATGAGTAGCAGCCCTTGGTGCCTGGCTCAGCTGTTTTAGATTCCAAAGCCTGGCTCTTAATCTGTAATAACTTCCCCATGATATTTATACCATACATATTGGTTTCCTGTGGCTGCTATAACAAAGTACCACCAACTTGGAGGCTTAAAACAACAAGAAATTCATTGTGTCACAGTTCTGGAGGCCAGAAGCCCAAGATCAAGGTGTGGGCAGGGCCATGCTCCCTCCAGAGGCTCTAGGAATGATTCACACGCTCCCCTCTTCCAGCTTCGGGTGGCTGCTGGCATTCTTGGCTTATGGCTAAATCCCTCCGCTCTCTGCCCCCTGTGGCCACATCGCCTTCTCTTCTGTTTGTGTTAAATCGGCCTCTGCCTGCCTCTTATGAGGATACTGTGATTGCACTTAGAACCCATCTGGCTACCCCAGGAGACTCTCCCCATCTCCAGAGCCTTAACTTCATCACACCTGCAAAGAATCTTTTTCCAATAAGGTAATTTTCCAGCTCCCAGGGATCAGCCTGTGGGTATCTTTTGAGAGGCCATGTTTCTGTTTACCACACCATATGTGTGCCCGTTCCTTCCCTAATTTATTCCTTCTTAGACCTTAATTGTGTGTATTGGTCATTGTGCTAAGAGCCTGGAGCTAGAAAATCAAAAGAGAAATGACACAGTCCCTGCCCTCACGGACCTCATGGTCACTGTGTGAACTTTCAAACCTGCTTCCCAGATGTTCTTGTGGTAACAGGAGTGAGAGACATCAGGACACAATAGTTGGCACTTACTACCTGGAACGCTCTTCTGACATTTACACATATTAAATCACTTGACCCTCATGGCCTTATCCCCAGCTGTAGGGTGGTTCCACAGTGTATACTTGTCACCTCCCCGCACAGAATGCTACACGAGCACAGGGGAGAGGCAGTCAAGGTGAGCGAGGGTGTGGTCAGGGAAGGCTTCCTGCAGGAGGTACCACTCCCATGGAATCTGGAAGGATGGGAGTTGGCCAGAGAAAGTGGGATGGGGAGAGGGTAGGAGTGAGGAGGTGCCCCAGGAAGAGGGAGGCAGGAGGGAGCTGAGATGCTCCCAGATGTGGGTGAGGAGAGACAGGGGTCAGGGAGGGCTCCTGTCTTTTGGGAGAACCACTGATCTGGTGTGGGCTTCGAGCTTGGTTCACCTGATTTGTTCATGCTCAGGTCTGAGGCCCCCACCTCTGCCAGCTGAGGTCTTTCAGCTTCCCTGCTCTCTTCTTTTGGGGGATTTGATGCAGGGAGAGCTCTGAGAGCCATTTCTACAGCTCCCCAAAGGGGATAACTCAGCCCTGCCCATCTCCCTTCTGTCCTGAGCCTCTTGGGTGGGAGAATCAGAGAAGGCACATGGCAGCCCCTGAGCAGGATATATTCACAGTTGAGCAGGAAGACCACAGAGGGGGAAACTGAGGTCCAGGGAAGAGAAGCCACACAGCTCATGTGCAGAACTGGGCCCCACCCCAGCCTCTCTGTCTGGGTCCCTACACTGCTCTTGGCTCCCGCAGACGATGGGGCAGGACCGCATCTCCTCTAGGCAGGGGCTTCCTCTGGACCCACCCTTGAATGGAGGTCAGGGACAAGAAGTGACTAAGATACATCCTGCCCCGGAGGGTTTCCCACCATGCTGGGGGAGATGGGCAGCCCACCAGAGAACTGTAGAACTAAGTAGGTATCTGGAGGAAGGGACCAGAAATCAGACTAACAGGCACGATGGAGTGCCATCAGGGAAGGCTTCCTGGAGGAGGAAACCTCTGAACTGAGCTGGGGAGCATTAGTGGGGGTGGGCTCAGCCAAGACCTGTATTTGGGTTGGGTGCAACTGGTGCCACAAGGGCCTGGCATGCTGAGCAACAAGGAAGGAGGAGAGCAGAGGCAGGCCAGGTTCTGCAGAGCCCCAGGCGAGGCTGGGAGTCACAGGAGCTGGGGTGGAGGCTCAGCTGAGCACGACTGGGAGGAGGCTAAGGTCCAGGCCTGGAGGCTGCCACCAGCTCCCAGGGCCAAGACTCTTGTCCTGGGCTCTCAGCTTGAAGTCCAGGGCTGCAAGGGCTGAGAGCGGGAACCCAGGGGAAGGGAAGGAACCTCCCCAAGGCGCTGGGTGGCCCCCGGCCCTGCAACAGGCAGGCCTGATGGGTGGCCCTTGCTTTTCCTTCCTCTTGCCTGTTCTGGTCTCCTCTTTCGCTCTCCTGTCCCAGGGTCTCTGCCCCCCCT
Organism: Aethalodelphis obliquidens; assembly: GCF_003676395.1. Taxonomy (NCBI): domain Eukaryota; kingdom Metazoa; phylum Chordata; class Mammalia; order Artiodactyla; family Delphinidae; genus Aethalodelphis; species Aethalodelphis obliquidens. The sequence goes on along the minus strand of NW_020837982.1, from coordinate 2,489,993 downwards.
CTCTGCACCCTTTCCCAGCCCAGAGCTGGCCCAGAGTTCTGTTGGGGAGGCCTGTGTGGACCTAAGCCTGGAAACTGTTCTTTAAAAGGCAGCACAGAGAAGGGTAAGAATAGGGAGTCTAGCTCCATCCAGCTCCAGACTGGCTAGGAATCCTGACCCGGGCTCCCAGAGGCTGTGTGACCTAGGGTAAGTAGTTCAACCTCTCTGAGCCTCAGCTTCCTCGGAGATGAGTGTAACAATCCAACGCGCTAATGTAGGAAACCCCTAGGACATACTGAGCTCTCGACACTGCTGGGTACGCACACAGGACGCGGTGAACGAAGAGGGCCTGGCCTTGGGGTTGGGGGTCTGAGGTTGGAAGCGAGGCTGTTGGACCCCGGCGCGGCTGGTCCGGGGACTCGGGCCTCCTCTCTGACTCCTCCAAGCAGGGGCGGGGCCTTCGGGCAGCCCTGGGTTTCCGGGCGCCTGTCGCACACCCACCCTCCCGGTTTCCCAGGGGACGGGACGAGCTCGGAGCCGCCGAGGGACACCGAGTCTGGGGGAGGCGGCGGGGCCACGAGGGCGGCCGCCCTCGGGGGCGCGCGGCCTCTTTTGTCTGCAGCCTCCCCCTCCCCCGCCCGCCCCGAGCCGCGGGGCTGCGGCGCCGCTGCTGACACGGCTCGGCCGCCGCCGCCACCGGGCGGAGGCTGCGCGTCGCAGCGCCGGGCGGAGGGC